>NC_045971.1:12537009-12851971 GCF_010909765.2 Amblyraja radiata | reverse complement strand
TTCCTCCAGAATCCAAAGACGTACAGGTTTGTTGGCTAATTGCTTGGTATAATTGTGAATGTCCCTAGTGATGTAGGATAGTGTTAGTGTGCGGGGTCGCTTGGTCGGCGCGGATCCGTGGCTGTATCTCTAAACTAAACTACTCAAAACTAAATTCATCAATTCAAAGTAAAGAATGATGGAAGCAGTCAACAGATTCCTTCAGGACCCTTCTCAAACCATCCTACATATACAGGAAGAGAATAAACATTTGCCTCCAATGTCATTTTGTACAGGACAAAATGTGTAGGAAGGAACTGCAGTGCGCTTTAAACCGAAGAAACGCTGGAGTAACTTACCGGGTAACTTAGCATCTCGAAAAAGGATGTTGTCCTAGGGAGGTCTCGACCTGAAATTCATTTATGCCTGTTCTCCAATTCTGTCTGAACCCGTTGAGTTACTCCAGTTTTTTTTGTCTATGCTGACTGAGTTACTCCCGCTTTTAATGCATATCTGAATTTTGTAGAGCTATACTTGCTTTAGTTTTACCACTCCATATTTGAAATGGGAAAGTTGCTCCCCCGGTCTGGACTTTGACAAGACTCCGAGAACCCAGAACATCTCACCTTGTCAGTGCAATGCAGACCATTAATTTTGTTCAGATAAATTGCTCAATGGTACAAAAAACTTTCCATTTTGTTACCATTACTGTACCATATCAATTTCTGCCTAATCAATTTTTATGATTACAAGGATCCAGTCCCATCTGCATGGAATGAATGTGGGGACAGTCCATCCAACTGTGACAAGACAATATGCATTGCACCTACATCCCCAATTGATGATCCGAAACTAACTAATGTGATTAAGTACTCCTGTGTAAAATATTTGATTGAATCTCACACCAATAATAAAGTTCTGTGAGCCTGGATCTCTTTGCATGTGATCATTGATGACTGTTGGTACAGGTCCACCGATTTTCTGGCATCCTTGGTTCCAGAGCATTTGTGGATTATCCATTTTGCCAGAAAAAGGACCAACACTGGCTGGAGCACAAAGTCTCAAATTCATCACTTAGCAAATTAAGTCGTGTTTTGACAATTCCACTGTAAACTGTTATACCACTCATGCTGGTATTTCTATCGTATCTATCAAAATCTTGGGCGAACTGATGAGAATGCGGGGAGAGTGAATGGGATTTGTGTAGGGTACGTGAGATGGGTAGATGATGGTTGGCCGGGATTTGATGGACTGAGGGCCTGTTTCCATCTGATATGGCCCTATGTTTTCTTAGTGTGGTCCACGATGGTGATGATGGAACTGCATCAGCCAACGCACCAGCTTCCACCACTTAACAAGGTGACAATGCCCCAATAATCCACCATCTCAGTAACATGTTGTTGGTTGCAGGGGATACTAGTGCTCATCTTTATTCAGTAATCAAGGGGTCTTCGTTCAACACTGCTGATTGCTCCAGCAAAGTCTCCAGCTTCTAGAGGTGTGGGACAAGCACATACATCAACTGCCAAGCTCTCGAAATTGCCAAGTTGCTCTAAAGCTATTATAAATACAATAGAAGATAGACGGAAAATGCTGGAGTAACTCAGTGGGTCAGCAGCATCTCTGGAGAGAAGGAATAGGTGACATTTTGTGCGGAGACCCTTCTTCATATGCAGGACCTGACCCGATCCAACATCCATATTCTCTAGGATGCTGCTTGACCCGCTGATGGACTCCAGCACTTTGTGTCTGGCCCTGTGACATGGCTCGCTGACTATGAATCCATCAGAGTTTAACAGAATTGCAAAATTGAAAACTTTGTTTGTTTCAATCTGTTTATAGCGAACAACTCACTGCGGGTTGCGAGGGGTAAGAATTTCAACGTTCCGTTTCGATACCTATGACAATTAGACACTCTTGGCTCGTGGGTATCACTCTTGAGTCTGACAACTGTTTGTAACTGAAACCCGCTTGTTAGTTGGAAATGAATAAAGCTCTATGGTGGAGAGGATTACAGAACAGTTGTGGTGGTGAGCCGACATGGGAAGAGCGGGTCGCCCGGCCTCATTCTCTACCCTGGAGAGTTGTGGAGATGAGATCATTGAAGATAATTAATATGAAGTTAGACAGACCTTTTGAAGATCGGGAGTCAGGGCAATGGATAATGGCACAGAGGGGGAGATGATGGCCCGGGTATATCGGCATAGTGAATGAGGGGGGCAAGCTTATGCGCCCTGCGTGGCCTATTTTTGCTCCAGTTTCTTGTGATCTTGTGTGCATCTCCAAAGCCCTTTCCACAGCCTCATGAGCTCCCAAATGTTTCCCATTTGATGAAATAATTTCTGATATCACCGTTGTAATGAATGGTGAATGCTTAAAAAATCGACGTAATAGGAGAATGTCTGTAACTCGAAACAGACAAAGTCCGTGTGACCATCTTTGCTGAGAATGAGAAAGATTCACTTCGGAAATTGAAGAGGGCTGAGAGGGTTGGGCAATCAAGATACAGAGAAGGCCCATGTGACTAATCTGATTTTCTAACTCTGACAAAGAAAACACTCAGAAGCAGATAGATGATATTTTAATTTCATTCAGAAGCAGATAGATGATAAAACAATCTTGGCCTGGTAAAAAAAATCCCACAGGATGGGCGGAGCAGATGCAGTCAAAGGTTGGAGCTTTTAAAATGGAGAATGTGCAGGAAGGATCAGAGCTAATTCATTTGAGGTTAATCCTGGTCTATCACAGCGCGGAAATATCACCTTAAAATATCCTTGATGTGTTACGAAAGTGTTAGGATAATTAGAATTGAAAAGTTAAAATTTTCATTGAGATTGACGCAACAAGCTGAGTAACTCAGCGGGACAGGCAGCTCTCTGGAGAGAAGGAATGGGTGACGTCTCGACCCGAAATGTCAGAGTCTGAAGAAGGGTCTTGCCCGAAACGTCACCCATTCCTTCTCTCCAGAGATGCTGCCTGTCCCGCTGCCACTCCAGCTTTTGTGTCTATCTTTTGGTTTAAATCAGCATCTGCAGTTCCTTCCTACACATTGAGGAATTGAGGATTGACGCTGTTGCTGTTGATTGAAAAGGGAAGGTTGCTCCAATCTGTCTCCAAAATGATTTAATTCTGACAAAGATACACAGAAAACATTCTGTTGACTTTTGTCATTGTCTGCTGTACCAGAATGCTACCTTATTGCAAATCGTGGATAGAATACTCAGATCTCATTTCACCCAGAACTTCTTCATTTCATTAAAATGCTTTTTTTAAATTTTCTTTGCCGACAAAAGACAATTTTACATTTTGCCACATTGTACATATCTCAGGCACCAGGTGAAGCCTGTAATGAGCATTTGCTGTTGAATATAAACAAGAAAGGTTTGCAGGATATGGAAAATAGCGAGAAGCATCCCTTTTATTTTGGAAGAGACATTAAGAGATGGTTGTATTGAAGTAAGGATACACATTACGAAATAATTTGCCAAATTCAGATTTTCACTTAAGAGAAATACTCATATTATGAGTTTGGAGCATATTTTAGTCCACATCCACACCCTCTGAATCCCTCTGTGCCTTTCAATAAGATCATGGTCAATTATGGTTGTGACCTCAACTCCACATTCCCCTGGTAAACCTTCCACTCCTGCTTGTCAAGAATCTATTTCCCTCTGCTTTAAAAGTATACCAGACAAATATAAAAAACATACAAGAAATGTCTCTCCTTCAAAACACAATCTTCTTCCATTGCCCTTTAATGGAGAGAATCCAAAAACTTCCAACCCCAGATAGAATATTTTTGCCACATCGCTGTCGTTATTAGATGTGTTTAAATGGTCTCCAACCTCCCAGTTCCCCCAACAAGAGTATTCATTCTCTCCACATCCTCCCTGTCAATCTCCCAGGATCTTAAATGTTCCAAACAAGTCCTTCCCTACTTTTCTGAGTTCCAGTGGACACAAGACTAATCTATCTAACCTTTCCAGTAAACCTTCTCTGAACTGCTTCCAACAGATTAAATCCTTCCATAAATAAAGAGACAATATTGTACACAGTGCACAGTACTCCTGTGTGATCTCATCATGCCCTAGATAACTGAAGCATAATCTTGCTGCTTTTGTATTATAGACAATACAATAGGTGCAGGAGTAGGCCATTCGGCCCTACGAGCCAGCTCCGCCAATCACTGTGATGATGGCTGATCATCCACAATCAGTACCCCGTTCCTGCCTTCTCCCCATATCCCTTGACTCCACTATCTTTAGAGCCCTATCTAACTTTCTTTGAAAGCATCCAGAGAATTGGCCTCCACTGCCTTCAGAGGCAAGGAATTCCACAGATTCACAACTCTCTGGGTGAAAAAGTTTTTCTCATCTCTATTCTAAATGGCCTACCCTTATCTTAAACTATGGCCCCTGGTTCTGGACTCCCCCTACATCCCCCAACATCGGGAACATGTTTCCTACCTATAGCATGTCCAATCCCTTATAATCTTATACGTTTCAATAAGATGCCCTCTCATCCTTCTAAATTCCAGTGTATACATGCCTAGTCGCTCCATTCTTTCAACATATGACAGTCCCGCCTTCCTGGGAATTAACCTTATGAACCTACGCTGCACTCCCTCAATAGCAAGAATATTCAATTTTACTTGCAATAAACAGTGACATTCTGTTGACTTTTGTAAATATATGCTGTACCAGAATGCAAACTTATTGCAAATCATGGGTTAGAGTATTCCGATCCATTTCATTTCAGAATTCTCCATTTTATAAATTGGCTTTAAAAAAATTATTTCACCCAAAATGGACAGTTTCACATATTGCCCCATTATACACCATTTGCCATCTTTGTTCACTTTTTAATGGTTTTTTTATCCTCCTGATGCCCTCTACTTAACTACTTTCACATTTACTTTGTGTTCTCTGAAAATTCATCAATATTGTAAGATGTTAAAGCCTGAGCACTGATCCGTTAGGATGAGTATTAGCAATCCCCAATGTTTGTGCGATAACATCAGTACCAAAGAATCGAAGCCAGTCTTAGATTATACCTTGATAAGAAATAGGGTAACAGTTTCAAAATACCTTAAGACAGAGGGGCAAAGAAATTTAGGGAGGAATTTGTGGTGTTTAAGGCTTCACCAACTGAAGACATAGCTATCAAAGTGGAAAGGCTAGAAGCACATTCACGAGGATCAGAGGAGCATAGACATCTAGTGTTGATGGGGCTATAGAGTTGGAAGAAATAACAGGAATAGAGAGGAGAAAGGGGGTTTTAACTAAAAGGCGCAAATTTTAAAAAACGGGATGCTTGCCGAGGAGCATTTTTTTTCAGAAGAATTTAGTTCATAGTTCAATTAGGATAAAAACAGTGAAACGGTGGTGTTGAGATTCCACTGTGAGGAATCTCACTGGGGGCAAGTTTAGCAAGTTTGCAGGTGATACAAAAGTTAGTGGTTTTGCAGATAGTGAAGAAGGTTGTGAACGATTGCAGCAGGATCTGGATCGACTGGCCAGGTGAGCGGAGGAATGATTGATGGAATTTAATACAGAGAAGTGTTGAGGTGTTGCATTTGGGAGAAGGGCAAATATTTATTCTTCAAACATTATTTTTGGAATTATCCGGTCAATATTATTCTGTTGTTTTCTCTATGTAGGTTTGCCATTACTTCCCCACAATGTAATTTCAATTCCAGAAACACACCGTTATCTGGTGAGTCTTTCTGGATTTAATCGTACAAGATTTGAAAGTCTTCTTTCTTTTAAAATCTCTTACAAGTTACAAATATGTTAAAAAAAAACCAAAAAACAGGCCTTAGAAAAGTAGCAACAAACCAGTTGAATTAATATTAACAACTTTATTGTAACCTTCAGGGGAACAAGCCCAGAGTTCTTACCTGATCTACTTGTCTCCCACCACATTGTTCATTTGTCCATAACTGGCCGTGTTTCAGCTATAAATCTTTACGTGTGATCAATAAATATGCATGAATGTAGAATAATCAGTTCTTTGCACCCTGTTTTGGTACCGCTAATGATGACAAAGTGGACAGCCGCAAGGAACCAAAGTATTTGGTGTTTTGCCGTCAATATGGTCAAATCCTCTCCCTTCTGAAGAAGAAAGAATTCCTAAATCCATAAATATTTTAACTATGACATTTCACTGCATCAGTATTGATTCTTTTGAGGAGTAGGTGCTTAATTTAGAAATCCTTTGTCTCTTTTTTTTTTTTCCAGAAAATAATACTTTGTCTTGCGGAGTTTGAATATTCTTAGAAGTGGCACATGGTATGTGAGTGATCACAAAAGGAGTCGTGGTCTTCAGTCTATGACTCCCAGGGTCTTCAGGTCTGTGTCACTGGGTTTTCCATGCTTCCAGTCTGTGTCCTTGTGGATCGTTGACAGAGACTGATTGCAATGATTAGCCAACAGCTCCCTAAATTGCTGTGTCTGGTGCTTACTATGATGATAAGGCTATTTGCTTTGAATTGTTTAGGGTATCACTGTGTTTGAACATTTCTCGTCTGACACCAAGTCATTTATCTGGAAGAGCTGATATCATCGTCAAAATCCATAACATTCTGTTGGTCAAGGAACAAAGTGCTTTGATGTTGAGGAAAAGCTTGTGGAGGCGGGCTTGGATGCATACATATTATTAACTGATTTGCAGGAATCGTGGTGCAGTTGGTGTGGAGGAATCCTATAGTGATGGATTGGTGCAGTATAGACTGTATTGATTCTACCCAACATGTCCACACCAACTGTCAACCATCTATGTATATTCCATCATATGTACCATCACTTGGTCACTGGCTTTCTAAGCTTGGCAATTCAAATTCTTGGTTCAATGCTTAACAAAGAGCAAGAAACAAACTGATGGAGGAACTCAGTGCGTCAGAAGCCTTTGTGCTCAGTACTCCAGCATCGGGACTAGGACCGGGTCTGTGTTGAGGCCGGAATCTTAAGGCTCAAGTATAGCTAGGAATGTGGGTGACAGGGTGGATAAGAAGGGTGAGGTGTGAGGGGGGAGAGAGCAAGCAAAGGTTACCATGGGCCGACCTTTGTGTGAATGAATTACTGAGCACGGGCTTCGTTGCACCTACATTGGAACCCAATGTACGAGCATTAATTCTTATCCTGCAGTGTCTGGTCTCCAGTCTCTTGGTTCCCCCAGTCCCCAGGATCAAGCCCTTGTTTTGTCCAACCCCTGTGATTCCTATCACTTATTAGCCTGGCTGGTCCTCCAAAGTGCAACCACCTTGCAATTAACTGGATTAAACTTCACTGTGGAGTTTGTATATTGGGCTGACTCATGTATATAATCTATTGCATATAACTTTTCATTCAATGTTGATGGGTCACTATTACCTTAAGAAACCGCATTGTGTGGTTAAGTACTCCAACATTTTCCGACTTATTTAAATTCACCATACATCATGGAAACAAGCCCATTGGCTCATTGCGCCCATGCCAACCACCAAGCAACCATCTAAATTAATCCAATTTTTCCTTTTATCTTGTCTCAAACTCCATACCATCCCCTCCCCCCCCCCTCCCCCACCTTCACCTTACTAATTCTCTTACCACCCACTGACAGTAATTGACAGTGACCAATTGCTTCAACTCAGTTAAGATCTGTTGCCACAATAAACAGATGTGTTTTCCTTGATTCTTCAGGTCTGTGTTTGGTAATGCAATACTCCACAAACAGTACAAAGAAATATTCATAATACTACAAACCATTTTGAGTCACCATAGGAATACATAATTTGGGGTACACCTGAATTCACAATAATATTCCCAGGAAATATTTATTGGGACTGGTGTTAATATCGTCCTACGACATTACTAAAAATCAATCTTCAGTGTAAGTAACGATTTGTATCTCTGCCCCACCTCAACACTGTGTAAAAATCTCACGATTTGTGAGTGAATGAGTCAATCAGAAACAGCACCCCAATCTCACTAAGTACTCTGGGGGAAGTTATAAGCAGCCGCACAGCTTTGGTTGCCGTGGTTACTGGCGAACTGCAGTGCCCAAAAAGTGCCAGATTGTCTTCTGTAACTTTCACTCATATATTACTGCGAAGAAGAGGAATACATTGAATATTGAGCGTTTTGGATGAGAGTTTGTTGCAGTGGGAATATTTTAATTTGGCTCTCTCTGGCCAACAGCAGCTTCTTAAAATAAATTAAGAAATTTCTCGTAATTTTGTTTCTTTCTGTGTGTCAGTGTCTCGTGCATATAAACCACAGTAATGCGCACATTTGTTTATATTTTAACTAAGAGGCACACAGCACGGAAACAGACCCTTTGGTCCACTACTCTCTATCAACAACCCATTTACGTTACTCCTATATTAATCACATTTATAAAATTAGAGTCAGAATTGTATTGCATAAAAACAGGTCTATTAACCGGTTTATTAACCCAATTGGGAGCATCTAATTGCAGCCAACCCACACCTGCACAGTTGGAAGCATTCACTGGAAAAATTAACGAGAATTCAAGAACAAAATGTTCCTAAAGGATAAAAACCAAAGTAACATGTATTGGGAATCCTGGATGTTATTGAGGGTTATGGAGACTCGCTCTAGATTTTTATCTACCCCTTCAATGAATTCTCAAACTGCAAGGTCTGTTTCCTACGTGAAGAAAAATATACCTTTGCGATATGAATGTTTTATTTTCAGGATATCCTCCTTAGCTTTGCCCAGAATTTCCAGAGTTCGGATGAATGCACCGATGACCACAATGTGTTGATTCCATGTTAGTTAATAAACAGACTAATTATTGAAGTTTTGGTGCATTAGGTCTATGCTAACCTTTGTGTCCAACCCGCTTGCCAGCATTATGTCCGTATTCCATTCCATGCTTGTCTAATTGTCTCTTGGACATTGTGATTGTATCTGACTCCTGCACTTCCTCTGGCAGTGTGTTTGAGTATCTATCGCCATCTGCTTAAAAAAAGTTACCCCTTCAAACCCCTTTAATATTACTCTATTACTCACCTTAAAACTATGCTCTCCTGTTTTTGATACCCCCACTATTGGAAAAAAAGTTTCTGACTATCTATCCTTTCTATGTGTCCCACAATTTTGTATACCTTTATCAAGGTGGAGTGGTGAATGGAGAGGGGGAATGAACAGTGGTAGTTGTGTTAGGTGGGGCAGTGGTGAAAGGAGGATGAGTGGTGGGTTGCGGAGGCAGTCAGAGGAAACAAGTGAGTGAGAGGGTGCAAGTGGAATAGTGTGGTACAGATGAGTGGAGAACAATCAAAGATAGCCATGACTTATGAGATCAGAGATTTACAGGACTAATATAAAGGTTTATTTAATATTATTCTTCATTTGTTCTTTGGTGCCAGCCTCTAGGTTTAATGTTTATTTGTTTCTAATACTGCTCTGGCTAACAATTACTCCTTAAACAATACATTTGCTGTTTTCCACTTAAATGTCGCTGTCACATTCATTTACGTAACAAAAGTCACTGCACATCCAAAGCAAGTTCACAGTGTAAAGATAGAAAAATGTAAACACAAAACCTCTCCAGCACAAATGCATCAGAGTTATTGTTGAGGTTTGAAAGATAAAACAGAATGCAGTTTATTAAATTATGAGAGGCATAGATAAGGTAGACAGTTAGAATCCTTTTGATAAATACAAAGTGCTGGAGCAACTCAGCTGGGCAGGCAACATCTCTGGAGAATTGGAATAGGTGATGTTTCTTCAGACTGGTTTTGAAGACATCACCTTTCCTTTTATCCAGAGACGCTGAAGAAGAGCCTCGACCCCAAATGTCACCCATTCTTTCTCTCCAGAGATGCTGCCTGTCCCGCTGAGTTACTCCAGTATTTTGTGTCTATCTTCGGTGTAAACCAGCATCTGCTGCTCCTTCCCGCTCAGTTCGAATCCTTTCCTGGGTTGAAAAATCAAATACTAGTGGCCATAGATTCAAGATCAGAGGGGGAAAAGTTTAAATGAGACGTACAGGGCGTGTCTTTTACATAGAGGGTTGTGGGTGCCTGGAATGTGCTGCCAACAATACTGTTGGAAGCAGATATGGTAGTAGCATAGAAAGAGCTTTCAGATGGGCACATGCTAAAAATGGATGGATATTGAACATTTAGGGAGAAGAGATTAGTTCAATTTGGTGTTATGTTCGGCTGAAGGAGTTCCTTGGCTGTCCTGCTCTCTGTTCTTTATTCTAAGTTCACAACAGCAGCAAAAAGTGAGAGCAATGAAAAAACTCAGCATGTCAGGCAGCATCTGTGGAGGAAAAAAAGAGAACTGACATTGCAGGTCAGAACTGACAAAGGGTCTTGGATCTGAATTATAATTTTTTTTCACAGAAAACTTTTCCATTTTTGACATTGCTTTTGATTTCCAGCAAATGGTATTCTTTTGAGTTTCATTTAAAAATAACCTTTGAGAGCATACTTAATCTGCTTTTGATATCGGTATGTCATTTGAGAACCTGTTTAAGTGGCAGTGCATACATAGAACATGTGAGATCTGAAACAGAATTTGTTGCTTGCAAGCTACACAAATAGCACAAAGAACATATTTTATTCTAACCAGATTTAATAAGCACTTAATGTGATTTCCCAAAGGGCTTACTGCAATTTTATCTTTAATTATTTCCTTCGTTAATCCTTACATTAATCTTTCTATTTCTTCAACTGGAATGTCATTATGTGCCAGGCCTTGTGAGCAATTTAGATTTTTTCGCGTTAATAATAGCGATTGCCAAATGTATCGCCAAATCAAGGATCATAACCCAGTGAAGGAGGTGATTTGGCCCATTATGCTGTGCCTGCTCTGTGCAAGAGCTCTCAGATTAGATTCTAGTTCAACCCTAAGGTCATATCATTGCGTTCCTTTTCATGTATGTCTCCATGCCTTTTTGAATCCAACAACTCAATCTGCTTCAACACACCTTCAGGCAAAAACCATCACACGCTGCTGAACACATCACACACTGCAGGCTCGGTTGCTGAATATATTTTTTCAAGAGAGATCAATAGATTTTTAGATATGAAGAGAAATGGGACTAGTGGAGGAATGTAGCGCTGAGAACAAGGATTAGCCATGATCCTACTGAATGATGGAACAGATGGCCTTCTCCTGCTTCTATTTTATGTTCATCTGCCTTCTTGGATTCCATTTTCCTTTACCTACTCTCCGTGGCAACTCACTACTGAGTAAACTACCCACCAATCAGTATAAACATTTTCACAGCGAGAACATACCAACTCCGTACAAAGAGCACCCGTCGCCAGGATTGAACCGGGGTCTCTGACGCTGTGAGGCAGCAACTCTACCAGTGAGCCACTGTGCTGCCCTTCTATGGCAAACATTATTCCCATCCTCCACATCTCTCTCTCCTGTTTCCCCTTCCTTCCCAAAACAAAGTCAACTAAGTACATTCACATTAAACACTCACCCACATTCGCCCCTAAATACTTGAAAAAATTCCTTCGTTCCATAACATAGATTTAAGGTTTTTGATTTCTGTGCATGATCCATCAAATCCCTGTTAGTTCTTCGACACTAGCTACCACTCGTGTTCAGGGTTGTAGGGAATGGGGGACACTATTGTGGACTATGATGGTGATGTTTGAATGTTCTACTTGATATAGGGGAGATTATGTGTTCGGCACGGACTAGAAGGATCGAGATGGCCTGTTTCCGTGCTGTAATTGTTATATGGTTATATGTTATATGGTTATATTCTGCAAATTTTACTAAAATTGTTGAGCGATTTGATGCTTCCATACCCCTTGGCCAAGGGAAGATGCACCCCTGCCTATGAGTGGAGCCATTTGGGCAAAGTGTCCAGTCACTCCATTGATTTTGACACTAAATTCCTCTGGATGTCATCACCTGATGACCTTCGGATGAGGTGCAACTGCACTGAGGAAGATTGTTGATGGTGATAACATGTCTATTTTGTTCAACCCATTGATGTGATGTGTGTCATAGACACCAGCAGCCTCAACCTTTGTGAATACAGAAACAAATGGCTATGTGGAATGTTCTACATGACTAGATCAGTAAACATATAGAAATAAAGAACTGCAGATGTTGGTTTATACAAAAGATAGACACAAAGTGCCAGAGTAACTCAGTGGGACAGGCAGCATCTCAGGAGAGAAAGGATGGATGACATTTCGGGTCTGAAGATGGGTCCCGTCCCGAAACGTCACCTATCCCTTTTCTCCAGAGAAGATGCTTGACCTGCTGGGTTACTCCAGCACTTGGTGTCCATCATTAGATCATTTATCATCAGCCAATGTCGCTGTCCATCTGTGGAGCCTACCTGGCAGGAGATAAATTTAAATGAGTTTATTGTTTTATTCATGAAGAACTCAAAAGGTTTAGGTTTAGTTTTATTACTGTCACGTGTACCGAGGTACAATGAAAAGCTTTGTTTTGCACGCTCTCCAAACAGATCAGAAATATCATACATACTGTAGATATACCGTCAAACTCAAGTACAATAGATGAAGAAATGAGGAAGTTACATCATGCAGATTACAATCCTCGGCATCGCAGTGCATTAGTTCTAAAGGATGGGAAGAGGAAGGGTCATATCCATTGTGTTTTTTCATTTTTCAGGTTGTGATTGTCTTTGTCTTTGTCTTTGTGAATCAGATGTATCATTATTAAAAAACAACCCAGTGGTGATTGTCTTCATTACGAATGTCTATTTTTTCTTTAAGCAAAAAGGACCGATGTATTAACTGAAAATATTAACTCAGTTCTCCAGATTGTTAGACCAGGTCTTGAATGACAATTTAATTGTTTTGCATCCACTACAAATCAGGGATATTCATTTTTGTCCATCTGGCTTTGTGTGATTATTTGTCTTATTACACTCCGGTGAGTTGGCAACATAATTATAACTCTAATATCCTTTGAATGATTTGCAATTTCTTTACGAACAATCGGGCAGTGAGACCATTGGAACCGAGACTGATTGCACCCTCCTCGCATACCTCCAAGAACAGGCAACAAAGTTGGGGCAAAATGTAAAAAACCTCTCCTTTTCTAATGCAAGGAATGTAGGCCAATTGCTTCCTCCCTGCCCGCGACTTCACTTGGGCTGTTCATTTATTCTGGGCGAAGCAGGTACATCAGCTCCTGACTTGTTAAATCATTCAAAGAGCTTCAAACGAGTCTTTATGGCTTAAATTGCTTTGAAAAGACAACAAGGCCACACAGGAAAAGTGCTGAATAATGATTGTGACACTCGTAAAGCAAAATTACAGGACCCGACTGACAGCAAATGCGTAGGAAGGTAATTTGTTACAGTGAGCCAATATTGCACTCTGTGCTTATAGCTTCTGACCCACCCTTTACTGAGAACAGAAATATGGAGGAGCCACTGAGAGGTCACATTTCTGACATGTATTGAAGAACCTGTCAGTGCATTCAGACGTTTTATTCGGTGTAATGAAGAAAACAAGACCACAGTGTCTGAAAAATTCATGTGATCTGCAGCAAATGGATTTGCTTCACAGAGCATTGTGTCTAGTGCAGTGCTGATGCCACCCTCACCAGTGTCACATGTGGGGAACAGTTACAAGATAGACACAAAAGCTGGAGTAACTCAGCGGGCCAGACAGCATCTCTGGAGAAAGGAATGGGCGACATTTCAGGTCGAGGCTCTTCTGCAGACGGATATTCGGACAGAATAGTTACTGCAACCTGCCATTCTCACAGTTTTCATGAGCTTGGTTGTATTGCATGATATCAGTAAACACGGGCTGGATGTGGTTCCATTTAAACCCTCACAGGTCAGTGAGGGAGTGAATGATTCACATCCCAGCGTGATTCTGTGGTAAATCTTGACCTGGTAATTTCATGCAACCCAGCTGTAGGGGACCAATGATCACGTTCACATCTCCTATCTATTGCGGCACAGTGGCAATAAAGTTGCTACAGGGGCCTGTCCCACCAGCATGCGACCAAAGCGGAAGCGGAGGCCGCACAGAGGTCGAGTGATCCCCGTACAGGGCCGGTCCCACCAGCATGCGACCTGCATGCGGCGAGCGCAACTAAACCGGAAGCGGGGGCTGCGCGGAGGTCGAGTGAGTGACGTGAAGTTCGAGTGAAGTCCGCGGGAAGTTCGTGCATGACGTACGGCGTCCAAGACACTGCGCACGGGCGTCGAGGCGGCTGCGGGCCGGCAGGCCGTTGCCGCGCGGAATTTTTGAACGGTCAGTTTTTCGAAGCCCCGCGCGAGGTCGGGACCAGCTCCGCACAACTCCATACGGCTCCGGTGATCGAAGTGGGACCGGCCCCGCGAGGCCGTAAGGTCAAGCGACCACGTTAGGTCGCGCTTGCCGCATGGAGTCGCAATGCTCGTGGGACAGGCCCTTACCTTACAGTGCCAGGGATGAATCCAGTCTATGGGTGCTGTCTGTAAGGAAATTGGTACATTCCCCCTGTGGCCACATGGCTTTTCTCCTTGTGCTCCGGTTTCCTCCCACACCCCAAAGGCATACAGGTTTGTAGGTTAATGGGCTTTGGTAATATTGTAAAAATGTCCCCAGTGTGTAGATAGTACTAGTGTTCAGGGTGATCGCTGGTCAGTGCAGACTCAGTGGGCTGAAGGGCCTGTTTCAACATTGTATCTCTAAAGTCTAAAGTGAACATATGCGGAAGAAAAGTCAAAGGGTTCAGAAAATGGGCTTTCCATTCAATATTCCCTGTTTTACACCAATTTTAAAGCTGAAGTTCATTACAAGGAATAAAATCCTGGACTCAAGGTATGGGGTATTTCAAGGCATCATCATCATCAAAGAGGAAGGCCATTCTTTGATTCATCCACAGGAAAAGCCCACCATCTATTTCTTGTGATTCCACTCCATTATGTTCAATCTCTTTAGTCTTGATATTATTTTGGTTCTGAATGTGTGCGTGGACTTTTATTCTGTTATCACAGCTTTTACTTTACTAACCACAGATGTTCCATCAACACAACATTGCAGCATTTAGACTGTCAAACTAAGAACAATTAGATCTCCATTGTCCACTCCCTTTGAAGGAGTGCTATCGGTTGCTGCAATACTGGCTGAACATTACTTTCTATAACTTCAGTTAGACCGGGGCAAGATCCATGCTCTAGTTAATGGCCAAGGTGACCCAGGTTTAATCCCGACCTCCGGTGCTGTCTGTGTGGAGTTTGCACCTTCTCCCTGTGACCGCTTTCCTCTGGGTGTCCTGGGGAAGGCTTTCCTCTGGGTGTCCTGGTTCCTCCCACATCCTAAAGATGCATAGACTGGTGGTTGAATCAGGTGCTGGAGATCACCCCTCCAGTGGGGGTGGATGATGGGGAGTTTGGGGAGCAGTTGATGGGCACGTGAGAGAGAATATGTTACAGGAAAATAGACGTGGGGGGGGGGGGGGGGGGGGCCTTAGACTGATGGGAGCTGGTAGTGGACTCGATGGGCTGAATGGCCTCCTTCTATGTCAAGAGTCCAGATTCAAGAATGTTTAAATGTCCTATGCACCTGGAACAGAACAATGACATCCAGCTTGCTGCAGCATTACAGGCATATTACATGAAACGACAGTCATAGAGTTATAGACAACAATTCACAAGGGAAATGAGAATACTCCATCTCCGATATCTTGCTTCTTCTCACAAGATTTCTGATTTTTGAATTAGCTATTCATTTATTTAGTTGGCAGACAGTCAGTGCTAAACTATACTTTGTATTTATTCCAGGGATGTGGGTGTTGCTGGCAAGACCAGCCTCCATTAACCATTCCATCTGTCTTTGAATAGGTGGCGGTGCGCCGCCCTCTTTTACAGCTGCAGCCCATCTGAAGGGCTGGACGGGAGTTGCGGGATGTTGACGCAGTGGCCTTGCGGCCCGCTGCAGGCCAATGGGACCGTGCATGAACGGCCAGGTATCCAAGCTCACTGACTGCCAGCATTTTACTTCACGAGTTCCCATTGCTGCTAACAGGAAGCAAGGCACAGATGGTGATTAACATTTGCAGTCTTACTGGGCTCTGTGCCAAGAAATGTGCACACCAGCCAGCCGACAGTTCAATAACTGGGCATTGGGACTCCATAATAAAGCTCGGCACAAATGAATGTTAATGGATTTAAAGGTTTTTTTTCCTTCCTGCAAATGAAGGTCTGATGTTCTATTGCTGACTCCTGACTGATAGATACGCAGCCTAATTTGGCTGATATTCTGATAATGAATGGCATCAACAAACAAAGCAAATCGTGTTAGCGAGGAGACTGAAGATCGCCAGCCAAGAAAACTGTAGCTGATCAAAAATAGCTGCAATATATTCTTGCAAATTTAAAGGAGAATTTGCACTGCATCCAAGCTCAGTTGGAAATTGTAGAGACATTGGGCCCATTTTTCCTTCAATTCCCAAGTCATTTTGTCTTCAATCTATTCTCCACCATCTCTTATGAGTAGAAGGTTAGGGGTGAGAGATGAGTGTTGAGATAAAGGATCAAAATTAAGCAACCTGCTCCCATTTTAGGATTGGCAATCCTGTGTAAGGGGTTGGATGTTGAGGAATGTTTAGTTTTGAGATGATGAATTATTGGATTAGATTGGTGTTGACTTAAATGAGCAGGTCATAGGTTGGGCATCGTGAGATATAAGCTTGGATGGGAGTTGGGATCACTCTCAAGAACCTACCTTCAAGGGGATGTGCCTGACTCTGCTTCCCAGTCTTTTTTAGCCTCCTCAGGCCAAAGTAAGGCAGTTTGCAAGGGCAGCGAAGGCAGTTTCTGCACGTGTCCTTTCTACGGTGTAAGCCAGTCACATATGCCGTGAGCCTGCTATTTTTATGTGTAGGAACTGCAGATGCCAGTTTAAACCGAAGTTATGCCACAAAAAGCTGGAGTAACTCAGCGGGTCAGATAGCATCTCCGGAGAAAAGGAATAGATGACATTTTGGGTTGAGATGTCTAAAGAAAGGTCTCGACCCAAAACATCACCTATTCCTTTTCTCCGGAGATGCTATCTGACCCGCTGAGTTACTCCAGCTTATTGTGTCTATTTCTTGCCATTTTAATCCTCAGTCCCTCTCCCACTTTTACCTCACCATCTGAATCTTCCTTCACTGTTACAATAAGGCCAACACAAGCTGGAGAAACAAACCTCATCTTCTTTCTCGTCATGCTGCCTGTCTGACATTTTTGTATAGTCAGATTGTACATCATTCATTCGAGATTCATTAATTCATTACATATAGAATACAGCAGCACGCAGACTATAGAGCACTTCGCAGGCAGAAGCTTAATCTGTATTTAACAGACCCATTATTTCACCCTATTATTGAAATTCCCTTTGTTCCACCCATCATCCCACCCCCCCCTCCCCCCGCTCTCTGCTACTTAGATCAATTATTTTCGCTCTTTCTTCATTTTGATGAATGATCCCGGACTTGAAAAGTTAATTGTTTCTCTCTGTCTGATCTGTTTCCAGCATCTGCAGTTGCTAATTCACATTTCTAGCAGCTACATTTAAAAAAATGTTAATGGAAACTATGAGGTCGAGTGGCGTCCCCTGTTTCCTGTTTCATTATTTTCTCTTGTGCAATGTTTTACCTGTTTTAAGTAATTTTAAGTTATCCTGTAGACTTGTCATTACCCTCCTTTGAATCTTGGAAGCATTATTCCCAAAGCACTGTTGTAAACTTGGAGACACAAGAGACTGCAGATGCTGTTATCTGGGAGCATTAGGATCTCAATGGGTCAATGGCATCGATGGGGCCAAAGGGATGAGACCCCTCCCACCCCAATCATGGACTGTTTGCCCTCCTCCCATCAGGGAGGCGGTACAGGAGCCTCAGGTCTCGTACCAGTAGGATGAGGAACAGCTTCTACAATCATACCGTCGCATTGCTGAACTCGGAGTCCCGCCGATAGATTCCTCCGATCCCTCCGTCCCCATTGTTTAATTATTCTGCATTTTTTATTGTTCTGTATCCTCTTTTTTTTAAATTTCTAAATTTCTATATTGCACTACTACGGACTGACGCAAAACTGCATTTCGTTGTACCGATACTCAGTATTTGTGCAATGACATTAAAGTTGAATTGAATTGAATTGAATGGTTGACATCTGAACTCAACATCCTGCTTCAGGAATGAGAGTGCAGAGCGGAGATAGGCCATATATAGAATGGAGTGGGAGAGGTAAGGCAGGGATGGTAGGAGTTGGTAGAACCAGATTAAGCAAGATTGGGGGCGGGGGTTGATGGGGGAGGGTTGCAAAATGATGGTTGGATGGAGCAAGTTTGGGGAAGTGGAGGGGGAATTATTAAGACAGCGACTTAATGGGTGATGGGTTGAAACAGATAAGGATAGAAGATTGTAATTGTGAAGTTGGATACTAATTCATAGTCTACCATCCCCTATTAATTATATCTCTCTTTAACACTTACTACCCTCTATGGCCCCATAGCAGAAGCATCCACGTCGTAGGACTGGAAACTGGAAGTATCCCGAGCTAATTCTGCTACCACCATCATCTATTGCAACAGGTGATGGCTCCCACTGATTGTTGCCGGGAGCCTGCGTCCTTTCCAGGATGGACGATGACAGCGATGTCAACATTTGAAAGCAGTGTCAATCATGGAAGATGGACACAAAAGAAGACTACCTTCTATAAATGAATGTATTTGTGAAGGGCTTTAGTGTCATTCTTGATATTCTTCACATTTCTCCTAGTCCACTCTGCAGCTCGCAATACTTCCTTCACAGTTCTTCACCAGTATTTATATTCAGAGACTATGCGATCATTACCGTTCAATGCTATTGTGTAAGCGGTCTTTTATTGTAATATTTATTTCTCTTGGTTTCTTGGTTGTTCAGTTTCGAATGCAAGGCCAAGAAATTCAATTGAACTGTGAAAAGATTTTGGGTGCTGTACAATATAAGCATATTGATTTCTTAAGTTGATGTGGATATTCTATCTGCGTAAGGTGGATGTCCATGGAGGTTACTGGGCATGCAGGCGACATGGGACGTTGTGCAAGATGCACATTGATCTCAGTATCAACCAATTGTTCTCTGCGGGTGAGGGACACAGTTGGGATTGGACCCCAGACACTGCAGCAGAGCTTAATCAGAGATTTAAACCCCCCTTTGGCATCATTTAAAGGGAGCAGACTACCCTCGGTCATTGGTGGTAATTCCAAACCTGAGCATGGTTTGCAATGTAGGTTCTTATTTTTCTTTATTCGTGATTGCACCCAACACCTCCTCAGAAGCCCATCATCCTCCACTGATCCTCTCATCCTCCACTGATCGTCCCTCTGTCCATCTGCCATGATAATCTCCTCCATTCCTCCCTGTCTCACCGTCACAACTCTCCTGATCTATTTTCTCCACATCTCTCCACCGTGTTCCACGTGCTTTCCACTCCCAATCCAATCCCAAAGACCACACCCTCCACGCAGGCAATGAGAGAGGTTGCAGATGGAAATATTATGTGCAATTTGCTTGAGAAAGACCGATTGCACCATTCACAGCCTCTACATTAATATTCTTTCATCTGGGCACCTCACACAAAGCCATCACAAAACCCGCCCTGTACAGCTTCAGTGCTTGTTTAGCTACATAACAATTTCTAATCTGTAGAATTCTTGTCCTTCCGACTTTGTCCTATGTCCTTCTTGTCCTTTGTCCATTGCACAGGGTTTGCATCTACCACATTTTTCTTTGAACAGTTCATTTATAGTTATGCTCATTGACACTTTAATGTAGCCATAAATCCTCTGTGGCCGCTGCACCTAAATTTAGTTTGTGACTCACCCTTCTCTCAAAACTAAACTCAGATTCCATCATCCTCTGTTCACAGTTATCTATGTGTTCCTAACCCTGGGATTGCTGAGTAATTCAAGCTTAATCTCATTGCAAGATGGCTTGTTCTTTCGCTGGTTCAAAAACAAATTGATCACGAAAACTATCCCAGATACGTTGAAAAGAACTAAAGCTCCATTTTTTCTGCTTCATTGTTCCACATGGAGGCAAAATAATTTAACCACATATTTTTTGGATGTTGCCTATCCATGTATCCCTAGAGATGCTGCCTGAGTTACTCCAGCACTTTTTGTCTTTTTTTCCTCTGATCACTTGTCTATTTATTTCATGACTTGAACTGTTGTTAAAAATAGAGGACAATTAGTTTAGTTTAGTTTAGTTTAGAGATACAGCGTCTTTAGGGAAACAAGCTCTTCGGCCCATCGAGTCCGTGCCGACCAGCGATCCTCGCACACTAACCCCATCCTACACACACTAGGGACAATTTACAATTTTACCAAGTCAATTAGCCTACAAATCTGTACGTCTTTGGATTGTGGGAGGAAACCAGAGTTCCCAGAGAAAACCCTGTAGGTCACGGGAGAACGTATAAACTCCATACGGACAAACACCCGTAGTCAGGATCGAACCCGGGTCTTTGGCGCTGTAAGGAAGCATCTCTACCACTGCACCACCATTGCTCCCTGCTTAATTCAGGTGGAAACGGTTGAAAATAAAAATAAGGATCTTTCAAAGTGGAATAATAGGTCAACATTGTTCTCTTAAAACAAGTCAAGGAGAAAATTACAGGGGTTCTGACCATAAACTGCAGCTCCATTGTGCTACTGACATGGTGCCAGTGGACTGGAAGACTGATCATGGTACTACTTTTTAGTAAGATTCAGTATATTAGCAAACCCCTAAATAGTATAAACTAAAACAAAGACGATATGTTATGGACAGATTAAGAGAGTTGAAGTGCTGCATTCTGTGTCAGTGCTAGATATGATGAAAATATCAACAAAGGAAAATTAATTTTTGTTTCGTTTAGAGATTTGGCATGGAAACGGGCCATTCGGCCCATCGAGTCCATGCTTACCATCAATCACCTGTTCTCATTGCATCATATGAGTAAAAAGCAAAGATTGTCCAAACGGACTAATGAGTGCAGGGAATGTAGGGAGGAAATGCACACAAAGGCCCTTTCCAATAGAAGCCTCGTTCAGTGACACACAATGCTTTGAGCTTGGAACCAAACATTAGTCTGGTGTGAAAATATTTGATATATAATGAGTCTGGTGTGAACCTATAACAGGTGCCATTCAGCATTCACCCAGTTAACCATTAATTGATTGAACTGCTCCCAGAGCGATCATCAGATTGGGCTCAATCTCAGCGTATCCATGGATGGAACAGTAATGTTCACATTCGGAAAATGAATGATTGAAAAATCATGTTTGCAACACAGTGCCAAGCAACACCTCTGTAAAACGACATGCCTCATCGCATCAGAGCTCTGATGGACGGCCACAGGCATCAATGAGGATATAAATGAGCAGCTGAGGGCTTGGGCAGTGTGAGCTGGGACTCATGCAGTTCACACTGACCAACACAGCAGCAGCACTTTCTGGGTCATTCAGCTGACTGCTGACAAGTTAACAAATATTTTCAATAGACAAAAGTGCATTATGCCCCTGTCCCACTTAGGAAACCTGAACGGAAACCTCTGGAGACTTTGCGTCCCACCCAAGGTTTCCGTGCGGTTCCCGGAGGTTGCAGGTGGTTGCCGGAGGTTGCAGGTAGTAGAAACAGGTAGGGAGACTGACATAAACCTCCGGGAACCACACGGAAACCACACGGAAACCTTGGGTGGGGCGCAAAGTCTCCAGAGGTTTCCGTTCAGGTTTCCTAAGTGGGACAGGGGCATTATTTATCACATATGCAACCGGACAGTGAAATTCTTTTTGCATGTATTATACATGCGGGCACCGCCATTATTGACGCAGTATTCAAAGTCCAAAGTCCGGTCGGCCCGTGCGTTCGATGGACTCGAGCAGTTCCCGCGAACCAACATCCCTCTCATCTGTTCACCCGGACACCTTTGTATCACGGGGGCGCCTCCTGTCGCCAACCTGTAGGCGCTTGAGACATTATCCCTGTTCACCTGCCTACTTTTGCAGGAAGATTTAAACAAAATGCCTCACTCTACCTTGAAATGTGGAAACAAAGATATTAACCTTACAGGGCAAACATCGACGGTGCTTGCTGTAAAAAGCAAGAAAAATAGAAACAAAATCTCCTAAGCATCATGGCAACTCAGACATTTAAATAATAATTATCCATCCAGTTTGCCTTTGACTGTTCTGGTAATCACATGACACAACAATAATGGAGCTGTTATCTAATCATGCTAATCAATTTTTATTGATTAGTCCAAAGCAGGCTACATGAGGCAATGTATCATTGTTCAGGCTCTGCTTTCAAGTGTCCATTCTGTTTTCTGTTTATCCTTTCCAGTTAATTATATCTTTTATTCCTTCTGTTCTGTTTAACTTTTAAAGCAAACGTGCAAAACAAGCTCCCGGGGAAGTTAGCGTGTTAGCCGTTATGACACCAAAGCACACGATCAGAAAATTACAGGTCAAACCCACGGGATAGGTTTCATGCATAGACAAGAAGTGGATGGGATAGCAAGAGCAGCAACTACTGCCCTTTCCTCACCCTTAATAAGCAGGCTCCTTGAATGACTGCAGGTGAAGCCAAAGATCTTATAGCAGAGCTCCTCTATAATCTTTGGGTGAAGCTACTCATAGTCTTGTAATGCAGGGTAATCAGGATTTTCTCCTAGTGATGATAAAGGAATGATAACAAATTGCTAAATCGAGATTATATGTGGTGTATCAGGAATTGAGCCGGTCTTGGCAATTCTCGCAACCCAGCACCGTGTCACTACAAAGAAATCAGACCTTGTAAGGTGGTAAGGAGGCAGCAACAATCAGGAGTTGTAGTCATGGGGCCATTTGTCATAAGTTTAAAAGTTTAAAAGTGAGGTGATGCCTAATTAGAAGTCAGGAAGCACTTGGTACTTGGTGTGAGTTAAGAAATGGACGACAGAAACTTAGACAAGGTCAGGTTTATGGAGGGTACGAGGAAGATGGGTGGAAGTCCGGAGACTATTAGAATGGAGGATCTAGGCTGTAACTAGGAGAAGGATGAAAGTTGAATGCAATATCCGCAGGTGAGGAAGGGAAAATTACAATGGGGTAAAACAATGGTGTCGAAATGGCAACGTCCTCATTGAGTCACAGAACATACAGCACAGAAATACCTAATTATTCTAATCCTATTCGAAACTGATTTTATCCACACATTCCCATAAATTCTTCCTCGATTCTATTACTTATGTACACATGTGGGGACATTTATTGTGAGCTATTAACCAACCAATGTAGAAACAAGGAGCTACAGATGTTGGTTTACAAAAATAGGCGAGTACCTCAATGCGTGTGGGTCTACATCTGGAAGACAAGGATAGGCAATGATTTGGGTTGGAACCAATATACATCCTTTGGCGATATGGGAGGGAAACTGGAGCACCCAGATGAACCACATATGGTCACAGGGACAACAACCTCGAGTCAGAATTGAACCTGGGTTGTTGGAGCAATGACTAGAGGTTGCTTTGCTTTGCTGCCTGTTGCATCTGTATAGAAACACACACCAAAGTAGAAGGAGAGCAAAATGAGGAGAAATAAGTATATCCAATGGGAAATAGCATCTAAGCATTCAAGATTAAACCATGCTGGCAGAGAACGTTCAACTGCATCTAGTTGTAAGGAGTTATCATTTTTTCCCTTTTGATCTTGAAGCCAAATCTAATACAAACAGGCAGCATCTGAACACACAATAATAACTAACACTTCCCCTGACATTTCATGAAATGAGAAAAGGAAAATATTTCATTTTGGGAAAAATAAATTCCCTAACAAATGCAATCTTCGAAACTCATTAAAGAAATGTATAAAGTGAATGAGATGTTAATTAGAAAGTTGCTTGAGGGATGGTTTGCTTTCGTTTCCTTTGAGACTGAAGAACAAAAGTTGCCCATGAAAGATACATCTGTGCTTGGCTGCATTGATTACATAGGCCAAGGGCTCTGATTCAGATTCAGATTCAATTTTAATTGTCATTGTCAGTGTACAGTACAGAGACAACAAAATGCATTTGTTGCCCTGTTGGAGTGGGAGATAAGCAAGGCCAATCCTTTACAGATGTTTACTATTGTTGAGACTCTCCAACACTTTTCCCTTTGCATTTTTTTTGTGAACTTTGTATTCAAGGCAAGGAATGCTGAAACTGCAGAATGGAAGATCTCAGACATGATGACATTCATTGTTATACTCCAGGGCAGTTACAGCATGAAGTCGACTGACTTAGAAACGTAACTACTCTGCAGTGGAAACACCACTTACTTTGTACAGTGCAGCACCAGGACAGGCCCTATGGCCCTCAATGTCTGTGTCGAACATGATGCCAAGACCAACTCGTATCTACCTGCACATAATTCATATCCCTCTATTCTCTGCATATCCATGTGACCATCTAAAAGTCTCTTAAATGCTAGTATCAAATCAATCCAAGTCTGGACTCTAGCACTTTGTGCCTTTTTTTATGATGCAAAGATAAACTAATCTCGCCTGCACATGATTCATATCCCAAAAGATTCATCTTTACTTTCATTGCTTTCTGTCATTAACCAGTCCTCATTCCACATTAATGTATTACCCCAACTCAGTGAGTTCTTAATCCATCGTTGGGCCAGGAGATAGCTGACAGCATAGGTGGGTAGGTACTTCCCACAGGACAGATGGGTGGTTACTTCTGACAGGACAGATGGGTGGTTACTTCTGACAGGACAGATGGGTAGGTACTTCTCACAGGACAGGTGGGGCAGGTACTTACTGAGATGGTGTGCTCCTCTCGCTGCTTGTGGAGGGCATCAGTGTGTCGAGATTCTCAATACCATGCCAAATATTTATTCTCCATTTAGAGCAGTCAAGGACGAGTGGTTTCCATTGTTCCTTGGGAATGTTGCATTTCTTTGAATGCTTTGAGCACATCCTTAAATCTTTTTCTCTGACTGTCTGGAAATTACTTCTCAAAATTGATGGTAACTGGACAAAGATATGTGACTTTCCAAATGCCAAGTTAACTGGCCATTGTTAAGGGATATTTTACCTGTTGCTGTTGCTCATTGACAGACCTACAGTTCAGTCATTTCTCTCTCCCAATTTGCTTTTTAAAAGTATTATTGCTACCTTCTGACCTATGTGGATTAGTATTAAGTCTCAGGATTGCTATCTCAGTATATAACTGGTCCAAATGAGGATTGAAATCTCTATGATTATTGATAAACATTGATAAACACATTTATTTCCTGGTTTATTCATTTGCTGATTTATATAATGGTCACGAGGAGACCCATAAATCACTCCCACAAATTATTCTAATCTTTCTGTTCTTCACCCAAATTAATCTTTCATTTAAAGCCCTGTCCCATGGTACGAGTTAATTCCAAGAGTTCTCCCGAGTTTGCCCTGATTCGAACTCGGAGATTTACGGTAATGGCCACTCGTCGGTACTCGAGGCTCTCGTGGACATTTTTCATCATGTTGAAAAATCTTCACGAGTCTTCCCGTGCTTACTTGCCGTTAGCGAGTCTTCCTGAGTACCTGCCATTAGCGCTAAGAGACATCCCGAGCTCCGACGTACCCGCTACGTTCATTCTCCATGCTTACCACGAGTTTGATTTTTTTTTTACTTGGGAGAGCTCTTGGAATGAACTCGTACCGTGGGACAGGGCTTTCAGATTGGCCTAGCAAAGATCCAAAATGGCCAAAATGCTAGAGCACAGAACATTGAGGTAGGTTTCAAATAATGTCTTGAAGAACGGGGATCTGGACAGGTGGGGAGATTCACCAAAGAAAACAAGGGGTAAAGAGTGTGGGAATATAGAAACAGTTTGAATTTTTGGAGATTTGCAGATCAGCGAAGGTAAGCAGATGGAGTTAAAGTCATTTGGGCCAAAGGAAAGGTTCCCTTGGCCCAAACCGTCCATTGCGACCAAGATGCCCTATTTGAGTTAGTTCCATTTGCCTGCATTTGGCCCCTATACCCCTATTCCTGTTCAAGTGTCTTTACAATGCTGTTGTGAGTTGTGAGCCCTTAGGTGTTGGAGGTCCAGGAACCAATGCCACTTTAATGAGCATGACCCTGATGGAACAGGATGCTCAGTTTAGCTCAGTTTAGTTTATTGTCACGTGTACCGAGCTACAGTGAAAAGCTTTTTGTTGCCTGTTTGGGAAGAGGTGAGAAACACAGATTTTGTCTGAAGAAGGAGCCCGCCCCGAAACATCACATGTCCACGCTCACCAGAGATGCTGACTGGTTCGCTGAATTACTCCAGAACTTTGTGTTGTATTTTGTAAACTGACCTAATGACTTACCCTAATTCTTCATCCCACATTCTTCACCCCAACATCATTGACTTATTATCCTTCTTGAATTTCCTTTCTACATCGCCCCACCTCTCCCGATCCCTGTCCTTCAGGACATTATCTGAAACCTAACTCAATGTTATGTGCCCTATTATCCACATTTGAATTGGATCTTTATTAGGACCATAAGATTTAATCAAGGACTAACAAGACCTTTGCTGGGAGGTAGTTCCTTGGGTCTACAGATTATGATCAGTCAGATTTGCCTGCAATGATATTATTAGTGGGGAGGCAAGTTGGCTTTGTATTGAGAGTCAAAGAAGATTAGGAATTTGTTCTTCAATGGTAGCATCAAATACATAACATGGTGGAGTTGTATGTTGTGCTCCATTTCCAAAACTTCAAAGGCACTCTGTTAACTTCAAAGGTACCTACACTGAAGCAATGCTTTTAGACTATTGGTGGCGAGCCAATGTCTGCCTAATGACTAATTACTTTGGAGGAAATAGGGACTCATGCCAGACTGCTGGACGTGCATCTTAACAGCACAACCAGTGGAGGGGTTGAGAGTGATGCAATGGAGCTGGGTGAGACGTTGGTAAATGTGTACACATTTCTGTAGATGAGGATGAAGTGTAGGTATGGCCGTTGTGGAAAAGGATGTGGCAGATGTGGGGCAGCACCCCAATAAGTGAACCATTACAATATGGGATGAGGAAAGTGAGCTGGGTAGTTAACAGATTAAAAATCATAGGGTTTAAAGAGGAGACAAAATGAATCATCAGGAATTCATAAACCAGAACAGCTTGTCTTTATTTTAGTTCAGTTTAGTTTAGTTTAGAGTTACAGAGATACAGCACGGAAACAAGCCCTTTGGCCCACAGAGTCCGCGCCGACCAGCGATCCCCTCACACTAACACTATCCTACATACACTAGGAACAATTTACAATTTTACCTAGCCAATTAGCCTACAAACCTGCACGTCTTTGGAGTGTAGGAGGGAATCGGAGATCCCGGAGAAAACCCACGCATGTCACAGGGAGAACATGCAAACTCTGTACAGGCAGCACCTGTAATCAGGATCGAGCCCGGGTCTCCGGCGCTGTAAGGCAGCAACTCTACCCCTGCGCCACCGTGCCGTCCCTAGTTTAGAGATACAGGATGGAAACAGACCTATCGACCCACCGAATCCATGCCAACCAGCGATCCCCGTACACGAGTTCTATCCGACACTGTAGGGACAATTTAAAGAAGGCAATCAACCTGCAAACCTGCAGGCCTTTGGAATGTGGGAGGAAATCGGAACACCTGGTGAAAACCCACGCGGTCACAGAGAGAATGTACAAACTCCATATTGACAGCACCCGTAGTCTGTATCTCTGGCACCGCAAGGCAGCAATTCTATTGCTGAACCGCTGAACCACTGAAACACCCCTCTGAGAATTGACAAGTTATTAAACAAAGGTATTGGCTTATAGAAGGTCAACTGCTGCTGTTATATTGTGTGTCAGAGGTAAATTGAATTTTAAATCATGTTTTATGACCTCCTACTTTTTAGAAAATTAATTGGACATCTTATGTGTTGCATTAAAGTGAGTTGTCCTTGTTAAAATATAATGGTCTGTATTAATCATTGCTCATCAGATTTGCTGTCTGAAGAAGGGTCTCAACCCGAAACGTCACCCATTCCTTCTCTCCAGAGATGCTGCCTCACCTGCTGATTTACTCCAGCATTTTGTGTCTACATTCGATTTAAACCAGCATCTGCCGTTCTTTCTTACACATTAATGCTTCTATTGGTGTTTAAAGTATACTGTGCAACAAATATTTAACTTACTTTTAATTAGCACAGCTTGATAGTGTTATCACAGTTAAAGTGAATTATTCACATGGTATGAAAAACTGCTAAATTGAGAAAGGATGAGATTAAAACCAGTGCAATGGTAGGAGCCCAGCATCAAAAAAAATGTGAGGCCATGTGCAAACAGTAGGAACAGCACCTCGTATTCCGCTTGGGTAGCTAACACCCATTGCATTCTCCAATTTTGGGTAACCTCATAACACTCTCCCCTCCCCCCCTTTGCCCCCGCCAACATCCTTCTCTATCTCCCCCCCCCCCCCCCCATGCCTCCCCTGTGCCCCACCTGGACGCCCACCCACTTCCCCCCCACCAATTACCCCCTCCCCTCCCCCGTCAATTTCCTCCCACTGGCTTTACCATCTGCAACTCTTCAAACCTGTCTCAAACCATCTTTCCTTTAGATAGCAATCAAAATCCCCCCTCCATCACCTGTGTCAATCTATTACCTGCCACCCAGGTCCTGCCTCTCCCCTTTTCCAGTTATCTTCTCCTCCCCTACAATGTCAGAAGAAGGGCCTCGACCCAAAACGTCACATGCCCATGTTCTCTACGGATGCTGCCTGACCTGCTGAGTTACTACAGCACTTTGTGTCCTTTTATGTATCTGCAGTTCTCTAATTCTACATCATAACAAATATCATGGTCCAAGGAAAAGATGCCCTATCACTATTTACTCTCGGCAAATACGATACAATACGATAAGATGAGATAAAAGTAGCTTGGATTACAAAGGGAAAGCCAAAACTGAAATGTAAACAACAAAAAATAAAGAAACTTAACATTTTCAATAAAAAATGATAAAAAAATTACAACTTACTTTTAAAAACATGAAGATCAATAGTTTTAATTGAAGATAGACACAAAATGCTGGAGTAACTCTGGATAGAAGGAGTGGGTGACATTTTGGGTCGAGACTGGACCAGCTAGATGCAGGAAAATTTTCCCCCAGTGTTGGGTGAGTCCAGAACCAGTCGCCACAGTCTTAGAATAAAGGGGAAGCCATTTAAGACTGAGGTGAGAAAAAAAAATTTCACCCAGAGAGTTGTGAATTTGTGGAATTCCCTGCCACAGAGGGCAGTGGAGGCCAAGTCACTGGATGGATTTAAGAGAGAGTTAGGTAGAGCTCTCGGGCTCAAGGGATATGTGGATAAGGCAAGCACGGGTTATTGATTGGGGACGATCAGCCATGATCACAATGAATGAATGGTGGTGCTGGCTTGAAGGGCCGAATTGCCTCCTCCTGCACCTATTTTCTATGTTTCTATGACCCTTCTTCAGATTAAAGCACTTCCTAGTCCTCTTTGCTGGTACGGTGTTTGTCGGTCTTTGTCTATACACAGGTAGAAGAAGCACAGCCAGGGGGTCAGATTTTCCAACATGTAGGCGAGTGGGAGAGGAAGCTATATGGTGTTCTACCCTGATGGTAGTAAATCAGTGGTCGAATGTGTTGGGTGCTTTGGGGTTAAAGGTAATGTGTTAATGGTCGCTCGGCAGAGACCTCTGCAAACTATCCTGGTTGAAGTCCCCAGCGATGATGTTGAAGGCGTGGTCATACATCAGTTCCTCAAGTGCATGAGGCAGGATGTAGACGGCAGTCAGGAGGACAGTGGAGAATACCCTCGGGAGGTCGAACGTTCAGCAGGTGTTGAGGTTGAAGCATCACTTCCAGGCAATCTCAATGCTTGTTATGTACGCTGCTCATATCCACGAATGAGTAGGTTAACCTATGATGAGCATTTGTCAGCACTGGGCCTGTACTCGCTGGAGTTTAGAATGAGGGGGGACCTCATTGAAACATATAGAATAGTGAAAGGCTTGGATAGAGTGGATGTGGAGAGGATGTTTCAACTAGTGGGACCATCTAGGGCTAGAGGTCATAGCCTAAGAATTAAAGGGAGTTCCTTTAGGAAGGAGATGAGGAGACATTTCTTTACTCAGAGGATGGTGAATTTGTGAAATTCTTTGCCACAGAAGGCTGTGGAGTCTCAGTGGATATGTTTAAGGAAGAGATAGATAGATTCTTGATTAGTAGAGGTGTCAGAGGTTATGGGGAGAAGGCAGGAGAATGGTGTTAGTAGGGAGAGAGATCAGCCATGATTGAATGACGGAGTAGGCTTGATGGGCCGATAGGCCTAATTCTACACCTATTCCTTATGACTTTTTGACCTTGTGACATGACCTTATGATGCTTTGCAAAGCAGGCATCGCAAGGTATTCCAGGTCAGGCGGAAAGACCGCCACGTCCGAGCGACATGACGAGTTTATCATGAAGCTCGCTCCCCTGCCGCTTCCTTCACCTTCGCTGCATGTGTTGTGAGGAGAAGCCCTCAGGTTGGAGTGCTGTGTCGGAGAACTGAAGGTGAGCCATGTCTCCGTGAATCACAGTACGCAGCAGTCCATCATGCTTGGAGAGATGCTGTGAAATTCAGTTTACTGGGAGAACTCACTGCATTATTTATCCCTGCTGTTCAGATTGAAAACCCAATGTTGTTGCATTAACAAAAATGCTGTCTAGTCTCCAAGATGGTCTTAGTGATCCTGAAAAATAAAGATTAATTTCCAAGCCACTGGTGCAAGCACCTAGGGCCGGGTGATAAAATAGTGGGTCATTAAAAGTTGTGGGATGACTTCCATTTTCTTTGAGCCTTCTGATTTATTCATTATAAATATGGATGCAAACATACATATTAGGAGCAGGAATAGGCCACATAGTCCCTTGAATCGCCATTCAGTGAATCCCAGCTGATCTGACAGTAGCCCCATCTCCACATTCTCATATTCCCACGGTAACCTTTCACCCCCCTTTGCTTATCGAGAATCTGTACCACCGCCTTGAAAATATTCAAAGGCTCCGCTTCCACTGGCCTTCAAGATAACGAGTGCCAGAGACACATGGCCTTCTGAGAGAAATATTTCACCTCATCTCTGGTTTTAAATGATCCCAGTGTGTGCGAGCAGAAGGTATTACTTCTAGCTCTCTTAATGTATCCAAGGGTGTGCCACAGGGATCGGTTCTAGGACCTTTATTATTTACTATTTATATTAATAGTCTAGATCATAAAGCTCCGAACGCAAATTTTCACTTTTATGCTGATGACACAGTGATATATTGCTCTGCGTCTACCCCAAATCAGGCTCTCTGTCAGCTCCAAACTGCTTTTAACACTGTGCAACGTAACCTGTGTGATTTAAAACTTGTTTTAAATGCTGACAAGACAAAGCTCATGCTGTTCACTAAAGCTAAATCAAAGCCCTCGGACCTCCCTCCTATCACCACTTTGCAGGGCTCTGTGATTGAATCTGTGTCTCAATATAAATATCTGGGAATTATAATTGACGATTCTCTCTCTTTTAAACCTCATATCCAGCAACTTGTGAAAAAACTAAAGATAAAATTAGGTTTTTACTTTAGAAACAAATCTTGTTTTTCTTTTGAAGCCAAAAAAAGACTTGTTGCTGCAACGTTTATGTCTGTGTTGGACTATGGTGATGTTTTATATATGAATGCATCTTCAAAATGCCTACAGTCTTTGGACACGGTCTACCACGGAGCACTGAGATTTGTTACTAATTTTAAAACCCTCACGCACCACTGCTCTTTGTATGCTCAAGTTGGATGGTTTGCCCTGTCCACCCGCAGACTCCATCATTGGCATATCCTTATTTATAAGACTATCCTCGGTGTTCTTCCTTCATACCTGCAGAAGTATGTAATTCGAAAAAGCACAGGAACTTATCAGCTCCGCTCTGAGGACTTGTTCTTACTAACTGTGCCTAAAGTCCGTACTGAACTGGGGAAAAGGGCATTTAGTTATGCTGCTCCCTTCGCATGGAACCAGCTGCAGAATTAACTGAAACTTAAGGAGCTGGTATCTATAAACAGATTTAAATCCCTTCTTAATGATGTTGAAGCGGGCTCTTCTGTCTGTACATGCTTTGTTTGATGATGTTCTGACTGTGACTCTATTTATATGTTCTCTGTTGTTTTTAAATTATTGTCTGTAACTGTGGAACTGTGCTGCTGCCTGTCTTGGCCAGGACTCTCTTGTAAAAGAGATTTTTAATCTCAATGAGACTTCTCCTGGTTAAATAAAGGTTAATATAAAATTTAAAAAATTGGTAAACCCTGATTGTGAACCAGTGACCCCTCCTTCTAGATTCTCTCACAAGAGGAAACACTCTCTCATAAGTTCATAAGATCATAAATGATAGGTGCAGAATTACAGTAAGCCCTTCACCTGATCAAGTCTACTCTGCCATTCAATCATGGCTGATCTATCTTTCCCTCTGAACCCCATTCTTCTGCCTTCTCCCCACAACCTCTAGCACCCGTACTAATCAAGAATCTATCAATTCTCCACCTGAAAAATATCCATTGCCTTGGCCTCCATGGCCGTCTGTGGCAATGAATTCCATAGATTCACCACACTCTGAATAAAGAAATTCTTCCACATCAACCCTCCAATACCCATCAGGATCATGTGCGTTTCCCTCTCTGGATAAACCTGTAAACATGGAATTGCAGATGCTGGTTTACCAAAAAAATATACAATGTGCTGGCGTAACTCCGTGGGTCAGGCATCATCTCAGGCGAACATGAATAGGTGATGTGGCCGGCACTCCTCTTCAGTCCACCATCCTGAATGATCTTTCCTCATATGTCAATCCTCCCATTCCAGGGATCAACCTAGTAAGTTTCCTCTGAACCGCTTCCACTACATTATTCTCTTTCCTTACTTTTGTGTTCAATCCCCTGGCAATAAACAAATACCATTCTGCTCGCTTTCCTAGTTACTTGCTCTACCTAAATACTTGTCTTTTGTGAATCACACACTATAACACACAGAACCCTCTGCAATTAGCTCTCCCATCTCTCATCATTTAGATCATATCCTTTTTCATTGTTCCTGTCAAAGGAGCAATTTCACATTCTCCCACATTATACCCCATTTGTCAAACTATGCCCATTCACTTAACCTACCCATATCTCTTTACAGTCTCCTTATGTCCTTTGGCTGCGTGTTTCAAACTGGCCCCATAGTTGCAAACATCAGGGGTCAGCCATTCAGGACAGAGTTAAGAAATATCTTTCCCACAGGGTGGTAATTATTCATTACTCACTGCCCTAGAAGGTTGTTGAGGCACATTTACTACATATAACCGCTGGGCCACTGGGGATATTACCCTGTAAACTGGTTTAAGTTTGTGTTGATGATGGTGTGGTCAAGACATTTGGAATCTCGTTGAATGACCGATGTAACAGTCCATCTCCTGAATCAATAAGATTTAGGAACTGGGATTTTGTTTTAATCATTCACAGGAGATAGACATTTGTGATTGTTACTAATTTGACACGCTTACCTTACCAGAACCTTATTATTATGATGCACATGACACTTTCAATGCCCTGTAACTGTTTCTTTTGACTGTTGGTAGTTTCCCTTCAGGATAAATAAAGGTGTATTGTTTTGTATTGTATCGCATAGTATCATATCGTATCATGTCTCTCTCATTTGAATTGCACACAAAACAACGTATCTCAGTCCACATGACAATAATACTAATACCAGATGTAGCTTCAACGTAACTGAAGCAAGCATCCCTACTCTTTCCTGAACTTCTCTTGCAATAAAGGCCAGCATACTGTTTGCTGAACCTACTGGTTAAGTTCCAGTGATGAATGTACAAGGTCACCAAGGTCGCTCCAAACACCAACATAACACCTTTCAAAGAGTTGGTGTTTTTCTGTAAGCAAACTTTTCTTTAACCCCCTGTGTACTGTGACAAGCAAAGAGGAAGCCAATGTCAGTACATCAGAAACAGAAATCAGTGATCAACAACACAAAGGTAATTGACAATGTCCAATGTTCAAACATTGGACATTGACAACTCATCCCGATGAGTTTCACAAGATCAAAAATGTGCCTTTGCAAAATCAATCAGAGTGGATTAAGCAGAATAACACCCGGCTTTTCATCCCCTTGTTCTGCCATTGATCATGGCTGATCTGTGTATTCATTTCATTTCTAGAGTCAAGAATCAAAAGACAAGGGCGTATAATTATCAATATGTACCATTGATGGAACAATGATCACATGCTGTATCTTTATAGCCCATTCTCGCAATAACCCACAATAAATATACAATAATCAATAATCACACAAAGGGTGGTGGGGGTATGGAACAACCTGCCAGAGGAGGTAGTTGAGGCAGGGACTATCCCAGTGTTTAAGAAACAGTTAGAAGAGAAACAGAGTCATGGTTTCAGGTCAAAGACCCATTTTTCAGAGCGGGAAGAAAGGCAAAGATGTTGGTTAATCTGTGGGGAGGATGGGGAAGGGAAGATGTCTTTGATGGGGTAAAACTGGGTGAGTGTGATGAAGACCCGTATGCAAGGCTATCTGGTCAATAAGTGAATGGAAGCAGTTAATGGGTGAGAACATAGACAAAGGAATGTGCGAATGGGAAAATGTGGAACAGGTAGATCTGAAGAAGGGTTTCGGCCCGAAACGTCGCCTATTTCCTTCGCTCCATAGTTGCTGCTGCACCCGCTGAGTTTCTCCAGCATTTTTGTGTACCTTCGATCTTCCAGCATCTGCAGTTCCTTCTTGAACAGGAAGATCTGTCTGGCAGTTTAAACAGCAGCTGCCCTCCACTTCATTGTCCCCCTTATTTTCCAAGGCGCGCCAGTATCCGCACCCCCGGCACCTTTATGACTGCCAGCGAAACAGCCCACATTCCTATGCCCGTTAGAGTGTGGCCCATGTGGGAGAACCTGGGTCAAGATGGAGGTCCAGGATGTGGTCGGGAGTTATCTGCTGGACATTGGTGCTTCCAGTAGCATTGTCCACATGAACAACCCCCGTACATCCCCTCCATCTAGTAGGGCACCCTATAGCCCACGAGGCGAGGGAAATCAGAGGGCGGATTGCTTGGCCAGGGAAGGAGCCAGGAGTGGGAAAGCATGGGATCCCCATGAGGAAGGACAGGTAGCTGCAGCCAGGGAGCAGCCTCGAGAAAAGGAGAGTGCGGGAGTGGTTTTGGCACCGGACCTGACCATGGTCCAGGCACAAGACCCCATTTTAAAGGCTGCCTCAGCAGCTATTTGCAGGCAGGAGAAGATAGAGGGACCGTATGGGGGTAAAGATCAAGAACAGACTCGGGTTGATGTGGAAACCATAGGGAAGCCAGGCGAGTCCACAGGTAGTCAGTCTGAAGTAGCCGGCTGTGTTCCAGGGCAAGGACTGGAAGCAGCGGAGAAGGAGGCTGACTCCAGCCCTCCGCAGGCAGGTACCGTAGACTGCCTAAGAGAGGCAGAACTAGCAGAAGCAGAGGAGATGGAGGTATCACCTCTGGTGTGGGAACCCCCGGTCAGACGTAGGAGTGACAGGGTCCCTAAACCCCCAGTAAGGTGGTCCCCATCCCTAATTAAACCTAGGGCTAGGGCCGGCCACAGGAGGGCCGGGAAGGAGAGTGGCCAAAACAGGGCACTACGGAGTGCGGCTGGAGGGAGCCCAGTCTCCACAGGGAACGTAGGGGTAACTCAAAACCCCGTAGTGCAAAGGGAGGTGAGGGGCAGTCAGGCCCCTCGACAGGAGGAGTTCTGGCCTGCACGGGAGGGCCCACCAGAGGGGTGGCCCCAGCATGACGGGGACCAGTTATGAGTTGGCCACCCGGAGACGGGTGGCGTTGTATATAGCATTGGTTTGTGTGTAAGTAGATGTAGTTAGCGTAATTAGATATAAGGTTTTGTATAGCTACAGGGGAGTACAGGGACAGACAGTACGGGATCAAAGGGATGTGCTGTGGAAAGGTAGACCACAACAGACAAAAACAAAACCCCAAATGCCATATTAGGCGGACAGCTATGTGGAGGCAAGGAGGTGTTTTGCTTTGTTTTCCAGATGAGTAGCCCTGCCGTATGGATGATGGCAACGATGTGCCTCCGGATGTGCGGGACACGGAGGAGTCCATCGTATTTGACTGGAGTGCGGTTACCCGCATGGTGCCCCCGCGAGACGGAATTAAAAGACATGTTCCAGAAATTCCACAACCTGGATTTTGGGGACATAGACATAGAAGAGATGTACCGCGGGGGAGGGGATTTCACTTTGGGGTCCGTTAGGCAAAGACGAGGGGTGGTTAACGACGGGTTTACAGCATTTAACACGGGGACGTCTATTATTAATAGCATGGACAACGTAGAACTGGCCTTGCAGATCAATCAGTTGAAGGGCCAGTTAAGAAAGGTTCTGGGGGAGGAAAATGCAGTGGTAGGATCGGGACTACACGAAGAGGTGGCAATGACTCTACATCTAAAAGAAATCATAGCACTATTGGAGACACATGCAAAAACGATAAACGCTTCGATTAAAGAGGACCGGAATGCGTCCGATCAGGCTGCACAGAATGAGGTGTGTGGGCTGTATGGTGCGTGGTTGTTGGGGGAGGGGAGGAGCAACCTGGAAGACCTGAGGCAAGGTCGGGTCCCCCCCTGGATAAGCAACCAGCACCTAGCAGCGCTACACCCTTATAACAGCACTTTGAGTCCTTGTCAGCTTCGTGTGGCCTCCGAGGCCTACCCGGTACCGGTGGATTGCGGAAAATCCAATCACACCATAATGGGAGTGGTCGTAAGAATCCCGGTGATGGGAACCTCGGCACGACCAGCTCCTCTGTACCGAGTGGAGAACGTGGGAGTTGTTCGTGGGGGGGTGCATATTCGCTACGGGAAGGTCCCGCCCTATGTCATAGTGAGGGAGCAAGCTGTGACAGGCATTGACCTTTTGGGTTGTCGGAGCCGGGGAGCACAGGTAATCCTGTGTCCCCAGCACATGGGCGCTGAGGCTAGGCCTCAGTGTGGGTTCAGGACTGTTGGGGCACAGCCTATAAACTGCACCATGGAGGCGATGGCGGCAGACCATGTCCCTCCACAGGTGGCGTATATAGGCAGTGGGACGTACTGTGTCACCACAAGTGCCCAGCGGTATCAGCACGGATCACAGCTGTGGTGCCCGATACCGCACAGCAGCTACTGCTTTAAACCCAGGGCAGAAGTCCATGTGGCACAGCAGCGAATATTACCCATCCCGGAACCTTCTTCGGTTCACCTCTCGGTACGAGAAAATGTAACTGACTTATTTAACTATGTTGCCCATTTTGGGTATGATATTCCCCCAGTGAATGAAAAATTAAAAGAGTTGCTGGTGGCGGTCGAGTTGTCGCACAAACACTTCTTCTCCCTGGAACAAAAGACACTGGATATCGCCAGGGAGATCGAAGAGATCAAGTCTCCAAGTTGGTGGGACCTGGAGTCCTGGATCATAGTTCCAGCATGGGTCCGCATCGTGTCCCATGTTCTGATCATCTGCCAGATGATAATTGTGGTGTATTTGCTATGCATTAATTGCAAATTTAAAAGGCGGAGGAGGATGGCCAAATTACAACGGCTGGTAAATCGAGCCGCCCGACGTCACCGTAACGACACCCCATCACTGTAAAAATGTCTGTACTCTAGCGCAATAGTTTTTGTACATAAGTTGTAATCCCTGCATTTTCAGGGAATGGTCGTGAGGGTACTGTATGGTTTGTGGGATTGATGTAAAGTAAAAGGTGTATAGTGTAAGTTAATGTGCTTCGAGGGCCTAGTTTAGCGATTAAGGGGGCTTTCGGGGTACATAATTTCACCTTCTCACCAGGAGTGTTTACAGCTCTTGAGGCTGGAGGATTGCCCACTAACTTTGTCAATCGACACGGTCCGTGCAAGCCTGGACGTATCGTAGGGGCATGTAAGTTATTGGGGCCAATCCGGACTTGGACAAGGACATGGATATTTTAAAAGACAAATTTGCTGGCTGCAATGGAAAAACCCCCCCAATCCACAGAAAGAATCAAACCCGTCTGGCCTGTGGACTTGGACATCACACAACGGTGTGAACAGGAAAGGCTGAGACGGAGATAACGAGATTCTCTTGGATACACAAAGGAAGGAACCAAGCCTCAGCAGACGGTGGTAAACAGGCCAGCACAAGCACAATCACCATCGGGGATGATAACGATCAGGCTGAGGGATCATGACATCAGCAAACCCCTTATCATCGGAAGCCTATTGTTCATGCCAGATCGAAAATGGGAAACATCAAAAGAACCCCTTTTATCCAGAGGACCACCTGGGGGTTTCAAAGAAAGCTCAGGTATAAAAGTCGAAGTCAAGCCAGAACTCTCTCTCTCTTCCTGCTCTTCCTGCTCTGCTGGACAGCTCGTGGGCCTGCATCGACTTAGCTGTGAGTATCCTGGTGACCTGGTGAAAATTCCCGAAATAGGATAGAGGTCGAGGGGGAGTAACTTGTGTTAAAGTAAGTTTCACGACGTGCCCGATAGTTTTCCGTTCATAGTCTTAGTTTAAAGCATAAGTTTAGCCACGCATTGTGTAGTGTTGGTGAGATTCGATTTCTCATTGTTTAATAAAGCCTGTAAATTTTAGACTTGCTTTGAGTCCATCTTGGTTTCTGTTTTCTCTCATCAGCACACTCTGGTCAATTCAACCTTTGTATCATATCCCACCATAATTCCGAGGTCTAGAACCTAGGGGAATCCCTTTGTGGAGTAAAGGGAAACGCAAAACCCCTACAAATGTACAATGTCACCAAGGTCGCTCCAAACGCCAACATAACACCTTTCAAAGAGTTGGTGTTTTTCTGTAAGCAAACTTTTCTTTAACCCCCTGTGTACTGTGACAAGCAAAGAGGAAGCCAATGTCAGTACATCAGAAACAGAAATCAGTGATCAACAACACAAAGGTAATTGACAATGTCCAATGTTCAAACATTGGACATTGACAACTCATCCCGATGAGTTTCACAAGATCAAAAATGTGCCTTTGCAAAATCAATCAGAGTGGATTAAGCAGAATAACACCCGGCTTTTCATCCCCTTGTTCTGCCATTGATCATGGCTGATCTGTGTATTCATTTCATTTCTAGAGTCAAGAATCAAAAGACAAGGGCGTATAATTATCAATATGTACCATTGATGGAACAATGATCACATGCTGTATCTTTATAGCCCATTCTCGCAATAACCCACAATAAATATACAATAATCAATAATCACACAAAGGGTGGTGGGGGTATGGAACAACCTGCCAGAGGAGGTAGTTGAGGCAGGGACTATCCCAGTGTTTAAGAAACAGTTAGAAGAGAAACAGAGTCAAGGTTTCAGGTCAAAGACCCATTTTTCAGAACGGGAAGAAAGGCAAAGATGTTGGTTAATCTGTGGGGAGGATGGGGAAGGGAAGATGTCTTTGATGGGGTAAAACTGGGTGAGTGTGATGAAGACCCGTATGCAAGGCTATCTGGTCAATAAGTGAATGGAAGCAGTTAATGGGTGAGAACATAGACAAAGGAATGTGCGAATGGGAAAATGTGGAACAGGTAGATCTGAAGAAGGGTTTCGGCCCGAAACGTCGCCTATTTCCTTCGCTCCATAGATGCTGCTGCACCCGCTGGGTTTCTCCAGCATTTTTGTGTACCTTCGATCTTCCAGCATCTGCAGTTCCTTCTTGAACAGGAAGATCTGTCTGGCAGTTTAAACAGCAGCTGCCCTCCACTTCATTGTCCCCCTTATTTTCCCTTTAGGAGTAAAGAATATAGTGAATGGTGAAAGGCCTGGACAGAGTGGATGTGGAGAGGATGTTTCCACTCGTGGAAGAGTCTAGGACCATAGCCTCTGGATAAAAGGACGTACCTTTAGAAAGGAGATGTGGGGGAATTTCATTAGTCAGAGTGTAGTGAATCTAAGGAATTTGTTGCAACAGAAGGTTGTGGAGGACATGTCGTTGATATTTTTAAGGTGCAGTTTGACATATTCTTGATATGTATGAATATCAGGGATTATGGGGAGAATGGGGTTGAGAGGGAAAGATAGATCAGCAATGATTGAATGACTGAGTAGACTTGATGGGCAGACTGACCTAATTCTGCCCCTGAAACTTATGAACTTTTAAACTTGCCAACATTCCCAGTTGGTCTTCCCGCATTTATTTCACAACTGTTTTCCCCATGTTCTCACTCTCTAAGTAGTGGCATTCACTCATTGACTTGCTAACCCTGTTTACAACTTATCCTCAGTTTGACTCTAACAGGGACAACCCCTCCCCCACCCTGCTTGCAGTTTGATGAACGTCCTTTGTGTCCCTTCCCAGTCCTTACCCTCATAGCAGTTTAATGAACTTGTTTTGTGACCTTCCTAGTGGCTCTGATCTGAAGCATCTGTTTCTCTTTCCACATATGTGGCCTGACCCATGACCCATGACCCATAGCATTTTCTATTTTTAGAACATAGAACATGGAACATAGAACCACTCAGCAGAAGAACAGGGCCTTTGGCCCACAATATCCATGATCAACATGATGCCAAAACCATCTCGTATCTAACTGCGCATAATTAATATCCCTCCATTCCCTCCATGTCCATGTGCCTATCCAAAAGTCTCTTAAATGCCTCTTTCCTATTTGCCTGAACCACCACCCCCAGCAGCGCGTTCCAGACACTCACCACCCTCTCCTTTAAACTTTGTCCTTCCTCACTTTAAAGCTCTGCCCTCTAGTATTTGATTTTTCCATCCTGGGAAAAATGGTTCTGACTGTCTATGCTGTCCTTGAGACTCTTGAAAGGCGCCCATAAATAAAATGTATTATTATTATTATTATTATTATTATCTATGGCTCCCATAATTGTTTTTTTTGTATTTCCAGCATCTGCGGCTTTTTCGATGTCCCCCCCCCCCCCCCCCCCCCCCCCCCCGTATTCTCACTCTCCCTTCCCCAGCCCCTCTGTTGCCCCTTTTCCCAGCCCATCCAGCTGTCTGTCTCTCTCCCTTCTCTGGCCTCCTGCTCTCTCCCATCCTTCCTCCACGCTCCCTCCCTCACTCCCTTCAGTATTTATCCGGGTCTCTGCTGGACTCTCCTTTTACTTTCTGTGTCTGTATCTTCCTAATTGATTTTAAGATGTAAATTAATGTACTTTATCCCTGACATACGTTGGACCTTATTATTGATTTTCTTTACAATCCTTCTAAATGGATGGAGCTTCCTGTCCTTAATGGTACTCTGCTCAAGCCCCTTGGTGAGTGACCTTTTACGTCTCTCCATTACTGTCCTTATTTAGTAAACATGGCTCCAGTTGATGGGTTTGTGGAGACATTAAAAAGATTTTCTTTTAAATCTAATGAAAAACTAAATCTCTTATGAGAATCGAACCGTTTATGAAGGATCCCAAAAGGCGAGTGGTTTACTTCCAGCAATAAATCCAATTGGTTCATCTTGGTGTTGTGCTGTGGCTGACTGGTGAAGTGGTTTGATTATACCTGGGGGAAGTGGCTGAAACAACTTGGAAGTAGTGAGCCAAAGCATTACTCAGTCCTTCTATTCAGAGATGCTGCCTGTCCCGCTGAGTTACTCCAGCATTTTGTGTCTATCTGCAGTTCCTTCCTACACATTTGGAAGTTGTGAGCATGTGTGCCTGGGCTGTGCTAATAAATCACTACAGCACAAGGATTGCATAGGGAAGGTCCAGAGGTCTTTAGTGAGTTGTCATATATAGCAACTGCCTGTGAATAGCAGAGTGTAACACCCTCATGTAATTGAACATTGCAGGCATTAATTCAATAATATTTCTCAAATAACATAAGTAAACAAATTGGAAATGTACATACTTAACTTTATTCTGTGTTTTATTATTCAGCAATAGCAAAGTGGGTGAATCTACTTTTAAACTGGCATTACATGGATAAGTGGCAATACATGGATCCTCTCCAGAGATGCTGCCTCTCGCTGAGTTACTCCAGCATTTTGTGTCTATCTTTGAATCATAATCATTGTTTGGACGAATCACTATATTTTGAAGAGCAGGCACCTACTGTATTTCTGCAGTGCTCAATACCGTTATGTGGTCTCAGCAAGGTGTGTAGATAATCCATCTGCATTTGAACCTTAAGGTTAAGAGTTGAAACCCATCTTACCTCTTGAAAATAAAGTCATGACTCATGTTCCAGTGCAGGTTGTGTTAATAAATCTGCTACCTAACTTTCAAGAGTACAGCCCCAAGCAACCATTAGTAGTTAACCTTGCCAGCAATGTTGGATAGTGTTCCAGAACAGAAATCCTCTGGTCCTCACCTTTCGTCCTTTTGGTCGTACCCTTTGCATCCAGCAACCACTAGCCTCATCTTCCCCTCCCCATTGCTTTCTGCCTCTAGCAGCGATCACTCCAAGCATAATTCCTCTGCCTTTTCATCTTTCTCCACCAACCCCTCACGGACCCATGGTACTTTCCCTTGTAACTTCAGGAGGCTCCTGCACCTCCACCCCTCACCACCATTCAGTGACCTCAGCGGACATTCCACTTGAGGTATAAATTCGCAGGCATCTCCTCCACCCCAATGTCTTGGCCTCCACAACAGTCTGTGGCATGAATCCCACAGATTCACCACCCTCTGACTAAAGAAATGAGCCAACATCTCCATTCTAAAGGTACGGCATTTTATTCTGAGGCTGTGCACTTTGGCTCCAGACCTCTCACTGCTGGCTCAGATAGGGACAGACACAAAGAACATCTTGTAGAGCAGTGGTGAGTTTCTCAAACAAGTCCATTTATTCAAAACCTTCACGGTATATACAGGGAAACACTCTGAGGGAACCCAAAGTGCTTAAATGACTCACAGCACCTACAGGCTTTTTATATACTCATGACACAATGGTTACATACAGATTTTATATATTTGAAATAATTCACCAGTGAACAATGTCTCTTTGCAGGTTTTCTTCCTTCATTTTCCCCAGAGTTATCTTTAATCATAAGTTCCCTGTTATTTAGAAAACTATTCTTCCACTTGTCTGATGAATGGGTGCAATAAAGGACTTCTATTACTTCCTGATCAGTTTTATTGCCTTCAGTTTGGTTTACAACTGCCTATATTTATCTTCACTCCAGCTAGCTATGCATTGCAATCTAAAAACTTCATAAATCTATTCATTGCCTCGCTGTGCATGACCTTAAAGTTGCCTTCACTATATTGGCCTCTTCTCCGATCATGCTCTTGGGTAAAAACATATTACAAACTCGCCAAATTCTCATAAATGTCAGAATTTCCTACATCAAGCCACGTAGATAAGGCAATTCAGCCACGCAGATTTACATCAGCTTTGTCATCTGTGAGGAGACAAAGTGCTGGAGTAACTCAATGGATCAGGTGGCATCTCTGGGGAACATGGATAGGTGAAGTTTTGGGTGGGAACCCTCAGTCTGAAGACCCAAAACGTCACCTATCTATCTTCTCCTGAGATGCTGCCTGACCAGCCGAGTTACTCCAGCACTTTCTGTCCTTTTGTGTAAATCAGCATCTGCAGTTCCTTGTTTCTTCATGTTGCCACTTGTGAGCTTGGTACTCCAGCCCAATGTATGCAAAAGGCTTTTCCCCAGGGTAGGAGAATCTAAAACTAGAGGGCATAGGTTTAAGAAGAGAGGGGAAAGATTTCAAAGGGACCCGAAAGGCACCAACTTGAGGATGGTGCACATCTGGAACATGCTGCCAGAACAAGAGGTAGAAGCAAGTACAGTTATGACACTTGGACGGGTACATGGATAGGAAAGGTTTGGAGGGATATGGTCCTGGTGTGGGCAATTCTGACCAGCTCAGTTCGACAACTTGGTCAGTATGCACAAGATGGGCTGAAGGGCCTGTCTTTGTCCTTAGTTGTGGTGGAGATTATGAGTTTGGAGATGCTGTTGGAATCGTGTTGGTGAGTAACTACAGTGCATTTAGCAGATGGTACACCCTGCAGCTTCTGTGCACCAGTGGTGGAGGGAGTGAAGCATTAGAACAGTGGATGGGGTGCCCACCCTGAATGGTGCCAAGTTTCTTGCGAGCTGTTCATGTTAGACTCATCCAGTAAAGAGGAGAGCATTTCATCTTACTCCTAACTTGCATCATGCAGAAAGGAGTTGAGATGTTAGGATTGAGTGACCCATCGCAGGATACCCAGCCTCTAAGTTGCTCTACAAGCCAGAGTATTCAAGTGGCTGGTCCAGCTGTTTCTGGTCAATGGTGGCTCCCCAGGACATTGTTGGTTCCTGAAGATATTGGGCTGGGGCATCAGGATACACTGATTGCCTATTTGCCCCAAGGATCATTTTCCCTATCACCGGGTACTTGAATCATGTTATCCTAGAATGGTAAGTGCAGATAAGTTGTATCGGATGAGACCAGAAAAAACAGCTGTGTCTAAGGCTACCCGGCTTATTGCTTTGTACCTCTGGTGTGCAAATGGAGTTAAGGTAGATTCAACTACGATCTAACAAAATAGTGGAAGAAGTTTGATGATCATCCACCTTACATCCGATTTACACTTATACTATCTTCAACTTCTCCCAGTGAGGTTCACATGGAAATTGGAGCACAATGCGACATTTGGAGAAGGGGCATGTTTATCACAAAGAGAAGGGATGCATTTATCACAGTTGTTTTTAGGCTGTCATTGAGCCTAGAGTCAACACTGGTGAGTTAGGGCTCATAAACAAAGGGCCACTTTAATCTCAAGTTGAAATGGTTTTTGAATGGAAGGAATCACATGCAGTCCCTGGCTGGTCTAATCCTCCGACAGCCTACGCCGGCTTGAGGTTTATTCTGAATGATATGTAATTACATTTCCATCCATCAAAAGTCTCCAGGACACGAGGCTGCCATGACTGTACAGATTCTAATCCTTCTGCACCTTGTTCCAGAAGATTCCCCAAGGCATTGCTCACAGAATATTGCCAGAGTAACTAATTCACTACAGTCAGCCATGCAGCCCACAGCAACCCAGCAAGACTGTGGCCCACACAGCAAGGGCTAAAACTCCGCAGTTTACTGCAATTTCTCATGTCATGGGAAATGTTTGTCTCAGGAGGATATTATTGCATTATAAATAAATGAAGATGTTTATTCCACCACTGTTCCTTAAGCGAGGACATGACCTTAAGGTACAAGGGGGAAAGTTTAAGGGAAATGAACAAGGAAAGACTTTTGCACGGAGTGGTAGGTGCCTGGAACATTGCTGGGAGGAGCGGAGAACGGGTGGTGGGAGCAGCTATGAAAGCAATGCTTAAGAGGCAGACAATGTGAGGAATATGGATCATTAGTTTGATTCATTATCATGATCAGCATAGACTGTGGGCGACAAAGCATCTGTTCCCATTCTGTACTGTTCTATAGACACAAAATGCTGGAGTAACTCAACTGGACAGGCTGCATCTCTGGATAGAAGGAATGGATGATGTTGCGGGTCGAGACCCTTCTTCAGACTAGTCAGGGGAAAGGGAAACGAGAAATATAGACAGTGATGTAGAGATGCTTTTTTGCATATCTTTCATTCATTTGTTCTATAGTTCTCGACATCATCTCCTTTCCCTTTCCCCTGAGTTACTCCAGCATTTTGCGTCCATTTTGGATCTTAACCAGAATCTGCAGTTCCTTCCTAAACATTCTGTACTGTTCTATGTTCTATAATGATCTTTGAAAATTTTAAATCTAATACAGATGCTGAAATCCTATTCACCTAATGTGTGTCCTGTTTGTAGGTTTACTTCATTCATTCATTCATTCATTCATTCATTCATTCATTCATTCATTCATTCATTCATTCATTCATTCATTCAATCATTCATTCATTCATTCATTCATTCATTCATTCATTCATTCATTCATTCATTTGTTGTTCATCCTAGAGTTGTCAGCGCCCGGCAACAAAGGGTTAAATTCTGGAACATCATTTCAATTAACCAGGGCAGGTTTAATATACAAATGTCTTTCAAGTTTTGAACACTTCTGTTTATTTGTTTGTGAAATACTGGGAGGAAAAAAGCTGTTTGGTTGTCACCATCTGATATCCTGACACTTGAACTGGAAATGGATGAAATGATGTTAGTGGGATCTCACTGTGTACATATTGCACCAGCAGCTCCTGCATTACCATGCTTCATGCCCTCTTGAGCCATTAGTTGCATATTGCTTCTTTGTTACTACATAAACCACTTTAGGAAATTTCAGTTGTCTCCAATGATTCTTCAATTTCTATAGATGTGCCATAGAAAGCATTTTATCAGGATGTATCACAGCAATTGCTCTGCTTAACATCACAAGATATTGCAGAGAGTTGTAAACACAGCTCAGTTGATCATACAAACCAGTCTCACCACTATCAACTCCATCCACACTTCGCCCTGCCTCGGGAAAGCAGCCAACGTAATCAAGGATCATTCACACCTATGGACATTCTCTCTTCTCCTCTCTCCCATCAGGCAGAAGATACAAAGCTTGAAGGTACGTGCCACCAGATTCAACAATAGCTTCTTCCCCATTGTTATCAGACTCTTGAATGGACCTCTCATTTGATAAGGATGTATTTTAGACCTCCCAATCTATCTTGCTGCAGCCTTGCAGTTTTATTTATCTGCACTTTCTCTCTGGCTGTAACTCTATATTTATAACACTATATTTTAACACTATTCTTTTCTCAGGTGTATCTGGTGCAATCATACAAGGTATGATTTTCCAGGATAGCAGGCAAAACAAAGTTATTCACTGTATCTTGGTACATGTGACAATACTAAACCAACACCAATACCATCGCTGAGCTTGCATACATGATTGGTGTCAATCTCGAATGGGGACCCAGAAAATTCAAGTATAAATCTCAGTGAGGATCCGGAAATCTGACAATGCAATGCCTCTCCATCTTTCTGATCACAGTGAATGGCGGTGTTGGCTCAAAGGGCCGAATGGCCTACTCCTGCACCTATTGTCAGAGAATAGACAGCCCATACATATATATGTATATATATATACACCAGATCTTATTTATTTTTTATTTTTGAAAGCTGGAGCACTCTATTCTGAATTCTGTTGATATTCACACTTACACTGCCTGTTGTGATCATGTACAGTATGATTGCATTCAGGTTTGGTATGATTTGTCCGGAGAGTATGCAACACAAAACTTTTCACTGTATCTCCGACCACATGGCAATAATAAACCAAATTCCAATACCAAATACCACAGCGCAAGCTACAGTAAAATCGTTTTCCATTTATTTTTATCATGCCTTGGCTATGGATGGCACATTTGAAATGATTTCTGCTGCTTGCTGTCTGGGAGAGGGTTTTCAATGGAGCGTGAATTGGTTTTAAGTGAAATTTCATTATTTCACTTGATTACATCTTCATTTGATTACGGTCTCCTGCTGCTCACAGTGGAGATTTTCCGATATCCTCATCAACAATTGTGGAGAGCCATAGAATGATACAGCGTGTAGACAGGTCCTTTGGTGATGTGGACCATAACAGTGTAAAGGTTGGTATCCCTGTGCCATTATGTGACGAGGACAATAGCAGACAACACTGGGTTTCCTCTTCAAACTTAGGCCATTAGAAGTGACCTGTCAGCCATTCTGGACAGTAGCACCAAATATCTCATCTGTTGCCAATCATTACACTGCAGCCGGTGGATAATAAGTCCCCGTAGACTTTCGCTGAACACCTTCGCTCAGTCCGCCTGGAACTACCTGATCTTCTGATTGCAAATTCACTTTAATTCCCCTTCACATTCCCATGCTGATCTTTCTGTTCTAGGCCTCCTCCATTATCAAAGTGAAGCTAAATGCAAATTGGAGTAACAGCATCGCACATTTCGTTTGGTCAGCTTACAACCCAATGGTATGAATATTGATTTCTCTAACTTCAAATAACCCTTGCAACCCTCTCTCTCTGTCTCTCCAACACCCAAGCTGAACCAGCTTCAAAGTCCGCCTGGAACTACCTGATCTTACCCAGCAATTTTGTGTACCAGCTTCAAAGTCGTCTTGTTGAGTTTCATTGTATTTACTCGTTCTCAACCAGCACACAGCTAACAATGGCCTGTTTTCTTTATCATCGTTACTTTCTTTGCACATATTTCATTCATTTGTTCAACATCTCTCTACATCACCATCTTAAATCTCTTGTATCCTTTTCCCCTGACTATCAGTCTTAAGAAGGGTCTTGACCCTAAACATCATCTATCCCTTTTCTCCAGAGATGCTGTCTGACCCGCTGAGTTATTCCAGCTTTTTGTGTCTATCTTCAGTTTAAACCAGCATCTGCAGTTCATTGTGTAAGAAAGAACTGCAGATGCTGGTTTAAATCGAAGGTAGACACAAAATGCTGGAGTAACTCAGCGGGACAGGCAGCATCTCTGGAGAGAAGTAATGGGTGACGTATTTAGTCGAGACCCTTCTTCAGACTGAAGAAGGGTCTCGACCCGAAACGCCACTCGTTCCTTCTCTCCAGAGATGCTGCCTGTCCCGCTGAGTTATTCCAGCATTTTGTGGTTATCTGCAGTTCCTTCCTACACGAGAACAAGTACCTGTCGTGTCAGGGAAATTGTGATAATTGTGAGTCAGTGGGGTGAAGGAATGATCATTCACCTGATAAATACTCTACTTAAATCAGAACAAATCATTTTATTCACGCCATGGGAACAGAAAATTGTATAAATATTCAACACATCGGTCCTGTCCTCAATCATCGCTGATTGTCAGGAGCCCTCTGTCACTGATTGATGTCACCTCACTGTTCATGTCGAGTGGATGGAAGGAAGAGATTATGGAATGACAACCTTTCACCAGGCACCATATTAATACTCAGCACCGACCTATTGCCATATTTTTTTATAAGACATGGCTTAACTTACACAATACACAAACCAGGCTCAAATAGTTTGAGTATTGAGGGAGTACCATGTATACAGTAGCAGATGCATAGTTGAGACACAATTTTAAATTGAGCAGCATAATGTTTTTGAGTTATTAACATTAAATTTTGAATGAAAATCTGACCTGAGCACACAATGCTCAATTGCTATGTGAGTCTTCTGTGTAAGCCACACAGTGGACTACAGTGACTATGCTAATCCAGATATCATCTCCAGCATTTTCATTCCCTCTGGAATAGACCACGTCTCTGCAGGACGTTCCTGTGTAAAGAGACGCTCATAGTCCTTGCGATGCTGCCTTGTGTGAAACCTAGAGGAACCCTGAGAAACACCTAGCCGTGTGCTGGGAACCTGTGGAGTTTGTTACTTCATGTTCTGCATTGCCCTGCACATGATAAACCACCCCCATGTTACAGACACCCACTCCTTATCCTGACCATGACAAATCCAATCCATGACAAACTATCTCATCTCCAATCCCCCATCCTAACGTCCCCCTCCCCCCAATCTATTGCCCCTCTCACCCCCAAACTCATCCCCAACCTCTCACCCCTAACCTACCACCTCAAGCTGACAAATAAAGGGTCTAAGTCTAAGTCTAAGTCTAATCTCTCACCCCAACTTCTCATCCCCAGCCGGTCACCACAACCTTCCAAACCCAGCCTCTCACCTCCAGTGATTCTTACAAACTAACCCAGATGCATCATAGAAAGCATGCTGTTCAAAAGGGAACTGCAGATGCTGGAATATCGAAGGTACACAAAATTGCTGGAGGAACTCAGCAGGTGCAGCAGCATCTATGGAGCGAAGGAAATAGGCGACGTTTCGGGCCGAAACCCTTCTTCAGACTCCCCTCTGAAGAAGGGTTTCGGCCCGAAACGTCGCCTATTTCCTTCGCTCCATAGATGCTGCTGCACCCGCTGAGTTCCTCCAGCAATTTTGTGTACCTATAGAAAGCATGCTGCCAGGTTGTATCATGCTTGGTTTGAGAATGGCTCTGCCCAGTACCACAAGAAACTGCAGAGAGTTACAGGTGCAGCCCAGTCCATCACACAGACTAGACTTCCCACCACTGACTCCATCTATACCATGCAGCCTTGGAAAAGCAGCCAACATAATTAAAGATTTGTCCCACCCCGGTCATTCCTTCTTCTCCCTGCTCCTGTCTGGTAAAAGGTACAAAAGCTTGAAAGCATGCACCACCGCTGTCAGGAACAGATTCTTCCCTTCCATTATCGGGCTTCTGAACGGTCCTTCCATAAGCAAGAGTACTGTCTAATTCACCTATACCCCTTTGAGGATATTGGACTTTGTCTATGGAACGTGCACTACAATGCTGAGAACTATATTCTGCACTCTGTACCTTCCCCTTTGCTCTAGCTTATTGTACTTGAGTTTGAAGTGATTGTGTCTCTGTATGGTAAATCGGATTTGTTTGGATAGCATGCAAAACAAAGCTTTTCAATGTACCTTAGTGCTTGTTACAATAATAAACCTAAACTTAAACCTCAACCTCCTAAACCTAACCTCTCATCCTCAATATCTCACCACAAACTCCCACCCCAACCTCTCACCCCCCAACATCCCAAGCTAACCTCCATGGCAGTGAGATCAGACATTTTTTCACTAGGCCCTGCCCCTTAGTCTACTGCCCCTTTGTGCAGTAGGAAGACTTTGCCCATTTCCAGTCTCTTCTCCCTATAATGAACGCTAAGCTTGAGGTTAGAGCACCAGGTCATGCTCCTGTTGTACACAATCTTGTGCAGATCCGGAGTAAATTTAGTGATTCAGGATCTGCCTTGGGTTCTGAATTCACCAAAGGCTTCCAGGCTAAAAAAATAGAGAATTCAAGGTTGTATTTGATGGATGTTTGCTGAGATGAGTATCAAGTATGGTGGTGAAGGTCAGGTTCGTTGAACTGAGATATAGGGCAAGCATCAGTTGATTGAAAAATGAAGATACCATATAGCTGCAATTTTCCTTTTGCTCTCCGGTAGCTTTATGATTTGAATGAGATACCAGGGAAGATTTTATCGTAGGGAGAAATGATGAACAGTGTAGAAGATATAAATCTGGAATAATATTTCAAGTTATGTCATGACAAGTAGATAAGGAGATCGGTTCAAACCAACAGAAGGCAAAGTTGAAAGCAAAATGGGTTCTCATCACAAAGCAATGCTAAAGCTGTGAGTGTAACATTTGACCTGATGCTATGAAGCTTCATATTACACAAGGCTTGATTGAAGTATGAAGCAGACCTCTGGGTAACACAGAGGCAGCAAGCCTTGGAGTTAAGGGCCTGTCCCACTTAGGTGACTTTTTAGACGAGTTCACATGATCGCTCGCCCCATGATCACCACATGTACGCTGGTGGTCTCTGGTGAGTCTCCTTCATGCTCGCGAGGAGTTCCCGCATTCTGGGAACTAGTCGCAGCCTCAGAATGGTCGCCGCAAATCTTTCAACACGTTGAAAAATTTTCTGCGACCAAAAATTGGTTGCCATGGAGAAAATTGATAATCCTGTAGTCGTAGGTGCCGTTGTAGTGGGGTCGGCATGTAGTTATGGGTAGTCGAGGTAGTCGTAGGTAGTTTTAGTTAATCGCCTTTGCTGTCTGGGCATTTTCATTGGCTCATTGGGGGAAAAAAACGTAAGCACCAGTTTTCAGAACCAAGGATAACCGACCGGTGATGTTAAATGCCCGCCAAACTTCACAGCTGTGTATCTCTGGCTTATTAAAAGTTGTCTGGCTTCTTAAAAGTGTCTCCACTCCTTCTCCCCCCCTTCTCCCCCATTCTCCCCCCCCCCCTTTTAAAAGACTTACCGTACACTGTGCTAGCCGTCTTAACCTTTCTGTTCATCGCGGTGTGTGTCTGTATCACCTTGGCTTTGCACCGTGTGAATTTCAGACAGCGCTCCCCCGCTTTCCCTGGCCCCCGCCTTTGCGATGTGTTTGTGTGTGTGTGTGTTCCACTCTGACAGTCGTCGTTCCAGTTCCCGGTTTTTCAGACGACTGTCGGGAACTTGACAGTCGCCGGCAGTCCGCTGAAAAATCGCCTAGGTGGGACAGGCCAAGAACTGGAGACTGATGGATGGTTGGTTGAAGATGAAATTTTCCATCCCTTTTGTGATGTTGCGAAGTTAGCCTGGGGCACTCGCTTGCTTTGCTACATGCACAGATTCTCTCTAGCTTTTTCCTTGTGTAAATGAACAAGTAATTACTAGTGAGAGGCAGATGCCTGAGGACCATTACTAATGATTTTGACCGTACATCCGTCCTGTTACTGTTGTTTGATGCTATAGAGCTGGAAGCATTAAGGCATTGATCACCAATGTTTAAATCAATTATCCTTTCAGCTGGACATGATTGTATTTCGCAATTATCCCCCCCACAAATAATTCGGTGGATTTCCTTTCTGTTTATGTATTTTATACTGTAGAATGCGAATCACTTTACAATTATTGGCTCCGTGACTTTATTCTTCCATTGAAGTTTGCAGGGAGCTAGATGTTTAATTAGGGTGGCACAGTGATGTAGCATGTGATGCCGTCAACTCACAGTTTCAGCAGCCTGGCTTTGATCCTCGCGTGGGCTTCTTCCATTGTGGATCTTTTCATTGGAGTCAAATTAGTATTTGGAGTTCCATACGTCAATGTCTTGCAATCCTGTGGCTGCTGTGGAAGTCACTCTTGATTGTCCAAAGCATCAATCTCATTATCCAAGAAGGACTCGACATAGTCCATCCACTTCTCCAGGCCATCTGAATTTCTACCTGTGGCCACATGGGTGTCTCCCACTGTCCCTATTTCATACTTGTATCTGCAGTTTAAAGGGTTATTGTACATCACTCCCAGAGGAGGTGGGTGACAGGAGAGTCAGGAGGGATTGATGAGCATGGGCAGAGGATAAGTTACGGTGAAATAAGCGGGGACAGAATTAGTGTGTGGGTTGAATAGCCTCCTATGTGGTAAGAAAATATGAGAATATGACTAATTAAGGATTATGTAGCTGAGGTGTCGTAGAGTCAAAGAGTCATGCAGTGTGAAAAGAGACACTTCGGGCCAACATGCCCACACCAACCTATGTTCCATCTACACTAGTCCTATCTGCCCACATTTTGGCATATCCCTCTAAACCTGTCCTATTCACCTATGTGCCTGAATGTTTCTTAACCATCGCGATAGTACCTGCCTCAACTACTTCCTTGTTTCATAGGTCCATACACCTACCACCTGTCTTTAAAAAAGTCACCACTCAGGATCCTCTTAAATTTCTCCCCCCTCACCTTAAACCTAAGCCGTCTGGTTCTTGATTTCCCTATTCTGGGCAAGAGACTGTGCATTTGTATGACTGACTTGGCAAATGAAATTCCTCGTATGTTGCAAAACATACTTGGCTAATAAAATATGATTGTGATCGTGATTGTGATTTACCCGATCTATTCCTCCTATGATTTTGTACACCTTTACAAGAATGCCCCTCATCCTCCTGTGCCCCTAGCCTGCTCAACCTCTCCCTTAGATGTGCCTCTGTGCCATCCATTACCTACCGAATCTTCCCTCTTATAAAAACTTGAAATTAAATCAATAGATGAGATGGTTTGCTATGATTGACAAAGAAGTCATTTGCTTTTGGCCTTATGGATATTACATAACAAAATAAGACCCCATTTTTTCCTTTTTATCAAATATGCAATAGAATCAGAGACTATTTATTACAGTTGAGAAATCCTGATAGAGCCTTGGGCATTATTGAGATATTAGAGTAACATTTACAACGACAAATACTGCTGGGTCGATTGGCTGCAAAATCCCTGTTCCCATCTGCTTGTGGTTTCAGCTAAGTAATATAACAGACGCTTGGACTCTCAAAATCCTTAAGAGGTATCCATTATTCGTGTTACTGGAGAACTGTGTAGACTCTGAACCAGCAGACTATGAAATAATTAAATTATTTTAGTTTAGAGATACAGCATGGAAACAAGAGCCCTTCTGCCAACCAATCAATGATCACCTGTACACTAGTTCTATCCTCCACTGTAGGGATAATTTACAGAAGTAAATTAGCCAACAAACGAGTACATGTTTGGAATGTGGGAGGAAACTGGAGCACCCATGCGGTCACACGGAGAATGCACAAACTCCATCCAGACAGCAGCCGTGGTCAGGATTGAATCTGGTTCTCTGGTGCTACCTACTGCTGTGCCCCTGTGCCACCCCCCAAGAAAAGAAATCTTGTGTTAACTGTTCATGTCACAGTTTGAATACAGATTGAAAATAGCAGATATTTCCTCTCAACATCATCATGGAGCAGAGAAAGAAAATCCTTTCTTCTAGATTGACCTTAGACCTCTGGAGCTGTAAGATAGCAGCTCTACCTGCTACATCATGGTGTCAACCCATCTGCTGATGAAACCCTCAGCCATTCCTATGTCATCTTCAAACTTTACTATTCCACTGCCACCCTCACTCTGTTCTCCATAAACCTGAAGTCATCCAAAACCGTGCTCTCTGTCCTCTGCCTCATGTTGTGTCCTGAGCATCCCGCGTACCCCCTCGTGTTTCGGCTAAATACACTCCCACTCAAGAAATGGTTATATTGTAAAATAGTAAGATTAAACGAGAACTTACCAGTTTGAAGTTTGATCTGTATTTTATGAGGTGGAACGTTGAGGGAATACGTGAAGAACCCGCTTCCAACGCATGCGTGTCATTCTTCAAAGCAGCGGTGTGAGGTCACAGAAACTATAATGACCTAACATAGTAAGATTATCAAAGAGATACCAGTTTTGATATGATCATATGAGGGTGGGAGCGGAGGGCACGTATTCCCTCAACGTTCCTCCTCATAAAATACAGATCAAACTTCAAACTGGTAAGTTCTCGTTTAATCTTACTATTTTACTTCGGAGTCACGTGAGTGACTACGTGAAGATTTCAAAGCTCTGTGACCTCATGCCGTGGAACGAGTCCATGCTTCACAACTGCCTTGGGTATCGGGAGAGAGTATCATTAGCAATTTTAGACACACTTATACAAAGACTTGTGTGATATAACGAGAAAATACATTTATTAATTGAAATCATAGCCCTGTAACCCTTCGGGCAAATTATAATATTGAACGTAAAATGCTTTCCGAAAATGATGATGGCTCCAAAACTGGTTTATTATAAAACCTTTGGAAATTCCTTTCGGATGACCATCCTGCTATTCTGAGGATTTGGTCCGTGGGTACCTCAGAATTTTTGCTGCGGATGTTGCTGCAGCCCTGGTGGAATGAGATTTAAAACCATTAGTGTTTATTCCTGCCATCTTTAGGACACATTTGAGCCACCTTGAGATAGTTTGGGTCGTGACCCTTTTGTGCGGTTTCTTGTAAGAAATTAACAAAGCCATTTCCTGACCTCGAATGCTCTTAGTATATTCCATGTATAATTGGATATGTCTTGCTATACACAGACGTTCGTCATATGGATATGCCATAAATTCAATCACTTGACCCGATGAACCAGGTCTGTTTGTTTTATTAACTCATGTATGACAAACACCAGTTTCTCTCGTGAGATGATCAAGGAGTCCAGGCTCAGTTTGCTTAATGACTGGACTCGTTGTGCAGTAACTAACGCCATGAGCATAACCATCTTCATGGTCAGTTTCTGCAGTGATAATGCTGTTTATGGGCGACCAGCTCCTCAGCATGTTTAAAACGACACCCACATCCCAGATTTTGGAGTACCTGGTTTTAGGGGGATTTGCATTGAATATGCCCCTCATAAGTTTTGTTACCAGGGGGTGCGTTCCCACCGTGTGCCGCTCCGTTCCTTGTGATAGGTAATTGGAGAGTGCACTTCTGGCACTATTGATGGCACTGTAGCCCAATCGTTTATCATAATGGAGGTTTGTTAAGAATTCCAATACGGCCGGAATGTTCTTGGCCCTTTGGTCTAGGTTGTTGTCAAAGCAGTATATATGCCCCATTTCTTGATGTGTCCGAGGTACTGCTTCCGTGTTGACAGTCTTTGTGCGGATGTGATGAGATTCATCGTCCTGTCTGACAGCCCCATGCCGTGTAGTGGGTCTTTCAGACTCTACAAATCAACAAATCCATAGTCTTATGGCATGGGTGACTGCCCCCCTCCAGTTACTGGATGAATTAATAAATTCGGGCTATGTCCAATAATGGAACATGGTTCTAACACCATCCCCTGTATGACCGAATACCACGGTTGAGTAGGCCAATTGGGTACTATGAGAATCCCAGATGCCGAATATTGTTGAATTTTCCTTTGTACCCGATTGATGATGCAGAATGGGGGAAAAGCATAAAAACCGCCATTTCCCCCAATGCAGTGAGAAAGCATCTGTAGCTTCTGCCCCAGGGTCTGGTTCCCAGGACACATACCTTGGTAATTGGTGATTCAACCTGGACGCAAAAATATCAATATCTGGTCTACCATATTTTGCTGTAATTTCAGCAAATACATTTTTATTTAACATCCATTCCGTGTTTTCATTAAATTTGCGTGACCTGGTGTCTGCCACTGAATTTAGCTTACCTGGTAGGTATGTTGCCGATATCCAAATGTTTCTTTGGATACACCATTTTGTAATACCATAGACGAGTTGTCAATAATGATGGGGTTGGAGCAATACCTAATGCTATGTTCCCACCACTGTAGTTCAATTATAGCTTCCGTAGGCAGCTCCACAGGTCTATCAAAATGACCTTTGTTAAATTTGAGTGCTCTAATTTTTGCTCTTTGCAAATTTTGATAATGTAATGGCCCAAAATGTGTGGCCGGGAATGTAGCCACAATCTTCCCAATTATCCGGCCTACCCGTCTAATGGAGGGTCTATTGGTGTTAAGAAGCTCGCTGCAATCCTCCTGTAGGGCTGCGGCTTTATTTATTGGTAAAGTTACTAACATATTGACCGTGTTAATGGTGAATCCTAGATAATCCATATTCGTTTCTGGTATCAATTTACACTTAACTACCGTCTGTGTTCCCCTCTGATGGGTACTGTATAGTATGCATCTTTTAAGTCAATGCTTGTCATATAGAAACCAGCTGATACTAATTCTTTAGCAGTGATAAAGGTATCCATCTTAAAATGAACATATTGAACGAATGTGTTTAGGGTTGAAAGGTCAATGATAATCCTGCAACCCCCATCTTTTTATTTTTAATAAATATGTTTGATACAAATTTTAATTGTTCATGAGTAATATGCTCAATCACACCTTTTGTATACAATCGTTGTAGCTCCATGTGGGCTTTAGATTGTTCGGTTTTTGTAAGGACGAAATGCCTTTCTGGTGTATGTTGTACTGGGGGGTTATTGGGATGAGTAAATTCTATCAGATAACCCTGAATACTGCTTAGAACATACGAGTCTGTAGTGATTTTACACCATTCGTCACTGTAGTATTGCAACCTCCCTCCCACCGTCGTGGGTCCCTTTTTTACAAAAGAACCACACCCACCTACCTCCATGGTTACTGGTGGTTGTATTATTTTCTTTGTTTTTTGAAAAAGGGGGTTTTGTTTTTATTCGTGTTCGTGGTTGTACTGGAGGCTTAGGCTTCCGCATCTTCCAGGGTGGCCGTCCCTGGCCATACCCTAAAAGAAGGCTGCTGCAGGTTATATTGGGTTCTGGCACTGCCACTGATATAAGCCACACTTTTCGGTCTTCCATGTGGCTGGTACTGTGATCCAAAATAAGCCTTTGCGCTGGTTTTGATGAGCCCCAGTGTCTTGGCTTCCCCAAACAAAAGGGTTGGGGTTTTAACGGCTCTTTGTTTGCAAATTGTTGCATATTTAGGATCCAGTGCTGGCTGAATAGCCGCCCTCCGCATGCTATTCAGCTCATATTGTACATTACAGAACAGGGCTAGTGCGTCTTGGTGGCCTTTAGTTTGCTCTGTTTTGTCCAGGGTGCGGATGTAAGCTGTGATCCCTGCCGTAAGCCCCTTTAAGGCTTTCTGGATTTTGAGATCATGGTTCCTGATGTCCTTCCCCATATGCTTCCAAATGCATTGGTTGACACTGGGGATTTGTAATGCATCACAGTTACCAGGTGGCAGATGTCTGGCCAGTGTCTCTGTGAATATTTGTTGTTGGAGTTGATGGCCAGACATGTAGTTAATACTGGCTGCCATCCTGGAATCCAAGTCTGCCCCTGTTTGACTTGGTTTGAAGTAATCAGCCACCATGTCCAGCAGTGTATGTTTTTCTGCAGATTCAGGATTATGGGAAGCTGTGTGATCAGGGTCTGGCCCATCAGGGTCCTGCCCACTCTCCTCCGAAGAGGTCGAGATTTCAGGGGATCCCTCACGGGGTACCCATATGGGGCTTGTCTGCCCACTGTGGCTAGTCTCCACATTCATGGGACTGCCACTGTGAAGGAGCTCCTCCAGCAGCTCCTTTAGACGGTGAGCTGCACTTGCTATTTTTGGCTGCTCCCATTCCTGCAGCCTTTCAACAGTGTGCTGCTCTTCTCTGTATCCCAGCTGTTCCCGTCCCCGGTACTCACGGGTGCTGGTTTGCGGGCTTTCCTCGTCCCGCCGCTGGCCACACCGGTCCTGACTGTCGGTCCACGTCTGTTCCCGGTCAGCTGTTTCTCCTGGCTGCTCCGTATGCAGCCACTCATAGCGGGTTTGTTCCGTCTGCCGCACCCGTTCAGCCCTGGTCCGATATTGATACGGGCTGGTCGCCCGCTGCTGCTCCAAGTCGGGCTCTGCTAGATGGTGCGTTTTTGTTTGAACTTTGCCTCCCGGCCGGCGAGTAAGTTTCGTCGGTGCCAGAATGATTTCTGGCACAGCTGATTCCTCTACCGAGGCCTCTAGAGCCGACGGCTGCTGTCTCTGCCGTTCATCCACGTTTACAACGCGTTTCTCGGGCAGCTTTTTAGCAGACCGCTTCCTTTTTACTCTGTCCATTTTTCTGTGAATAAAAATGCAGAGTCCTTACCTGCCTTTTGCTGGTCCTTTTTTCCTTCTCCCGTTACTGGGGGACGTCCTCCACCCTTCTGTTGACTCGTGCAATGCGTGTAGCGATATGACACGCATGCGTTGGAAGCGGGTTCTTCACGTAGTCACTCACGTGACTCCGAAGTAAAATTCCCATCTTTCTTTTCATATCCCTCTGTTGTCTCACTCATCACAGTAACCTCCTCCAACTAAAACACCCCTTGGGATATCTGCACCTCCAGGTCTGGCACTGTAAGATAGCAGCTCTACCAGACTGATGAAGGCAAGTATTCCATACATTCTTTACCACTTTTCTATCTGCGTTGCCAGTTCCAGGGAGCTATGGGCTTGGACCCCATCAGTACATCTGTACATCAATGCTGTTAAGTCTCTTGTCATTTAACTGTATACATTAACTGTATAACTGCATACTTCTACAAACATCTGGGCCGTAGCTGTACAGATGGCTCACCACAGCGGCGGAGGAAGAAGCAACTAGCAATGTTCATTTTATATTTAAATCACTGGAGAAGTTTGAAACTAGAAACAAAGACACAAATTGTTGCAAACATCCAGCAGATTGAACTGTGACTCTTGAGAGAGGAACAAGAGTTAACGTAACAGGATAATAGAACAGTACAGATCTGGAACAGGACAGAATATCTGAGCGAACATGATGCCAAGTTAAACTGGTCTCCTCTTCCTGCATGTGAACCATATCCCTCCATTCTCAACATATCACCATGCCAATTTAAAAGCCTCTTAAATGCCACTATCTTAATGGTTTCCATCACCAACCCTGGCAGTGCACTTCTGTAGAAAAACTTGTTCCACACATCTCCTTTCATCTTTCCCACCTGGGCAGCACGGGTTGCGCAGCGGTAAAGTTGCTGCGTTACAGTGCCAGAGTCCCAGGTTCGATCCTGACTCTGGGTGCTGTCTGTAAGGAGTTTACAGTACATTCTCCCTATGACCTGCGTGGGTTTTCTCTGGGTGCTCTGGTTTCCTCCAACACTCCAAAAATGTACAGGTTTGTCGGCTAACTGGCTTCGGTAAAATTGTAAATGGTCCCCACTGTCTGTAGGACAGTGTAAGTGTGCGGGGATTGCTGGGGTGGACTCGGTGAGCTGAAAGGCCTGTTTCCGCGCTGTATCTCTAAACTTAACTATACCAAAATAAACTAAAACTAAACTCTGACTTTAAACCTATGCCCTCCAGTCTTTGAAATTTCCACCTGGGAAAAATGTTGTGTCTGTTTACCAGATGCGACTACCGTATCTGAAATATTTACTCTATTTTTCTCTTCATAGACACGCTGAATGTTAATTTTTATAATTCAACTTGCTCTGCATGATGTTCTCCAGACTTGGTCAACTTATAGATGCAGGATTACAGCCCTGCATCCCAGTGACTTTAGAGTCCCAGGCTACTAGCTAGTTAGCGCTGAAGTATGTCACAAAAGTCTCGCACGGAGGCTTCTGGTCCTTGCAGTCTTCCGCGAAAGCGTGATGTGTTCCTTGCAGCTAGTCTAGCTGCAGTTCGATGGTTGTTGAGGAAAATGTGACTGTCACAAAACTGAGGTTGCAGCCACCATGATAACTAAATCCAACAACAGTAAGAAGAGAGTCTGATTAACGATATATTAACAGGGATAATTACAGGCACTTTGTTTATAAGTAGGTTAGTAACCGAAGTTTTGGAATTGCAATCTCCTAAACTGTAGATAAAGAATGAGCGTAGTACACAGAAGAGTACATCACCCAAACAGGCCCTTCAGCCCACAATGTTTGTGCTGAACATGGTGTTATAACTGGGGCAAGTTTGTAGTACCTATATAATGAGTTAATGACAATGCGTTTGAAGGATTTAACTTCTCCAATCACTAAATTAGCACAGAAGGTCGATGAAGCAATTAGGAAGCTAAAATGCATCTCAAGAAGCTGCACAAAATGATTTCTGTTACGTACAGTAATTAGTTAGTAGCACAGGCTAGACACAATCTACATAAAAATTCAAATGAAAATATAACAGACTGACTTGAAAATAACCACGTAACAGTGATAACAGGCTACAACATTTATCACCAAATTAGCAAGTGCAGTTTGTGGAGATTTATAAAAATGCAGCGTGTACTGTACCTGTGATGATTCACTCAGTGTCACCACAGGTACCATGTCGGGACTGATACTACAATTTATGGCTAGAAATCCCACGTTATTCGTTGTTCAGGATCAAAAATGATCAGTTCTATGACAGTAGCATCGGAATAATTCATCCAAGCGGCAGGCAATGTGTTACATGTAATATATTGGGTAACGACGCAGAAAATGGATACCCAAAGATTTAATAGGGTATCAAGCTGTCCTAATAAACCATAGTTCGTCCCTATCAGCTACAAGGATCACCTCGTGGAGTTGGGGAATACTACCACAAATAAATGTTTTGCAGGTGGAGAGAGAGAAAACACTCATCTGCCACCTAAACTACATTTTGTACAATCAATCAAAGGGTTAACTTTGACAAAGTCGCAGGTTCCCCACCCCTGTTGTAAATATATTGGCCAGACTGCCATGTACCGTGGGACTATGCCGATAACTATGGGAGAGGGGGCGTGAAGTTGAAACACAGGCACAGATGAAAGTAGCATCTCATGTCCTTGCGGTTACACAGCTGCAGATTATTGCACTTTCACTGCGATCAATTGCCAAGCACAGAAGAAGAAAGCCAAGAAATGGCAAAAAGATGTAAAGGCAGAAAGTTTTCATCCAGGGTAGGGTAAAGGAGCTGATTAAAAAATGACAATGTTGAATAAATTTTGGAGTGATATATTTGATATATTTACAAAGCTCTTCAAGTCAAGAATAGAACCCAAAATGGAATGGATTATATTTGGAATTATAGGAGAAGATACCAATTTAAATAAAGACCAAAATGTTTTTTTAATTATGGGTTAATAATTGGAAAGAAATTGATACTTAAATTTTGGAAAAATACAGCCATACCAACTGTTAAAATGTAGATTAGGAATATGATGGACATAGCACGCCTTGAAGAAATGAGACTCCGACTAATAGATAAATATGACCAATTCTTAAGGAGTTGGTCTCCTTTCATCGACTTCTTGGAATCATGTGATGCAGCGGTACCATAAGGATTGCTGATTTCAGTTCATGACGTGGATAGATCTACATCTCCGAATATAGATTTGAAAAATTCTCTTTTAAGGGGCCTTCTCTTCTATTTCTACTTTCCACCTTTTCTTTTTTATTTTATTTTTTATTTTTATTTTTTATATCCACACTTCACATTTTTCTACTCTCTACCATCTATTTTTCCACTCTTTCCCCTTTCTATTGTTTTCTTTTTCTTGTCTTGCTTACTTCCTTCTCATAACATAAAACTAGAGGTTGTACATAGAATGGATTACGGTATGACATAGTTGGCACCTAAAATTAGGTGCCACTGTATTGTTTTGTACTGTATTAACTTCTAATTTAAAAAAAAAAAAAAAAAAAAATGACAATGTCTCCGAGGAATTAGTTTCTTGTTCACTGCCGGCGGATTCCTGTATAACTAAACCAGTGGAAAGTAACGGATTCAGGGGTTTTCTTTTACAAATCACCGTGTCTGGAAACTGCAGCTGTGACACGGTTTGGTGTTTAATTAGCCACACGTCTAAGATTGAAACATAAAGACGGCAAATCCTGCTTTCAGCAAATTGGCCGCTCACAGGGAAATTGATCAAATTTTCCATCCTCGGATACTTTTTGAAGCCAGTGAGATAAAATAAACCCTTGCAGACGGCTGCTGTTCTCCGAGCTGTCTTTGCCAGATAAGAACAAATGTTGGCCTTGGTGGTCTGGTGAACAGTTGGATTGTTTTCATGAAAAGCAAGACGGCCTTGACGTTTAGATTAAGAAAAGAGCTGGTCGACATCGAAAGTGGAACAAACAACAAGCCTGACTGTGGCCCAAGGCATGATGCTGCATGCAGTAATATACAGCCAACATTTATCATGCAGGAAATACTTTTTTTCGACGTTTTGAAAAAAACATCTTTTGTTTGCGGAATTGTAATGGAGCTAATTAGAATCTGAAATTGTAACCTGCAAGGGAGCTATGAATAGGGATGACCTCTTGAATATGTTAATGCTTTGACCACACAACTGCTCACCAAAGAACGTCTAAATTTTGTGTAGAGCCAAACAGTCTTACATTTATTATTTATATTTTGCATTGTTTAGATAAAACATATAACTTGATTTGATGCAGCTACTGTGTAGGTTTTTGGTATTCTGCCATGAGGTCAGGGATCTGATAGACAGGGGTAGGGTTGTGAGACTCGGCCTGCAAAGGACTTGTCATCATAGCAAATTATGAAACATGCCAACTTTAGTTGACTGGGACAACTCATGCTGGATTGGAAGCATGTTGCCAGCATTTACACTTCAAACTTGACACATTCTTGGAAAGGTACTGACAAGCAAGGGAATTACATTTCAAGACAATGCCTCGTGCATAACAAGGTTCAATGTACACAGTGGTATCGGGTTGGACACAAAGCCAGTGCATTACAAGCCCAGTCTTGTCGGCTTGAAAGATTCAAGTTGAGAAGGGACTAGATAGCTACAAGGAAATGGTATCCTTGTGAAAATGGATCAAAGCGCCTGGGCCATATCAATAGAAACACAAAATGCTGGAGGAACTCAGCGGGTCAGGCAGCAGTTCTGGAGAACCTCCCGGTGGCTCAGCACTTCAACTCCCCCTCCCATTCCGTATCCGACCTCTCTGTCCTGGGTCTCCTCCATGGCCAGAGCGAGCAACACCGGAAATTGGAGGAACGGCACCTCATATTCCGCTTGGGGAGTCTGCATCCTGGGTGCATGAACATTGAATTCTCCCAATTTTGTTAGCCCTTGCTGTCCCCTCCCCTTCCTCAGCCCTCGGGCTGTCTCCTCCCCTCCCTCAGCCCTCGGGCTCGTCCTCCTCCTTTTTCCTTTCTTCTCCCCGCCACCCCCCACCCCCCATCAGTCTGAAGAAGGGTTTCGGCCCGAAACATTGCCTATTTCCTTCGCTCCATAGATGCTGCTGCACCCGCTGAGTTTCTCCAGCATTTCTGTGTACCTTCGATTGTCCAGCATCTGCAGTTCCTTCTTAAACACAATGTTCTGGAGAACATGGTTAGCAATTTTTTCTCGTTGGGACCTTTCTTCAGGAATGCAAATTGCACTTGTACCCAAGGCAGACAATATCGTGTGGTTCTACGGAGACCACAAAATCATACTAAATTAAGGAGAGTTCCAGACTTCAACTTTGCATTATTATGGTCTGTTTACAAAATATTACAGATTATTAATCTATTGTATCATTGATTATTGTATATTTATTTGTGTATTTTGCAGTAATGGACCTGTGAAGCTGCAGTAAGAATGTTTCATTGTGTAGGAAGGAACTGTAGTTGCTGGTTTACACGGAAGATAGACACAAAATGCTGGAGTACCGTGGAATACTGCTGCGACACTGTGCCGTCCTCAATGCTCATGCTTTAATTCCTTAGCTTCCAGGATCTTCTCCTCAGTAAAAATGAATGAGACTATTAATTTACTATCCCCCCCCCCATCACTTGTATGTCAGCCATGCTAATTTAAGGAGATCTATAATTTTCACCAGCCACCCTTTTACTCTAATATATCTGTTGAATCTATCATGATTTTATGTTCCTTTAATTCACATTGATTACTGGGGGAGACTATAATACAGTCCCAGAAAAGTGATCATTCCCTCCCTGTTTCTGTTCAACCCATTCTTGGATGATCCCTCAAAAATATCCTCTCAAAACACTGTAGTTGTGTCCTCCTTGATTGTAATGGCAACTCTCCCTCCTCTCTATCTGCATCTCTCTCAGACCTGTTGCATCTATACCCAGAACTTTGAACTCCCACTACTGCCCCTTTCCCAGCCATGTCTCTTTTACAGCTATAAATATCCCAGTCCCCAAGTTAATCCACACCTTGAGATCACCCGCCCAACGTGTTAAACATCTAGCATTGAAATAAATGCAATTTAAACCATCGGTCTTTCCTCTCTGCCTATCCGGTCTGTTAATCTTTCTCTCTTTGACTACAGTATTTACCCCCAACTTTTCTTCTGCCTGCTTTCTGCTCTGGAGCCTCCCCCTCCCCCCCCATGCTCTCTGCCAATCTAGTTTAAACCCTCCTGAGTAGCACAAACAAGCAAATCTCCTTGGACCCCATCCGGTTCAGATGCAACCTGTACCTCTTGTACACGTCACCGCTGCCCCTTGAAGAGGTCCCAATGATCCATAAATCTGAGCCCCTGCCCCTGCACCAGCTCCTCACCCATGCATTCATCTGGTCTCATTAGCACTGGAATGTATCCAAAGATTACCACCCTCGTGTGTCTGCTTAGTAACCTCGAAGAATCATTAACCATGGATTCAGTGAGTTGGAAAGGAGAGTGGGAACTGTGTGTCTGTGAGTTGGAGTGGAGAGAGCAAGAGCCGTGTTTCTGAGAGTGCCGAGGATGGCAACCTGGGCTCAGGTGAGTGGGAAGGGGACACAGCAAACATCATCGTGGTGAGCTAAATGCCGAACCATTGAGATGTGCACATGGTCGGACAGCAGATTATTGGAGCTTTACTTTTTATTATACGGACAATGAATGGTTATTAACAATGTACATATATTCAACTGCAAGTGTTATCCAAGTCTTGATACTGAAGATAGACACAAAATGCTGGAGTAACTCAGCGGGACCGACAGCATTTCTGGAGAGAAGGAATGGGTGACCTTTTGGGTCGAGGCCCTTACTCTAGGCTGTTGGAGAGGCTCCATTGTATGGGCTGTTGCATTAACAAGGGGCCCTCCAGCTCCTGATCTTACCAGAGAGAGTAGCTGAAGATGCTTGGTGTGTAGGAAGGAACTGCAGATGCTGGTTTAAACTGAAGATCGGCGGGGAGGTTGGCTGGACTATGGTACCTTCCTCAACTGTGGTGCCACTGTGGGGGTTATGTTGTGTCGTGGACTTCTGTGTTTGTGCTTTTTTTTAATATGTTTTATTTATTTATTATCTATTTTTTATGTTACTTGACTGTAAGGAAAATCCATTTTGTTGTCTCTTATGAGATAATGACAATAAATTGAATACAATACAATACAAAAGTTAGAAACAAAACGCTGGAGTAACTCAGCGGGTCAGACGGCATCTCTGGAGAAAAAGAATAGGTGATGTTTCGGGTTGAGACTCTTCTTCAGCTACTTGGGTCATTTGTACCTCAGAGGGTCTTCCACCATGCTGTCTTGGGACTGAGATTCCTTCCCATGTTCCTTCCGGGAAGACCTCTGTATTGCTTTTTTTTAAAACCACTAGTTATCTCGCACTAATTTCCCACAATGTGTAGGAAGGAACTTAAGAAGGGTTCCGACTTGAAAGGTCACCAATTCCTTTTTCTCCAGAGATGCTGCCTGACCCGTTGAGTAACTCCAGCATTCTGCGTCCATCTTCATTTCTCACAAGGTCAGTAAGATAAGAGTTGAGCACGGACCCTGTACCATGAATCCTGAGGCTTGCTGTTTCAAAAATTATTGGAATATCGCAGTTAAATCACATTATTCAATATCACTGTAAATCAAAAAACCAAAGAGTCATATTTCCCGTGGAATCAATGTGAAGCATGTGGGAGGAATTGAAAACCATAAATCTTGCAGGTTTATGTAAAATGAAACCATCTGGTGAGGGGAAATTACTTAATGCTTGCTGCATGAGTCTGGGGATTGGAAAATGTATCTTTACATATAACAGCAATTAAAAGGCAATGCTTCTTTATGAGGTCAAAGTTATCTAAACAGGCCATCACTATAATCTGATTAGGTGACACCTTGGAGTCATATGTTAGACCTAGAGTCATAGAGTTATACAGCATTGAAACAGACCCTTTGGCCCAACCTGAGCTAGTACCATTTACCTCCATTTGGCCCATATCTATCCCTCCAATCCTTTCCTATCCATGTACCATTTAAATATTTATTAGATATTGTAATTGTACAACTCTCTATAACTTCCTCTCGAGCTTGTTCTATATACTATCACACTTTGTGAGAAAATGTTTCCCTCTCGGCTCTTTTACATCTTTTCCCCCTCAGCTTAAACCTATGGCACAGTGGCTCAGTAGAGCTGCTGCCTCACAACGCTAAAGTCTTGGGTTTGATCCTGACCTCAGGTGCTGTCTGTGTGGAGTTTGCACATTCTCCCTGTAATCGTGTGGGTTTTCTCCGGATGTTCCAGTTTCCTCCCACATCACAAAGACGTGCAGGTTAAATTGGGTTCTGTAAATTACTGGGATAAATAAAGTTCTATCATATCGTATCGTATTTTCAGATCACACCCCTTCACTCAAAGCTCTCTCTTAAAACCCTCTGCTCCCCTCCCTTCCCTCCTTCAACTCACTTCCTGTGAGATGGCAATGGGAGGGGAAGGGTGCCTGTCAATGCTTGAGTATGTAATACCTCTTTGAGTGCATATCTCTCCTTGGGGCCTGTGCTGTAGAATATTAGATCCAAACAGCAATGGAAGCCCCTACATGCTGCTGCTTTAACAAGTTTTATACAAGTTTTTAAACTCTTTGCTTCGGGGAATACTCAAAACGAAGGCTCATGAATCAATGGAATCCAAGGTTGCTGAGATGCAGAAGATCTAGGGTGAATGACATGAATACTTCCAAGAAAGAAAAATGTCAATGTTAGGGAGTAGTGAGCCATTTTAGGGAAATTAAACAATTTCTTAATGGAAATTATAAGTTTCTCTGTTATCTGCACAAACAGGTACCATTGTTTGGAAAGGAGGAGGCTAATAATTCACATTTAGTGGTCACTGAAGAGATCTGTTTTTGGAAGCGAGCGTGTGCACAGATAATTGTTAAATATTGGATCAGAGTGAATGTGACATGACCTTGAGACTGTCCCGCTTGCATTGACTAATTGTGCAGACAACATATGGATCGTAAACGTTAGCTCTGAACAGTCTGTGTCGAGCACTGCTGCTGTGCTGCAAGTTTTATATAATTCTATGCAAAAAGTTATCTTGAGAAATCAATGATCCTCCATCGAACCACAGGGCACAATTCAATCTCAGCACACTTTCTCTGAGCTGTCTTCCTCCTCTCCTCATCTGTACTCACCATGTTCTTGCATCCTTTTCATTTAATCCGGACAAAGCACTCAGCAGGTCTTTCACCACAACATTGCAGCTCAAGTCGATAGTTCCCTGAAAGGGCTGACAAAAGTTGTTAAGGTGGCGAAGAAGACACATTAGCATGGCTACCTTCGTAGATTGAGGCATAGAATATAAAAGTTGGAATGTTGGGTTGCAACTTTCACAAAGCACTTGGTTAGACCGAACTGGAGTATTGTGCGCAGCTCTAGTTACCCGTGATAGGAAGAATGTGATGGGGTTGGAGAGAGTGCAGAGAAGATTCACTAGGGATGTTGCCTGGAATGGAGGAGTTGAGTTATGGTGAGAGACTGAAAGCTGGGTTTGTTTTCCCTGGAGCAAAGGAGGCTGACGCGTGATCTGATAGATGCGTATCAAATTATAGAGGCAGAGAGAGCATAGATGGAGGCTTTCTCCTTTTGTAGGGACATCAAATGGAGGTTAATGAAGAGACACAATGAAGAGGTTTTAAAGGGAATTTGAGTGGTGTGTTTGTTTTTACACACGAGCGACTGTTATCTAGAATTTGCTGCCAGAGGAAGTGTTGGAAGCACCACAGGCATTAAGAGAGGAATAGGATGTGGACGTATAATGGGCACATGCAACTAGTCTCTCTCTCTTTCTCTCTCTCTCCCTCTCTCCCTCTCTCTCTCTCTGTCTGTCTCTCTCCCTCTCTCTCTCTCTGTCTGTCTCTCTCCCACTCCCTCCCCCCCCCCTCTCTCTCTCTCTCTCGTTCCCTTTTCATGCTCACTCTCTCTAACTACAATCATTATGTCACCATCTAAATGACTTCACCTGCAGCAGATCGCCATGGAAACCCAGGACTCGCCTGCCGGAGATTTTTTTCCTGATTCTTTTCTTCCCTCACTCACCCTCTCTTCAACTTCAAACTATTTTAGTGTTCTCCCTTTGCCAGTTCTGGTAAAGGATCTTTGATCAGAAATGTTCTGTTTCCGCAGAAGCTGTTTTCGCCTGCTGGGAATTCTGAGCTTTTTCTGTTTTTTTTATTTCAGATTTCTATCTTATTTTGATTTTCAAACGCATTATGCTATTAGGGGAAGAAGTGTCAAATTAATTTTAACTATGACTGATATAACAAATGAAGTGTTGGTCAATAACAGGTGATGGGAGCAAGGAGAGGAATTAAATTAGTGTGAGACAAATGAGATGTGACAGTTTCATCGCTGTTTTTAAAAAGGAGAAAAATAAAACCGCATTAAAAGCTGAAATATTTTGGATGCTGTGAAGGGAGAATGCTGGAACGAGTCAGCTGGCTCAGTCACAGCTAAAACAGAGGAAACCAGACGCGTTTTGAGAGATTAACATATTCGCATTAACCTCCTGCAAACCTACATATGCCTGGACATTTGGTCCTTGTTGGTTCTATGCCACACAGTATTCACAACCTCCCTATCCCGAACGCCGCGAGAAAGGGGGAAGAACAATGGGGACCCGGCATGGGGGGACCGCCGTGAAGGATGGGGGGGGGGGGGGGGGGGGTACAAAGGAAGACCCGGAGCGGAAGAGGGGGAGGGGGAGGGAGAACAATGGAGGAGCTGGTCAGGTTACTTTGGAACTTTGTCAGCACTGTATGTGGCAACTATTTATTTGCATACCTTGGGAATGCAAGCAAAGTATTTCACTGTGCCTTGTCACATGTGACAATAAAAGCCCTGTCCCACGGCACGAGTTCATTCCAAGAGCTCTCCCGAGTTTAAAAAAAAAATCAAACGCGTGGTAAGCACGGAGAATGAACGTAGCGGGTACGTCGGAGCTCGGGGACGTCTCTTACCCCTAACGGCAGGTACTCGGGAAGGCTCGTGAAGAAATTTCAACATGATGAAAAATGTCCACGAGAGCCCCGAGTACCGACGAGCGGCCATTACCGTAAATCTCATAGTTCGAATCAGGGCAAACTCGGGAGAACTCTTGGAATGAACTCGTACCGTGGGACAGGGCTTTAAAGTATTCCATTCCGTTCCATTCCTGCCTTCCCTTCTCCCACAACCTTCACTCACTCACCCACATCCACTGCTAAACACTAAACAATTATTTTAGTTCCTTTATGTAGATTTAAGCTGTTTTATGTTGGTACATGATCCCTCGAATCCTTGTTAGTTCCTGAACACTAGCTGCCACTCTCTCTCCGTGGGGGCATCTATTCACTCACATGTTTAGCTTAGTTTAGAGATACTAGTGCGGAAACAGGCCCATTGGCCCACCAAGCCTGCAATGACCGGCAACCCCTGTGCACTAGCCCAATCCTACACGCTTGGGACAATTTATGATTTTTAATGGAAACAAATTAACCCACAAACCTGTACGTCTTTGGAGTGTGGGAGGAAACCGGAGCACCTGGAGGAAACCCACGCGGTCACGAGAAGAACGGACAAATTCTGTACAGACAGCACCCGTCGTCAGGATCGAACTCGGGTCTCTGGCGCTGTAAGACAGCAACTCTATCACTGCGCCAACTGCTGGAGGAACGTAGAGAGTCAGGCAGCATCTGTGGAGGGAAGTGGACAGGCGACGTTTCAGGTTGGGATTCTTCTTCAGACCTTGAGTGGCCAGTTGTGCGCTCCTGTGGGGGAATGGCCCGAGAATAAGTTCAATGTTGCATCATGTCTCTTTTATTCTGTTTTATTCACACAATTCAGGCACAGGTTCTTCCCATCTTGTCTTCCAGCCTCATCAATCTCCCCATCAGTAACTGCCTGGCCGTACATCTCACCACATTGAGTGTCCCAGTCTGCAGCAACTCTAATGCCCTGCAGATCGGCTCAGCTAAACATGTCAGCTACATACATTTTCGCATGAAAAATATCTTGTATGCTTGCATCCTCACGAGCAAAGTCTCCAGAGGTTTCTGTTCAGATTTCCTAAGTGGGTCAGGGGCATTAGACACAAAATGCTGGAGTAACTCAGTGGGACGGGCAGCATCTCTGGGTAGGAGGAATCGGTGACGTTTCGGGTCGAGGCCCTTCTTCAGTATTCCTTGGGAAGGATAGCACCAACCTGGATTTTGTTCTTTATCCCCACTGTTAAATGGATTTTCCTCTGAGAGAGATGAATGAACTTACTTGGCTCTTCAGCAGATTCAGAAAGGATTGTGTTTGTTCATTTTACACCAGGTAACAATGACTTCAGAGCTGCAGGAGATGCAGCGAGTGATCCCAGCAACTTTGAATAAATGTCAGCAGTGTTGAGAATTCAAGGACTTATCTACAAATGTCAGGACAGTTTGCACACTATCTGTCAGAGACTTGGATTTAACCCACTCAGAGTAGTTCACTATTTTCTGGATTATGCATCATATATTGGACTTTACTGGACTTCATCTAGTTCAAAACATTATTCCCTTAGCCTGTATCTGTACACTGTGGACGGCTTGATTGTAATCACGTATAGCCTTTTCGCTGACCAGAGAGCACGTTACAACAGAGCTTTTCACTGTATCTCGGTACACGTGACAATAATAAATTAAACAAAAGAAAATGAACTGAGCTTTAAGTGAAGTTAATGTCATAAACAGTGGTCAGGCATCCTCCTGCTCATTGCTTATGACGGAGAGATGAGCCGAGAACTATGGACTCTGCAAACAGAAGGTTGGTTTTCACTGAACCATGGAGCTGGGATATGGGATAGGTCTGCAAATGTGATTGCTTGTGACAAGACAACATGTCATGTGAAATGCATGGTGGATTTTCACCGTAGAATAGGTCTCAGCCATGCACGATTACACGACAACAGCATATTCTGAAATAGCTACTGTGGCTCAGGAGAATAATAACCATTTAAGCCATCGAGGCATTAACACAAACCCCACAGATAAACTGACTTTCGAACAATCAAGTTCGTCAGAAATGTTGCTTTTTTATAAAGATAGATTAAAGTTGGCAGCAAAGAAGGACAGTTGAAAGGAAAGATCATACATTTTGTGAGACGACACCCGCTTATGGAGTGGGAATGTTGGGGATGGAGCTCAGCTAAACCTTGTACATCTAGGACATGCTTTGATTGAAAAATAAGGAAGTTAGCTTGTGACTTAGAAAAGGCGAAACTTTTAATGGGCACAAATAAATATTTGTCAAGGTTGCCTACTTATTAAGACAATACAAGTTCAAGTTCAAGTTCAAGTGAGTTCATTGTCATGTGTCCCTGATAGGACAATGAAATTCTTGCTTTGCTTCAGCACACAGAACATAGTAGGCATTTACTACAAAACAGATCAGTGTGTCCATATACCATAATATAAATATATACACACATGAATAAATAAACTGATAAAGTGCAAATAACAGATAATGGGTTATTAGTAATCAGAGTTTTGTTCGAGCCAGGTTTAATAGCCTGATGGCTGTAGGGAAGAAGCTATTCCTGAACCTGGTTGTTGCAGTCTTCAGGCCACTGTACCTTCTACCTGAAGGTAGCAGGGAGATGAGTGTGTGGCCAGGATGGTGTGGGTCTTTGATGATACTGCCAGCCTTTTTGAGGCAGCGACTGCAATATGCAATACTTAGAAATTGAGTTGAGATGTGTTCAGTCAAGCACTAATGCCGTAACATAGAGACATGGGCAATGCTGAAACTAATACCAGAAATGTTTAATAGATACAAAGTTCTGGAGTAACTCATTGGGTCAGGCAGAGAAAAAGGACGGGTGATGTTTCGTGTCAGGACACTTCTTCCGACTCCAGCACTTTATCCTTTTCCTCCAGAGATTGTGACTGACCCGCTGAGTTACTCCAGCACTTTATGTCCTTTTTCTCCTAGAGATGCAGCCTGACCCACTGATGTGTCCCAGCACTTTGTGTCTATCTTTGGTATAAACCAACATCTGCAGTTCTTTGTTTCTACTAGAAATAGTTTAGTTCAGATGTCAGATCATTGACAAAATGATGGGACATTGGATAAAACCCAGCCTGCTGATACAATTAACAAGATCACAATTAAATATGATTATAACACATAATCCCTGTGGAAAAAAAAAATATGGCTATGGAAACATACAGGAATATAGTTTAAGCTGTTGATGTAAAATGCCTTGCTCTCAATTGGTAAGACCTGGCTTTCCATAAATATAAATTGTCCTTAGTGTGTGCAGGATAGTGTTAATGTGTGGGGATCGCTGGTCACCGCGGTCTCGGTGGGCTGTGTATCTCTTTTAAAAAAAACCCTAACCACAAGCCAGCCTCAGCACACAACTGTGATGGTTTGACTACTCAGTTTGCACTATGTACTTTGGCCTGCACTATTACGGTCTGGTTTACATTATGTTATTTGACAAATGTCTAACTGGTAAACCAGGGCTCGTTGGTTCGGCATCACCAAGATGCTTGACTCTGAGCAGGGACTCCTTTGGTGGAGATCTCACCAATAATTTGACTGCTCTAAAATCTAGCCTCAGTGAAACTACCGTGAAACTGTATCTTTGGGGAAAAACAAAATGCACTGGCTGGGAAACTGAGATAAAGGATAAAAGTTGCTGGAAACATCTATAGTATCTCCATTGGAACCACTTAATGAGTGATAACCAACCTGATACGTTAACTACATATCTCTCTCTCTGTGTAGATCCTTCCTGACATCTGAGCAATTCCAGCATTTTCCAGATTTATCTTTCAGCTCTTTCATCTTGGTGAGGGCAGATTTTGATGTTAAAAATCTAACCTCACAAATATCTCCCCGCATGCAATGTTGCACTAATGAGGCAAAAGGAAATTCACCGTCAAAAATCACAAGAGACATCACTTCAAAAGTTACACTGTCTTTGAAATGCAAATACTGATCCAGTTGCAGTTACAGTTTAACATACAATTCCAATTGTGGGCTTCAATCCGCACCCTCCCCTCCCCCAATCCCATCACCCCCCCCCAACCCCCCCCCCCAACCCCCCCCCCCGAACTCCATTTTATTTGCATCCCATCCTTTTTAGCCACCAAAGAAATGCTCACTGAGACAAACGTCAAGTGCTAATCCTACCCTCAAATCTGACTCCCTTCCCCTGCTTCTCATGCAAGGTTCAATCCCATCCTGTGCTGATGATTAGATTAGATTAGATTATTCCTTTAATAATCCTTTTCAGGAAATTACAGTGCCACGACAGCTTCAAGACAAACATAACACCACGCTTTCATACATAACAAGTTAAAATACGTTAAAATACAAGTTAAAATACAATTAATTTAAAAAAAGTGCAGTTATTTATGCTCATTAAAAAGTCTTATAGCAGCTGGTAAACAGGACTTCCTGTATCTCTCCGTTTTGCACATTGGTGCAATCAGCCTCTGGCTGAAGATACTGCTCTTGATCACCTTCAGGGCATGGAGTGGGTGAGTGGGGTTTGTCATTATGGAACCTAGTTTATTTAGAGTTCTGGCCTCTGCCACCTGCTGGACCGTTCGTTGCTCAGCCCCGACCACTGAGCCGGCCTTCCTGATTAGTTTGTCCAATCTGTTTTTATCCGCTATACGGGCGCCATCTCCCCAACAGGCCACAGCAAAGAACAGAGCACTGGCCACCACTGAATGGTAGACACTGCACAGTAGGGGTTGGCAGATATTAAAAGACCTCAGCCTCCTTAAAAAATACAGTTGATGCCCCTGTCCTTGGTTCATATTGTTTGGCTGTTTGCTCCACACTGACCTGATGGCAACAGTGCCGGACATGGATACACTGCAGACCATACGTTCAGGCACAGCACTTCTGCTGTGTAGCCCAGTAGACATAATGATCCTTCCCGAATTTCCCAACCTTTGTGTAGGAAGGAACTGCAGATGCTGGTTTAAACCGAAGATAGACACAAAAACCTCGAGTAACTCAGCGGGTCAGGCAGCATCTCTGCAGAGCAAGAGCAGGTGATGTTTCGGGTTGAGATCCTTCTTCAGACTGAGTGTCAGGGGAAATGGAAACGAGAGATGTAGACGGTGATATCTATATTACTAAAACTCTGTTCTTGACCGGTTTTGGCGATTTGTGCTGCGATTTACGAGAGAACGCCGCCACCTACGGCCGTCATTTTTGGCCACCTCGCTCAGAGCCCCCCCTCCGCCGTATGTGTGCTGAGGATTTTTCCCGTCGATGAAATATGACAGAGATATTAATGATTTTACAAAGTTCTCCATTCTCTCTGCTGCCCCCGCTGGCAGCAGGAGGGAGGGACTATAAAACCAGGAAGTGGTGTGCCTCAATCCGTCTCTGCAAGTGGTGTGCCTCAATCAGAGCTTTGAATGACACTGACAAATGTCTACAGCCCTGTGAGTACCCTTAATTTGGTTTGAAAATGAAAATATGGTTAGAGGTAAAAAAGCACTGCCTGCAAATGGTTGTTTGGGTTTGGGTTGAAGTAAAAAGGCACTCTCTCTCCCCCCCCCCCCCCTCCCCCCCTCCCCCCCCCCCCCCTCCCCTCCCCCCCTCCCTCTCCTCCCCCCCCTCCCCCCCCTCCCTCCCCCCCTCCCCCCCTCCCCCTCTCCCCCCCCTCTCCTCCTCTCCCCCCCTCTCCTCCTCTCCCCCCCTCTCCTCCTCTCCCCCCCCTCTCCTCCTCTCCCCCCCTCGCTCCTCCTCTCCCCCCTCTCTCCCCCTCTCCCCCCCTCTCCTCCTCTCCCCCCTCTCCCCCCTCTCCCCCCTCTCTCCCCTCTCTCCTCCTCTCCCCCTCTCCTCCTCTCCCCCCCCTCTCCTCCTCTCCCCCCCTCTCCTCCTCTCCCCCCCCCCCCCATCTCCTCCTCTCCCCCCCCCCCTCTCCCCCCCATCTCCTCCTCTCCCCCCCCCCCCCTCTCCCCCCCTCTCCTCTCCTCCTCTCCCCCCCTCTCCCCCCCTCTCCTCCCCCCCTCCCCTCCCCTCCCCTCTCCTCCATTGGTGGAAACAGGGCCGCGACGTGAACGCTCTTTCCTTGACGAATGAATGATAGATATGCAGAAAGTAACGATGATCAAGGCAAGGCGGACCCCACTGTGGTCCATTGTTTGCTGTGGGCGAGGTGATGCCGAGTTATACAGAGAGTGAAACTCAACCTTACTCTCAGCTGTGCCTCTGGGCTTTAACACAACCCGGAATGCACATTACTTTGGTGGATCCCAGGAGAGCCATTAGATTTGTGTAGCAACTATTTTGCAGTTTCGGCTCGGCAGCAGAGTGCACAGACTGTGACAAGCGATGCTACCTTTAATTGCCGATACGTCAAACTACTGACTGCAGCTGCTGGAGAAACACACACATGCTGACAGGCAGCATGGAACTGTGTCCCGATTCATAGTGATATGACCACTGAAAAGATAGCGAGCAATGGATCTCATTGCAAGCAGGTGTGATCTGTTATCATTGAATCCTGCAGAAAACTTGATGAAAAACACTATTAACCTTTCTACGAGGTGCAGAGGCAGGGAAGGGTGATGTGGTCTGAAGAGGGGTCTGACTCCAGCATTTTGTGTCCATGTTCGGTTTAAAACAGCATCTGTAGTTCCTTTCTACACAAGGGTGATGTGGTGTTTCTCTCACCAGCGGCAGGGTGGTCAAAACAAGTCTTTGCATTTCTCTATCTTCAGTTACAGGCATGTGTGATTCGTGCCAAAGGGCAAAAATGGTTAGCATGACATATGGTGGGCCGAAGGGCCTGTTATTATGCTGTACATCACTAAACATAGAAACATAGAAACATAAAAAATAGGTGCAGGAGTAGGCCTTCGAGCCTGCACCGTCATTCAATATGATCACGGCTGATCATCCAACTCAGTATCCCATCCCTGCCTTCTCTCCATACCCCCTGATCCCTTTAGCCACAAGGGCCACAACTAACTCCCTCTTAAATATGGCCAATGAACTGGCCTCAACTACCTTCAGTGGCAGAGAATTCCACAGATTCACCACTCTCTGTGTAAAAAATGATTTTCTCATCTCGGTCCTAAAAGACTTCTCTCTTATCCTTAAACTGTGACCCCTAGTTCTGGACTTCCCCAACATCGGGAATAATCTTCCTGCATCTAGCCTGTCCAACCCCTTAAGAATTTTGTAAGTTTCTATAAGATCCCCCCTCAATCTTCTAAATTCTAAAGATCTGTTGAATTATCCAATCGTTTCAATTGTCCCTTTCTCTATGTCCAATCACTTTCCCTAAGTATGTCTGCATTACGTGATGCATAACTTAAAAAAATTGTGGCCTCGCACACTGAACAAATTAACTTGCCTAAAGATCAGAAAAGTGCAGAAATTTGTAAACTGAAATAATAGCAGAAAATGCTGGAGACATCAGTTTGGGGAGCAGGTAGACAAAACGTTGCCTATTTCCTGAAGGGATTCGGCCCGAAACTGTTCAAGAAGGAACTGCAGATGCTGGAAAATCGAAGGTAGACAAAATTGCTGGAGAAACTTAGCGGGTGCGGCAGCATCTATGGAGCGAAGGAAATAGGCAACGTTTCGGGCCGAAACCCTTAAAGGGTTTCGGCCCGAAACGTTGCCTATTTCCTTCGAAGGGTTTCAGCCCGAAACGTTGCCTATTTCCTTCGAAGGGTTTCGGCCCGAAACGTTGCCTATTTCCTTCGCTCCACAGATGCTGCCGCACCCGCTGAGTTTCTCCAGCAATTTTGTCTACCTTCGATTTTCCAACATCTGCAGTTCCTTCTTGAACAGTTTAGGGAGCATCTGTGGAGACACATAGTGCAGAAGTAACCCAGCGGGTCAGGCAGCATTGCTGGAGGACATGGATAGGCACCATTTTGGGTCAGGACACTTCTTCAGATTTATCCGTGTCCTCCAGAGTTGCTGATTGACCAGTTGAGTTACTTCAGCACTTTTTGTATGCCAACATCTGCAGTTCCTTGTGTCTATGGAAAGAGAATGATGTCATGTTTCAGACTGAAGACCTATCATCACATCAATTCTGCCAAATGTTCTTTGACCTGAACTGTTAATGGTGTTTTTCATTCCTCTTCAAATTCCTAGGAGTAACTATCACCAGCAACTAGGCCACCCATATTGAAGCAATGGCCAAGAAAGCACACCAACAGCTCTGCTTCCTTAGAAGGCTTGGGAAGTTTGGCATATCCCCAATAACGTTGATCAACTTCTACAGATGCTCCATGGAAAGCATTTTATTGGGATGCATCACAGTATGGTTTGGGAACAGCTCCATTCAAGACTGTAAGAACTTGCAGAGAATTGTGGTGGCGGCCCAGACATTCACACAAACCAATCTCCCTTCCATTGACCCCATTACACTTCACGCTGCCTCGGCAAGACCACCAGCATAATCTTCTTCTTCCTTGTGGCGTGCACAGCCTAAAGTTGTAGGACAACTTGTTCTATTTGATCTTCTGTTTGTGCACGTCGAGTTGATTGCATTAGTCGAAACAGGGCGGACCACGTGAAGGTTGCAATCTTCCACCCCACCAGCATAATCAAGGACCAGTCACCCCCCTCTCCCATCAAGGCAAGAACTATAGAAGTGTGAAAACGCACACCTCTAGATTCAGGGACAGCTTCTTCCCAGCTGTTATCAGGCAACCAAACCATCCTACCAACAGCTAGAGAACAGTCCTGAGCTACTATCTACCTCATTGGAGACCTTTGGATTATCTTTGATCGGACTTTGCTGGACTTTATCTTGCACGTAACGCTATTCACGTAATTCCCTTTATCATGTGTCCGTACACTGTGGCTCGATTCTAATCATGTAGTGTCCTTCCGCTGACTGGTTAACATGCAACAAAAGTTTTTAACTGTACCTCGGTACACATGACAATAAAATAATCTCAACTCCCTACGCTGCTGAATGTAACCAGCATTTTTTGTTTTTATTTCAGATTAGCCAGCTTGTGTTGTGGCTCAGTGAAATGTGTCAGTGCAGAGGTTTGCCTCTCACCGCATGACAGAGTGTATATACATGAGACACATATCACAGCCAGGAGACAACTTCCTCTCATTAAAAGCTTGTGGTACAGTCACATCTGGGGAGAACAACTACTCCGATCATTCTTTTGATTTTATTCTTGAGGAAAAAAAAAGAATGAAGATTGAAACCTGCCGCCAGTCAAGTAGATGGTGAAGGGTGCGGGATCACGATAGGTTCGTCAGAGAGGACCATGGTTCCCACCCACCGAAGAAGGGTGGCACAGTGGTGCAGCGGTAGAGGTGTTGCCTTACAGCGCCAGGGACCCGGGTTCGTTCCTGACTATGGCTGCTTGTCTGTACTGAGATTATACGTTCTCCCCGTGAGCTGCGTGGGTTTTCTCCGGGGTCTCCGGTTTTCTCCCACACTCCAAAGAGGTACAGGTTTGTAGGATAATTGGGTTGGTATAAATTAAAATTGTCTCTAGTATGTGTCGGATAGTGTTAGCGTGTTGTGATCGCTGGTCTGCGTGGACTCGGAACCGTGAGGCAGCAGCTCCACGAGCTGCACCACTTGGACGTCTCAGGACAGGATCACTGGGCCATCAGTTCAGGAATAGAGAGATTGGGAAAGAAACCAGTGCTGGGTTATGAAGGAAGAAACACTTGGTAGATGCAGAGTGATAGATGGAGATGTGAGAACACAAGCTACTCAGCCATTTAAGTTTTGGTCATTTACTTAAATGGTTAATGGTGATCATGTGATCCCTGCCTGGATTACAAACCGTTATTCAGCGAAACCTTTTCTGCTAAATGTTCTCTTTACCCAAGTAATCCATGTTCAAGGTCTCATTACATCTGTACTTTCTTTATGTTCACACGTTTAATCCTCAAAGGTCAGCCCCATCCATCGCCATAGCAACAGTTTTGGTTTCTAAAGAGGAGCAAATAAGCAGTGTGAGATGGGGTTGTTGGGGAGAAGGGAAACACCAGCAAAGCTAAGTTCTACCTTCAGGTAGAAGGTACAGGATCCTGAAGCCTGCAACAACCAGGTTCAGGAATAGCTACTTCCCCTCAGCCATCAGGCTATTAAACCTGGCTCGGACAAAACTCTGATTATTAGCAACCACTTTCTGTTATTTGCACTACCAGTTTATTTATTCATGTGTGTATATATTTATATCATGGTATATGGACACATTTATCTGTTTTGTAGTAAATGCCTACTATTTTCTGTGTGCTTAAGCAAAGCAAGAATTTCATTGTCCTATACAGGGACACATGACAATAAACTCACTTGAACTTGAACTTGAAGTCAATGGGATGTTATGTGAGGCTGTTGGAACAAAGAATGGAGTTAGCAATTGATGCATGTGTTTCAGGGGCAGGGTCAAAACTGCGCTCATGGAGAAAAAGCAATGTAAGGGAGTACTCTGCAGCTAAAGGAAAATAGATCTTTAATATTAAGAAGTGGTATCTTTGTTTAACAGAGATGTTTATTGCAAGCCTGTGTCTGATGACTAATGGCCCTGTCCCACGGTACGAGTTCATTCAAGAGCTCTCCCGAGTTTAAAAGAAAATCAAACTCGTGGTAAGCACGTAGAATGAACGTAGCGGGTACGTCGGAGCTCAGGGACGTCTCTTAGCGGCTCGTAACGCTAACAGCAGGTACTCGGGAAACGCGGTATGCTCAGGAAGACTCATGAAGATTTTTCAACATGTTCAAAAATGTCCACGAGAGCCCCGAGTACTGACGAGCGGCCATTACCGTAAATCCCCAAGTTCGAATCAGGGCAAACTTGGGCGAACTCTTTGAATGAACTCGTACAGTGGGACAGGGCTTTAAGGCATGATCTTTGAAATGTGAACTTCGATTTTATTCTGTCTACTTGGATAGCCCGACCAAATGCTTGTGTCCGAGGATATGCTTGTATTACATGTCATGATGTTTTATTAATCCTGTCAGTTTCCCTTAATCCGGGAAATCGCTAACTGGGAAGTATTTGGATACTTTAAGAATGAGCAGTGTTCTTTATTCTTTTCCTGCACTGCTTGAAATCTATGTGGTTCTTTCTGAAATCTTGCTGGACATTGGTGCACTTTAATTGTTAAGGATGGAATGAGATTCCTGAGCACCATTCACACATTGCACGGAACTGAAAACATCGACAGCACAAAAACCCTACCTGGTTAAGCCAGTATTTACAATTCATGTCCATCTCCTCTTATTCTAGGGGTCTACAGAGACACTGGAAGCCTGGGTGGGGGGATTCCACGGCTGTCAGGGGGACTTTGGATACTGTAAATGGGGAGAGCAGTGGAGGAAACGAAGGAACAAAAAAGATCTGGGAATGGGTGGAAGATCATGGCTTAAGGGTCGTCAGGACCAGTGGGTGAGGCTTGGAAAGTGGTAAGATGCACTCAGCCGATGAGTGTACATACACCACCCTGGTGGATTCAGGGTCTCGTTTATCTTTAACTGTGGGTTACATCTACAACAGAGCTGAAGTCCGAGACGTGCGACTGCATAACAATATTTAAATATACAAATACATGTAAATATCTTGAGGGTGGTTTGGTCACCTGGCCCCAGACCCACTTCATGAAACCGAGCTGGGCGTGCCCAAGGGAAGGGTGGCTTGATGGAGTGTTTTTTTTTAATCATTCTAACATCCCAAGCAAACACACTCTTATTTGTGGATATGATCTAAACTCCTCAGCGAACAGTGCACTTTTGACCTTTCTTTGACTGGCGACTGGTATCTGTGTGGGTGGAGCTGGATCAATAAGTGGAAAGGAGCGTAAAATGCGTATTGTACAAGTATGGATGTAGAATGAAATCCCTGCAGCCACATGCGTGCTGGGCTGACGTGTAACACTGGACCTTTACAAATGTTTTCTCCAGTTCAATAATTCTACTCGGCGTGGACGGAACTGAGAGTGCATATAAACCAAAGTTGCCACCTCTCACTTCCAGAGCACTTAAATGTTCAAACTGGATTAGCAGAGAAAGGTGAAAGATATACTAGTAAAGCCATTTGTGACTCCTGAGACCTTGTTATATTATTAACAATAAATCCAAACTTATGAATGAGGAGCATGATTTGACACATGGCCCCTCGTTCCTGCTTCACAGTTCAATAAGATTGCGGCTGAAATAATTGTACTCTCAGCTCCACATTCCTACATACCTGTCAATAATCTTTAACCCCTTGCTTCTCAAAAATGGATCTATCTCAGTCTAATCCTTTGTGGAAAGTTCCAAAGACTCACGACACACTGAGAGAAAGAATTCACCTCATTGACTGGAAGGATGTGGAGGCTTTGGAAACAGTACAGAGGATGTTCACCAGAATGATACGTAGGATGGAATTGCAGTTGCTGGTTTACACCATAGATAGACACAAAATGCTGGAGTAACTCAGCTGGTCAGGCAGCATCTCTGGAGAAAAATAATAGGTGACGATTTGGGTTTAAAACCTCCTTCAGAATGAGAGTCAGGGGAGAGGTAAACTAGAGGTATGAAAAGGTATGAAATCAGAGCTGGCACCAATGACCAAGGAAAGGTGGAGCCCACAATGGTCCATTGTTGGCTGTGGAAGAGGTCATATCCGTCGGCGTCATGTCCATTCGGCGTCATGTCCGTTCGGCGTCATGTCCGTTCAGCGTCATGTCCGTTTGGCATCTTGGCTTTTCCACGTGATGTCCGTTTGGCATCTTTGCATCGGCTTCTTGGCTTCGGCTTCTCATCCTTCGGCGTCCTGTCCGCAGACGGATAACAAAAAGATACTTGGATGCCAAGAGTGGAACTGGCAGGAGGACCAGGATGGGGGAGGGTGGAGACGGAGGGAATGGCCCAGCATTTTGTGTTTATTACCAGAATGTTGCCTGCAGGGAGAGCTTTGACAGACATAGATTGTTTTCTCTGGAATTCCAGAGATTGTGGGGAGACCTGATAAAAGTGTATAGACTTATGTGAGGCATAGATAGGGTAGACAGACAGACATACAGATAGACTGCGCAGTATTCCAGGCGTGGTCTCACTACATCCTGTACTACAGTAATAAAACCTATTCTGAAATTCCAATCCCTTTGCAATAAAGACCAAAATGCAGTTAGGATTCTTATTTACAATTCTTTATTATTGTCACGTATACCGAGATACAGTGAAAAACTGTGTTGTGTGCTATGCAGGCAAATTATACCATATATATACACCATACATCAGGTCGTGCAACAGAGAAAATAAGCAGAATGCAAAAAATAGTGTTACATGTGGAGAGAAAGTGCAAAATAAAATTGCAATGGGCCGCAACGAGATAGATTGGTCACTAACTCCCCTTTGTTACTTTGTTTGTGCCTCTAGTTCACAGAAGATGCAATAAGTTGCATCCAATTAACCTACAGGCATGGCTTTGGGATGTGGGAGAAAACAGAACATCCAGAAGAAATCCATTTGGCCACAGGGAGAACAAGCAAACACCACATAGATAGCACTAAGGTCTGGGTTGAACCAGTTGTAAGAACTGTGAGGCAGCAGCTCTACCTGCCGCACCACTGTGCAGCCTGGAGCTGTGTCCTGCTGCATTGTGGACATTTGTATGAAGCTAGAGATGTTCTGAGTGTGCTTTTTTATTATACTGCCTTAATTAAGATTTAATGGGTTGGCAGAGCATGTGAGTCTCACCATGGCCCCATCGGTCCCTGAGGACCCACAACAAGCCATTCTTGATCTCAAGGGACCGTCCAAGGAAAATAATAGGTTGGAAGGACATTTTTGTGCAGTGTATAATTTACTGAAGAATTGTTGGAGAATCTTACTATAGTCCGATTCCTAATATCGGTGTCATCGAGTCACACAAACCGAAACAGGGGCTACAGTCTGAGTCTGCACCAGCCATCATTAAAACTAATCCTGCAGTAAGTGTTTTCGCATTCCCATCAATTCTTCCCAGATTCTACTACCTACTGTACTAAGAATAATATCCAGTAGCTAATCAACTGCAGGTATTTGGGTTGTGGGAGGAGACCAGAGCACCCGGTGGAAACCACACTGTCACAGGGAGAACATACAAACTCCACACAGACAGTGTCGGAGGTCAGGATTGAACCCTGGTCACTGCACCTGTGAGGCAACAGCATTATCCGATGCACCACTATACCACCATTGTCAAAGGTTAGAGTGTAATGGCTCCGCAAGTGCATTGACGCATGGCTACATTGACTTCAAGGTTTATGTTGCATAGCGGCACCCTTAAACAGCTTACATATTGGGGCTTAAGCTAGGAGACGACTTGTCAGTGACACTATTTTTTTTGATTAATAGGGCAAAGCATGAACAAACAGAGAGATGTACGGAGAAGTGAACGTCCTTCCATAATGATACTATACAGTGCATCCAAACTCTGAACTCTTCTGATTACTTGAATGAGGTCAGAGGTGTGAGCAAGAGAGAAGTGCAAGAAAGGGAGGGAAAAAAAGAACACAGTGGGAAACACGGCAGAGAAGCAAAGGAAGGAATGGGGTGTAAGGGGGAGGAAGCAGGAGAGGAAACACAAAGGAAAGGTAAAAGAAAGGGAAAGGAATGGAAGCAAAGGGAAGATCAGGGGACGGTGGGGAGGAAATAGGAGAGGGTCAAATAATAGAAGCCTTTAGCCAAAGGGTGGTGAATCTATGGAATTCATTGCACAGATGGGTGTGGAGGCCGACTTTGGGTATTTTTAAGGCAGAGATTGATAGGTTCTTGATTGGGAAGAGTGCTGAAGTTTATTGGGAGAATGCGGAGAATGGGGTTGAGAGGGAAAAATAATTCAGCCATTTAGACTCGATGAGCTGAATGGCCTAAATTCTGCTCCTATGTCTTATGGTCTTATGATCTTATGGTTATGGTCTTATGGTGAAAGGACATGGAACAGCAGGGGAGAGTGGTCTTAAACAGAGGAAGCAACAGAAGAGAAAATTAAATTGAATTCAATTCATGTTATGTCGCTTTGTAAATTTTACCAATTATTTATGAAGGCAACCAAACTAAATATAACCACTTCCATAAATCAGATGTTCAACTATTTTAACCTAATCGTGGGTGGTTCAGCGATGAGCAAAATCTATTTTAATGAGCGGCTCAGAAAACACATATTGGTTTTTTGGAACCCAGAAGACATCTGAGATACAGTGCAATAAAACGTAATGTGCAGGAATGACAGGAACCAAGTAGGATGCGTTCACTGAAATCCAGAGGACTTGCTTGTCTTCAGAGGGGGAATCTCAGTACTGATACATTTTCATTTATTTCAATTTGGGCAGGAAATCAATATTTGTCATTTTGATCCCAGAACTGAGCTGGTGGAAGCAAAGAGCTGCGATCAGTTCATTCGGCCAAACCACTGACCAAAAGGTCAGCACGCATGCCTCTGAGTCAGTAACACATGGCTGTCAATCCCTCTCTCAGGCACACAGCATAGGGTCTAAGCCGACACACCTGAATAAGACCAAGTGCTACAATGCTGAAGATGCTGTCTCTTGCACCACTAGTTTGCCCTCTCAGATGAATGAAGGCTGCCTATAGCACCATTACGGCAAGGATCTGGGAGAACTCCCAGCAGTTCTAGCCTACCTCACCTAACAGATTATGTTCATAAGTTCATTGGAGCAGAATTAGGCCATTAGCCCATCAAGTTTACTCTGCCACACAATCGTGGCTGATCTATCTTTCCCTCTCAACCCTACTCTCCTGCCTTCTCCCCATAACCCCTGACACCTGTACTAATTAAGAATCAATCAATCTCTGCATTAAAAATATTAATTGACTTGACCTCCACAGCCTTCTGTGGCAATGAATTCCACAGATTCACCACCATCTGACTAAAGAAATTCCTCCTCATCTCCTTCCTAAAGGGACGTCCTTTTATTCTGAGGTTATGGCCTCTGGCTGTATGGTAACTCAAATATTGCTGTACCTTAATTGGTGCATGTGACAATAAATGTGAACTTAAACTTGAACTTGGTCCAAGAGTCTCCCGCAAGTGGAAGCATCCTCTCCACATCCACTCTATCCAGACCTTATCTGGTGATTTGTGTGTAAAATGGATACTGTGCATTCCCCAATAACACCGGTGATGTTACCAATAAAAACTTGCTAATAATGCCTGCTGAGGTACGACTGCTGGTATCAAAGTGCAAATTCTCTTAAATTTGAAAACATTTAATGCACCAATATTAGTTCAATTATTTAATCAAAGCAAGTTTCTTGATTTTTTTGCATTTTAATGGTGTACATAAATATGCATTTATACTGTATCTGAAATGCTGATCTAAGTGCTTATGTATAGTGATACTTGTACTAAATTGTATGCAGAAATGAATTTCACTGTACCTTGGTATATGTGACAAATAAATTACCATTGAACCATTGATTTCACTTCAAGGCTCTCCTATGTTTTCAAAGCTTAGGAGACCCAGTCAATTTCACCTCAGAGCCCGCAGGTAGTCCTCACAACTCCATGAGTGCTTTCCTGCCACATGCATTTTGGTGGGAATCCCAATGTAGATTCTGTAATCTAGAAACTCGATGGGAATGAGGCACAAGGACCTGCAGATGCTGGAATCCTGAGCAAAACACAAAGTATTAGGGGAACACGATGGGTCAGGCAGCATTTGGGAAGGGAATGGATATCTGGAGTCCGAAAATAGGTCCTGATTTGAAACATTTTTCTGTCCATTGCCTTCACAAATGCTGCCTGATCTGTTGAGTTCCTCCAGAGGTTTGTGTTGTACTCATTAGGAAGGGTTTTCTCTTTGCTGGATCTCAGAATTTGAAACTGCCTACTTAAAGTCCACAAGAAATTAGATTTTGAATTCTCGAAGCTGGTATGGAATCAATATTGACCAATTGTTTCTTGACCTCAAATATTGGCAATTCCATTTTCTCCCACAGATACTGCCTGACCCGCTGAGCTCCTCCAGCAATGTGTTTATTGGGAAATTGTTGCCTTTCCATCCTGACTGAAGGCCATTCCAAGTTTATAGCAAAGTGTCTTCATTTATTAATGAATAAATAATTAAAATAAAATGTATTTTGTTGAACAGTTTCTCAGGTAATTGTACCCAAATGGAAAATGCTTTAATTCTAAAACATGGTACTTCAGAAGCAAGCAGAGAATCTTGTTAAAACAAGATTGTTTTTGGCTGCACAATGGCGCAGCAGTAGAGTTGCTGCCATACAGCGCCAGGGACCCAGGGTTCCATCGTGACTACGAGTGCTGTCTGTATATAGTTTGTATCTTGGATGGATTGGATTGGATTGGATTGGATTGGATTCCTTTATTGTCATTCAGACCTTTCGGTCTGAACGAAATTTCGTTGCCTGCAGTCATACATATAATAATAAATAATGAAACATACAATAAACACAAATTAACATCCACCACAGTGAGTTCACCAGGTACCTCCTCACTGTGATGGAGGCAAAAGTCTTAAAGTCTCTGTCTCTTCCCTCCTTGTTCTCCCTCTGCGCTGAGGCGATCCAGGCTTCCGATGTTGTGACCCCGCTGGATGATGGCGAGTAAGTCCCGCGGCTCAACGCAGGGATCTTCTCCCTGTGACTGCATGGGTTTTCTCCTGGTTCACCGATTCCCTCCCACACTGCAAAGACGTACAGGTTTATAGCTTAATTGGCTTCGGTAAGAAATTGTAAATTGTCTCTAGAGTGCAGAGTAGAGTTAGTGTATGGGGTGATTGCTGCTCTGCATGGACTTGGTGGGCCATAGGGCCTGTTTCCACGCAGTAAAAAGGCTAAAAGTCTAAATAAACCCAAAATGAAGGTGCCACCCTGCAATGCAGGGCTACTGTACATTCGTACCAAATAGATGATTCAGTTCTCTGAAGTAGAGCAAAGTGATCCCACAGTCAATGGAGCAGCTCATAAATTTACAGCCCTAATAAGCGCAGCCATGTAAGCCAAGGACAATTAAATAGTTAACAACAGGACATTCCATGGACATCCCATAGGTTCCCGTGCCCTCAATATAGCTGCAGTTCTGCATGCAAGTCTGATGCACAAGGATGAAACACTTGCAATCATCTTCATCCAACTTGTTCTCCACCTGAGATTTCCATCAACAATGAATCTGGTCTTTGTCCAATTTATTCGCCGCATGTTTCGAGGAACAGTTTAGGGCACTGGATGTGTGGGCCTGGACAACATCCAAGATGGAGTGATAAAGACTTGTGTGCCAGAAATAGCCATGCTTCTAACCAACCTGTTCTAACACAATCGTCTGTCCAATAATGCGGAAAATTGTCGAGTGCAGTCTTTGCAAATAGTAGGACAGTTTAAATCTGCCTGCTTACCTCCCCATGATCATCAGCGGAGAGATCCAAGCGATTGTGAACACTGTTATCTACTAGACGATAATCTATTCACTGCTTTTAGGTAAGTAATTCAGGGCTGATTTGGTTGAATAGCCCCTGTCTATTCCCACTAAGACAGCCTGGTGGTGCAGCCATTGGTACCACTGCCTTGCAGCTCAAGTGACCAGTCCTCTGGTGCTGTCTGTGTGGAGTTTGCGGGTTCTTCCAGTGGCAGTGGATTTCACCAGGTGCACCAGCTTCCTCCGAATTCTCAAAAACATATGGGTGGTAGGCTGAAAAGAAAAGGTTAGTATGGTACAGAACATCAGGGCTGGTGGCGGTGGGCTTTAGCAAAATCAGAATGGAGGCAACAGCTTTTAAAATGAATATTTTACAGGATATAAATGGAGGAATAAGAACGATAGGATTGCTCTGTGAACTAGCACAGGTTTGGAAAGAATGGCCTCTTTCTATGCCACAAAGAAATAAGAAGCTCCATTTCCACTCTATGAGGACTATGTAGTTCTGGACCCCATTAAGTCCTAAGCCAAGCATGGTTAAAAGAGCTAGTTGAATATAAAAGTGAGTGTGGTAAAACAGGTTGGAATTATGGGGCAATCTCTCCATTGGTCAATCACACCCAGAACAAGATGGTTCTGCTTTGGAGGCCAATTATTCCCGCTCAAGAAAGTATTGAAAGGTTTCATCAGGCAGGGGTGAAATAATGTATATATCTTTTCACCCCATTTTACACATTTTCACTGAAAGCCTTGCCGACCCACACTGATTGATTTTTATCTGCGTCCTCAGGACTGCCTCCAAGGTCCAGCTATATTCAGCTGCTTCATCAGTGACTTTCCTTCCATTGTTAGGTCAGAAGTGGGGATGGTCACTGCTGTTTGCATTGCGCTCAATTCCATTCACAACTCCCAGAAATGAGGCGGCCCCATGCCTCCATGTGGCAAGAACTAAACAACATCTATTGAGGGCTATTGGGGACTGGCAAAGAAGACAAAATGAGATGAAGAAAGAAGTTAGACAGGTACATGGATAGGACAGGTTTAAAGGGATGTGGGCCAAACGCAGGCAGGTGGGACTGGTGTTGCTGGGACACGTTGGCTGATGTGGGCTAGTAGGGCTGAAGGGACTGTTTCCACGCTGTATCACTCTATGACTCTCAAATCAGCCAAGATTATATTGAATGGTGGGGCAAGCTTGAGGGGCTGAGGCCCTACCCTACATCACCTCCTATCCTGCTCCTATGCTATTATGTGCTAACAATCAGATTTCCGCTGATAATGGCAGTAAGAATTTGTACCATCCAAGTGCCGGGTGATAAATTCTCCAGTAAGATAATATGCTTTCCCTTCACCTTGACATTCAATGGCATTGTAATCACTGAATCTTCAGTCATCAGCACTTTGGAGGTTGCTAGTGCCGCGAGTTTATTTTAACTCACAACATAACATCTGTGGCTACAAGAGCAGGTCAGAGGTTGGATATTCTACAGCAGGGCATTTGTCTCGTGGCAAGCCAAAGGCTTTGTATCATCCACAGAATAAGTTAGGGTGTGATGGAACTCTCTCCATCTACTCAATAATTCTGACATTATCCAGGAAAGGCAATCTGCTTTATTGGCACTCGATCCAGGACCCTAAACCTTCACCTGCTTGAGCACCGATGTACAGTGGGTGCAGTAGGAATGATATTATTTCATATTTTTCTTCCAAAATAGGAGTGAATTTGGCCTATCACGTCTGTGCTACCTCTCACATATGCCTGTTAACAACTTCTCAATCTTCAACCACTAACCCGCAACTGGGACCATGTACGGTTACCAATTAAATCACCAACCGGCATGTGTTCAGGATGTGGGAGGAAATCGGAGCACCCAGAGGAGACCCAGAGAGCCTTCAAACTCCACATAGATAGCATCCGAGGTCAGGATTGAACCAGGGTCACTGGAAGCTATGGGAACTGCAGTGCTATTTTGTTGCCTTCGGCAGATAATGCACTCTTCAACAACACTTCCCAAACACACCTGCTCAATGCATCTCCAGTTTAAACTGCATCCCCCTGATTCTCCTCTCCTGGGCTGGGCTTGGGGGGACAGCACCAGTGGTGATTTGGGCAGTGGTGACATTGGAGCGTGGGGTGATTGCTCCACTCTACCCTGTAACTCCAACGCTGAGAAGGACCAAACCAGAAATAAGTGGGATCAACATCACCTCCTGATTGCTCTCCAGGCCCACACACAGTTGAACTGGTTATACATTATTACTGGATTAAGATAATGGAATTTCTTGATGAAGAGCAATGTGGGCACATTGACCATACAGACACATCCCTACATTGGAACAACTGCAGAAAGCAATAGATGTGGCCTTGCTCATATTTTCTTCTTCTTAGGCAATCCCCTGATGTTTCTTAGTATGTCTTATGTGGGGGGTGGTGGGGGGGAATAGGGAGAAACCGTTTTTTCCCGTCACTTACCTGGACGGAGATGCCACATCTTCGCCTCCCTCGCGGCCTACCAACTGGATTGGCGCGGCCTTTCCGACCGGAGTCCAGCCCAGAGCTTCAGCAGCAGGTGCAGCGCGGAATTACCATCGCGGAGCCTGGAATTCATGTCGAGGATCGCCAGTGTTGGAGCTCCATCCAGTGGGGCCTGTGGACTTTGGAAGTCGCGATCTCCGGTAAGAAGCAGCCGATTTGGGTACTCCAAGCTGCAGAGTGTGTGTTCCGATCTGTCCCGACGTCGGAGTTCCGATCATCCCGGCGACAGGGTCTGTACATCGGGCTGTCCGTAGCGGCGACTGCAGAGGGTTGAAAGGCCCTGACCACGGGTGAACAAAGAGGAAGATGACTGAACTTTATTGCCTTCCATCCCAGCGAGAAATATTGTTTCTACTGTGGTGAATGTTTATGTTAAATTCTATTGTGTATTGTGTTCCTTTTATTCGTATGGCTGTACGGTAAGTCAAATTTCACTGTACCAATTGGTGCATGTGACAATAAATGTGTAGTTGAACTTGATATTGAGGTAAACTTGCTTTCACTCTGGATTCTGAGAAGGTCGATGAAGTCAATGTGGAACAGAGTGCTCTACCACAGATGGGACAGAAAGTGCCTTATAGACAATGGTAGCTGGAAAGGTGGTGTACCCCTTCCACAGTTTACATAGGGCTTCTGTGTGCTTCCAATGTATGAACTCGAGGTTCTCAATTACATCCTTAATGCTCCCTTGCCAATTTGAGCAATCCTTGGTCAAAGGCCCCAAGGAGAAAGAGAAGATATTTGATTTTCTTTCAAGGAAGGTTTGAGAACATCCTTGAAGCCTTTCCTTATAATTGGTTCCTTTGATAGAAATTACAAGAGTACCTGTTTTGGGGGAAATGGACACTGAAGTGCTGAACGGGTCAGGCAGCATCTCTGGAGAAAAGGATAGTTGACATTTGGGATCAGGACTGGATAAAACAGCAGCTTTGGTGTAAACCAGCATCTGCAGTGCTTTGTTTCTATCTGTTTTGGAGTGTGGTGTCAAGCATAAGGGTGACAAGTCCCGACCAATGTCCCAGATTGAATGTAGGTAGGACCTTAATATCTTCGGTTTAAACCAGCATCTGCAGTTTCTTCCTACACTTAATATGGGAATGTTGATCTTAAAGACATTGTTTATCCATCCAGTGTGTTGGGAGGATCAAGAAGAACTGTACATGACAATGGTAGGCAGGTGTTCATCTTGTTCATGTACCTGTTTTAAGTTTAGTTTGGTTTGGAGACACAGCGCAGAAACAGGCCCTTCGGCCCACCGGGTCCGTGCCGACCAGCGTTCCTCGTAGACTAGCACTATCCGACACAGTAAGGCCAATTTACAAGTTTTACGAAAGCCAATTCGTGGAGAGGAAAAAATGTAGTAAATTGCTTAGAACTTTCTATCCGTTTAATATTATTGGGATATGGGATTTTTTTTTTTTAAAAGAGCCAATTAAGCAACATCTATTACAAACTCAGAGTTATCTAAACGATTTGAAGCCACTGGCATACTTTGGCAAGTCTGAAAGGAAGATGAGCAAAACATGAAAGCATAAGGCAGGCTTAACCAAGGGAGGAGAGAACTAGCGAGGGAATAAGTAGAAATCATAGAAATCTTAATGTTATGGAGCATGGGTGGTAAAAGATGGTTAAAAATAAAGTGAGTGAAATTGTTATTAAAAATTAAACCGTACAGCAATTCACAGAGTGACCTTTATAGAACGGTGAAACTGGAAGCAATAATGCATTATTGGGAGCCAAATATAGCAGGGATTACTGAGGCATGGCTGCAGAAAAATCAGGAGAATGAATTAAACATCGCAGGGTATACATTTTTTAGAAATGATAAAGAGGGCAATTGAGGGGATAGAGCAGCTGTACTTGCTGGAAGCAACATGAAAGCAGCGGAAACAGACAGCGTAGCTAACAGTAGGACTGATAAAGAATTGTGAGATACCGCAGCTTCCATCACACACACCACCAAATGGTAGAAAGGAAGAAGAATAGAAACCAGTAGGGAAATGAACAAAAAGCAGAATTGTGTGTCTTTTTTTTTGTTGATGTTATGACTGCAAGAACGAAATTTTGTTTGAATCATGTCTGTTTGAATGACAATAAATGGCATTCTATTCATTCGATTCTATAATAATCACGTGGGTTTACAATCCATTTAAACTGATTAATTGGATTTGGGAATATGAAGAATGAAATATAGTTTCAGCGATATGCACAGAATTCTTTTCTAAATCAATATGTAAGAAGCCTAACACAGAAGAGTTGGATTCTGTGTGATAATGGAGGAGGTGACAGAGTAAAGGAACGTGAACATCAATCCAAAAAGGGCATGGAAAACAATGAAGTGGGAGAGAGGAGGGAGGTGGCGTGTGTTTGCAGTGCACCGTCTTTGAGATGGCACGTGTAGAATATATTACACAGGAGACTGCAGATGCAGGAATCCTGAGCAAAAAGCAAACTGCTGGAGGAATTCAACTGGTCAGGTGGCATCTGTGGAGGGGAATAGACAAAGTGACGTTTTGGGTTGGGACCCTTCTTCAGACTGACATAAGGGTAGAGTCAGTGGCGGACTGGGTCTAAAAATATTGGTTGCCAGGAGACAAAGGGGGCCCACTTCATCAGGGGCCCCCTTGCCATCAGGCAAGCTGACACCCTGGCCAGTCCGCCACTGGTTAGAGTGGAGGTACAGAAAGGGAGTGACCACACCCTTGCTTTCCCTCTCTCTCCCCGTCCTCCCCCACCCTTGTTCTCCCTCTAGTTTTACTGTCCTCCTGATGAATTTCACTGTTTGTATGCCTCATTGTCACCTTCCCCTCAGCCATCAATGAATCATTGTGCACATCCTTGAACATCATCTGTTTTGATCTGTCCTTTTCACACCTTACATACTCCAGTTTTCCTCTCCCCTGGCTCTCAGCCTGAAGAAGGGTCTCATCCCGAAATGTCACCCATTCCTTCTCTCCAGAGATTCTGTCTGTCCCGCTGAGTTACTCCAGCATTTTGTGTCTATCTTCAAATGACATCACGCGCTCCAGTTGGCTGTGCGGGAGCATGATGACGCACGCGACCGTCGTGCGACCGTCGCGCGTCAGTCACTACCGGCCCGTCACGTAAATGACGGCCAAGTGGGACAGGCCCTTTAAGCATCTAGACTGCTGCATAGTAAATGTGGGAGCGTGGGACCAAGACACAAATCCAATGTCCACTGTTTATTATTGATTTAACAAGCCATTGCCAGACGATAGCAATTCTAGGCTGTAATTCCTAGAACTGAATGAAGTACTTTTGGTATTCTAAAGCTGCATGCCATTTTAGAAATGGAATCATTTTTTTGGCTCTCGAGAGGTTAACACACCAACAAACCGATCTTCAGATTGGAACATACCGTACTCTTGTAAACATTTAGCAGAGAGTATACTGATAAAGAAACTTACATTTCTGTTTGGATAATTGGCTTTGACATCAAGAAACAACCAATGGGGACAGGGATGACGGACTCAAAATAGAATTCCAATTGGCAAACTCACAGTAGACATTGAAAATCAATAACTAGCAACCATTCAATACAGTTGAGGTCATAGGTTCCAACAGCGTTTAACGCAGAACTAAATCATTACAATATGAATACATTTCCATTAGATTTGGCCTTGTCAGCAATCTCTGGGTTTTTTTGAGTAGAACATTTGGAAATTTATAATCTGATGAAGCAGAGTCAGCAAGAACTTTGGGTTGGGGAAATTACGACTGACAAATTTATTCGTGCTCTTTGAGAAAGTATCAGCCAGGGTGGAATTAGGTGAATGAGCAGATATAATGTGACAAATGGTTGTTTAATTGGGAGCCACACTAAAGTTTACTTTGCTACGTGCGAACCAGCTCATAATAATGCAGGTAGGATGTTAGCACAGATAACCGACAGAAAGCAGGGAGGAAGGATAAAAAAAGGGGTAATTACCAGTTTGGCAAACTGTGCCCAGCGGGATGCCACAGGGTTTAGTGCTGGGGCTCCAGCTGTTTACAATTCAGAAGAAGAGAGCAAGTGTGCTGTGGCCAAATTACTGGGTTATACAAATGTAAGAGGGAAGGAAAGCTGTGAGGAAGATGCAAACATTTGAAAGAACGTGGGGGGGGGGGGCCGCCGAGAACTAACGGGGACCCTGCATGGGGGAGGGGGCAATGAGAACAAAGGGGGAACCAGCGTGGTGGAGGGGGGGGGCACTGAGAACTAAGGAGGACCCGGCACTGGGGGGGGGGGGGGGGGCGCCATGAACTAAGAGGGACCCGGCTTGAGGGGGCCGCAGAGAACTAAGGAAGACCCAGTGGGGAGGAGGGGATCAGAGAACTAAGGAAGACCCAGTGGGGGGGAGGGGGAGGGAGGAAACAAAGAAATGATCAACATTACTTGAGTCTGAAGAAGAGTCTCAATCCGAAACGTCACCTATTCCTTCGCTCCATAGATGCTGCCTCACCATCTGAGTTTCTCCAGCATTTTTGTCTACCTAACATGACTTAAAGTGTACTTTATATAACTTTGTTGGCGCCTTTGTGGCGACTCTTTTGTGTACTTTGTATGCAAAAATAAAGAGTTTCCGTGTACCTATGTACATGTGACAATAAAGTATCATCATCATCAAGAGAGATATGGATAAGTCAGGCAAGTCGGTAGAAAGTTGGCAAATGGAGTATAACGATAGGAAATGTGATGTTCTTCATTTTGGAAGGACAAATAATAGAATTGGTTTCTATTTACATTGGTCGTCAATGTTCTGTAAATTTCCTTATGTTTACTACCATCCTTCAGCTCAGCAACCTTCCCTGGCTGACTCGGAATGGCTCTGAGCTACTCTAGATGTGGCAAGCTGAGGTTCCCACCAGCGACTGGTGAAAGAGGCGATTATGTCTTTGTGACTCATTGAATCATAAAATCAGCCAGCACAGGTAGTAACCATTCAGCGCATGGCACCTGACCCACGAAAGGACCATTCAATCAGCTCACCCACCCAGCACTTACACCTCCAGAGACTTTGGTTCAATCTCAATCTTGGGCGCAGTCTGTGTAGAGTTTACACATTCTTCCTGTGACCACATGGGTTTCCTTCCAATGCTCTGGTTTCATCCCACGTCCCAAAGACTTAAGTCGCTTTGGTTAATCAACCATTTTAAATAGTCCCTAGTGCATAGCTGAGATGGAGAAATGAGGGAAAGGGAATGTGAGGAGAATAACACGAGATTAGTGCAAATTAATGTAGATGGTTGGTGTGACTCAGTTCACAGTGCAGCCTGTTTCCATGCTTCATAAGTTCATAAGTTATATGAGCAGAATGAGGCCATTTGGCCCATCAAGTCTACTCCACCATTCAATCATGGATGATCTAGCTGTCCCTCTCAAACCCATTCTCCTGTCTTCTCCCTATTACCCCTGACACCCGCACTAATCAAGAATCTATCAATCTCTGCCTTCAAAATATCCATTGACTTGGCTGTACGATATTTAACTCCATGGCAAAAATTAATGTTTTTACCCATTCGTTTTTGAATGTGCTTCCAGACAATCAACACCAGGTCATGATAACCTCAATGTCTAGAGGGATATAATAGTATTGGAAATAAACTTCCTGTGTAGCGAACACTCATTGATTTATTGATTAATAAATCTCTTGATGATTGTTAGTTATCAAGTAATAATCTAGCCGATGTTTATTGAATGTTGTATCCATCCCAAGGAAGATCCACACATGTAAAATAATCCTAAGAATTAGTGTACAATTGGAGACAAAGAATTTACCAACATTTTGCACTGAATAGTTTATATTCCCACAACTCACATAGTTTCCACTAAGTTACGATAAACTATGCTCAGCTTTATGAATGCATCAAATTCCAGCTACCAATTATCTTTGGAAATGTCCTCCTCAACCATTTGAATCTCCACGGGCTCCATATGCTGTCAGCCTGTAATCAAATTCACTCTCAAGCATTATTCCATCAGAGTCAGGTTGGTTATTACATCTGCTGTGGAGGTGTTTGATGCCAGAATCCATTACTGACTCCTACTGCTGCTTTCTCTGTGTCTGTACTTGGTCCGACACTGCCAGCTTGGTTTGATATAATCCACCGACCGTGGTTTTAGGTTGTCATAAGGTTATAAATGATAGGAGCAGAATTAGGCCATTGGGCCCATCAAGTCTACTCCACCATTCATAGATACATAGAAACATAGAAAATAGGTGCAGGAGTAGGCCATTCGGCCCTTCGAGCCTGCACCGCCATTCAATATGATCATGGCTGATCATCCAACTCAGTATCCTGTACCTGCCTTCTCTCCATACCCCCTGATCCCCTTAGTCACAAGGGCCACATCTAACTCCCTCTTAAATATAGCCAATGAACTGGCCTCAACTACCTTCTGTGGCAGAGAATTCCACAGACTCACCACTCTCTGTGTGAAAAATGTTTTTCTCATCTCGGTCCTAAAAGACTTCCCTCTTATTCTTAAACTGTGACCCCTTGTTCTGGACTTCCCCAACATAGGGAACAATCTTCTTGCATCTAGCCTGTCCAATTCCTTAAGAATTTTGTAAGTTTCTATAAGATCCCCCCTCAATCTTCTAAATTCTAGCGAGTACAAGCCGAGTCTATCCAGCCTTTCTTCTTATGAAAGTCCTGCCATCCCAGGAATCAGTCTGGTGAACCTTCTCTGTACTCCTTCTATGGCAAGAATGTCTTTCCTCAGATTAGGAGACCAAAACTGTACGCAATACCCCAGGTGTGGTCTCACCAAGACCCTGTACAACTGCAGTAGAACATCCCTGCTCATACTCAAATCCTTTTGCTATGAATGCTAACATACCATTCGCTTTCTTCACTGCATGCTGCACTTGCATGCCTACTTTCAATGACTGGTGTACCATGACACCCAGGTCTCGTTGCATCTCCCCTTTTCCCAATCGGCCACCATTCAGATAATAGTCTACTTTCCTGTTTTTGCCATCAAAGTGGATAACCTCACATTTATCCACATTATACTGCATCTGCCATGCATTTGCCCACTCACCCAGCCTATCCAAGTCACCATGCAGTCTCCTAGCATCCTCCACACAGCTAACACTGCGCCCCAGCTTCGTGTCACCCGCAAACTTGGAGATATTGCCTTCAATTCCCTCGTCCAAATCATTAATATATATCGTAAATAGCTGGGGTCCCAGCACTGAGCCTTGCTGTACCCCACTAGTCACTGCCTGCCATTTTGAAAAGGACCCGTTTACTCCTACTCTTTGCTTCCTGTCTGCCAGCCAGTTCTCTATCCACATCAATACTGAACCCCCAATACCGTGTGCTTTAAGTTTGTATACTAATCTCTTATGTGGGACCTTGTCGAAAGCCTTCTGAAAGTCCAGATACAACACATCCACTGGTTCTCCCTTATCCACTATACTAGTTACATCCTCGAAAAATTCTATAAGATTCGTCAGACATGATTTACCTTTCATAAATCCATGCTGACTTTGTCCAATGATTTCACCACTTTCCAAATGTGCTGCTATCCCATCTTTAATAACTGACTCTAGCATTTCCCCCACTACCGATGTTAGACTAACTGGTCTGTAATTCCCCATTTTCTCTCTCCCCCCCTTTTTAAAAAGTGGGGTTACGTTAGCTACCCTCCAATCCTCAGGAACTACTCCAGAATCTAACGAGTTTTGAAAAATTATCACTAATGCATCCACTATTTCTGGGGATACTTCCTTAAGTACTCTGGGATGCAGCCTATCTGGCCCTGGGGATTTATCGGCCTTTAATCCATTCAATTTACCTAACACCACCAATCATGGATGATCTATCTCTCCCTCCTAATCCCGTTCTCCTGTTTTCTCCCCATAACCTCTGACACCTGTCTGGCCTCTCCCTCCCCCCTCCCTCCTTCCCTGCCTTCACGGATTGTATTCTCTCGGAGATTGGAGGGTCACCCTCACACAGCGCAAAGATGATAGGTGAACAAGAGTGATTATCCACTTCACAATTTCCATATGATCTTTCTCATTTTTCTCTCCCATTCCTATCCGAGGTTACTGCTGAAATAGAATTCTTTGGCCTGAACATTTGCCCAGCTGTTTTTGACAGGAAATGAAAGCTGTGTATTTGCTACTCTCCACAGGATTAAGCTGCAGGTTACAGGTTACAAAAGCATGTGGAAAGATAGTGCTTGCCACATGCACTGGTGGCAGCATGGGTCAGAGACTTGGTTCAACGCACTTAATGTCAGTTTTGGGCAGGAATCTGCCATGATATTAAGGGGGAAATTCTGTCACAGTGGAGAGAAAGGATATAAGCAAATAGCTAGCACATGTGGAGAGTGAGACAGTGTTAATGTTCCAGGTCAATTAAACCTATCCAGCATTAAAAAAAACCTATAAAAACAGGACGGTGAGGCATGGAAATTAGAACAGAAGTGAGATTTATGACAGGGTGAAAGGCAGGAGAGGTTAAGTGTCAAATGAGATAAAGATGTACAGTAGGTCTAAGGGATAGTAATTGTACAAGGTAAGAGAAAAGGACATAGTGCTGGAATAACTCAGCAGGTCAGGCAGCATCCCTGGAGAAAATGGATAGGTGACGTTTTGAGTGTGAGCCTTCTTCAGATTTTTTTTTGTTTCTACAAGCACTGGTGGCAGCAAGGATCAGAGACTTGCATCAGCACACTTATTGCCAGGTAAAGGAATGTGAGTCTGAATGAAGTCTGCAGGGTAAACAACAATTACAGCCTGATAAAGGGGATCCGCGATTATGATCTATACTGCTCGAGTGTTGGGACTGAAGGGAGAAGGTCCAGTTTCCACCGAACGTCATTGTAGCTGCCCGTGAGTCTGGGGACAGGGAGGCAGCGAAGCCTGAAAGGCAGTGCTCCAGTTTCCTCCCACCCTCCAAAGTCGTACACGTTTGTAAGCTAATTGACTTGTTATAATTGTAAATTGTTCCTAGTGTGGGCAGGAAAGTCTACGTGTGCGGGGATTTCTGGTCATCGTGGACTCAGTGGGCCGTTTCTGCGCTGTATCTCTTTTATTTTAATTTTTATTAGAAGTACAGTAAATTACAGTAATACACATCACATAAATCTTATTACATTTTGTTGTACCACTTCGTTTTTCGAGCTTTAAAAAAGGTAGAAATAAAAGAAGTAAGGAAAGTGAGCAAGAATCGTGAAGGTGCAGGAAAGTGTTGGGAGAAGAAAGCCCCTTGGGGAAGAAATTAGAGAAGGAAGTAAAGAAAGGAAATAAGACCCTAGAAAGAAAAGGAAAAAAAAGGAAAAACAATCGCTCTATTGTAACACAAAACTCCGCAAAAAAGGATATACCAACCGTGTTTTAAAATGTTTTTATTTTACCCCCCCGTTACCAGATCCTGGTACCATTTATATTTTAAATTACTATTGCACCTTATGCTTGTAATAGTTCCGTAAATGCAGACCACTTCTTTTGGAAGTTGTCTGCTTTGCCTGCTAGGAGGAGTCTTATCTCTTCCAAGTGCAGTGTTTCGAACATGTTTGAAATCCACATTTTTATTGTTGGTATTGGAGCATTTTTCCAAAATTTGAGTATAAGCTTTTTTCCCATTATTAGCCCGTAATTAAGTAAGTTCTTTTGAAACACATTTAATTCGGGGTTACCTTCAGATATTCCAAAAATGATCCATTCTGCTTTTGGTACAAGTTTTATTTTAAATAATTTTGTGAAGATTTCAAATATTTCGTTCGAGAATTTTTGAATTTTTATACAGAAAACAAAAGAGTGCGCTATGTTAGCTTCTTGTGACTGACATGTATCACAAATGGGTGAGACATTGGGGAAAAGTTTATTTATTTTAGTTTTTGAATAATATAGTCTATGTAATGTTTTATATTGAATTAGAGTATGTCGTACATTGATCGAGCATTTATGCACATATAGTAAGTGTTTATCCCAGCTCTCTTCTGAAATTTTTATAGCTAGTTCTTGTTCCCAGTCTCTTCTAATACCATCGGTTGTAGGTATTTCTATATTTAAAATAATGTTGTATAAGTATGATATTAGATTTGCTGATTCAGCCTTTGTCTTCGTGGCTTCATCCAATAAGTCTGGGGGCATGTTATGATAGTCTTTTGTGTATTTTTTCAGATAGTCACGGATTTGAAGATATTTAAAATATTGATTATTTTTCAAATTATATTTCAGTTGTAATTGTTGAAATGATAATAATTTTCCTAATTCATACAAGTCTCCAAGCATTTTGATTCCCATTCTTTCCCATTGTGTAAATTATTTATCTATAATTGAGGGTTTAAACGACGGGTTATTGACTATTGGCATTAAAAGAGATAGATTTCTTCATTTTAGATTCTGTTTTATTTGTTTCCAAGTTCTAATTGTGCTATGTATCATTGGATTTTTATTATAATTTTTGTTATTCAGATTCATTGGTGAGAGGAGAGTCGCTCCTGTATTACACGGAGAGCAGTCCTCTCTCTCCATTACAATCCAATCCACCTGCTGGGCAGAGTTGTCCAGCAGGTGAATCATATTTTTAATATTTACTGCCCAATTATAGTACATAAAGTTAGGGAGCGCTAGACCACCCATCTCTTTTGGTTTACTAAGGTGTGCTCTTTGTATTCTGTGGGATTTGTAATCCCATATAAAATTTGTAATGTCTGAGTAGTTTTTTGAAAAACTTTTTTGGAAGATATATTGGAATTGATTGAAATAAATATAGGATTTGTGGTAAAAAGATCATTTTTATAGCATTTATTCGACCTATTAAAGACATCGGGAGCGTTTTCCAGAATTTAATTAGATTATTTAGTTTCTTAAGTAAGGGGCTATAATTGGCATTAAACATAGCGTGATAGTTTCTAGTAATTTCAATTCCTAAATATTTAAAATTTTCTGTGGCTATTTTAAAGGGGAATTTCAAGAGATGTGTTGAGTCTTTCGGTTTTATCGACATAATTTCACTTTTGTTCCAGTTTATTCTGTATCCTGAGAAAGATCCAAAGTCCTCAATTAGATTTAATATGTTTGGTATACTGATTTGGGGTTTTGTGATATACAGTAATACATCGTCTGCGTATAAGGATATTTTGTTATTTGAATATTTTGTATTATAACCGTAAATAGCCGGGTGTGTTCTAATTTTTTCAGCTAAAGGTTCAATTACCAGAGCGAATAACAGCGGTGATAATGAACATCCTTGTCTATTGCCCCTTGTTAATTGGAATTTCGTAGATAGTATATTATTAGTTAATATTCTATCCGTGGGTTTGTTATATAATAATTTTATCCATGCGATGAAGCTCTCTCCCATTTGAAATGTTTGCAATACTTTAATCATATAATCCCATCCTACTTGATCAAACGCTTTTTCTGCGTCCAATGAAATAATAGATAACTCTTGTTCTTGAGGTTTGTGAGAGTGCATTATGTTAAACAGACGTCTCAGGTTATTAAATGAATGTCTCTTAGGTATAAATCCCGTTTGATCCTCATTTATTAATTTACTAACATATTGACTTAGTCTTCTAGCTAGTGTTTTCGCTAATATTTTTTGATCCGTATTTAACAAAACAATAGCTCTATATGAGCCTGGTTCTTCTATATCTTTATCTTTTTTAAGTATTAATGTGATCGTTGATTCTGCTAGTGTTTCAGGTAAAATTTGTTCTTTAAAAGCGTATGTATACATTTTCTGTAGACGTGGTGTAACTATGTCGTAAAAACATTTATAAAATTCATTACTGAATCCGTCTGGTTCTGGTGTTTTTCCATTCTTAAGTGTGTTTATTGTGTCTTCTATTTCCTTAGCTGTAATTTGTGCTCCCAGTTCCTCTTGTTCCTTCAATTCTAGTTTTGGAAGGTTACAATTGTCCAAAAATTCTGAAACTTTATTATTGTCTATTAGCGTTTTCGATGTGTATAAATTATTGTAATATTGAACAAATCTTTTATTGATATCATTAGGTAGTGTTAATAATTCCCCTCTATCTGATTTAATCTTTAAAATTGCATGATCTTTTTCCCGTTTTTTCAGTTGGTGTGCCAAAAGTTTATGGGGTTTATCCCCAAATTCGAAATGTTCTTGTTTTGTAATTTGGAATAATCTTATAATCTTCTCTGATAATAATTTATTTAGCTTAAATTTCAGTATTAAAATTTTATTATGTTTATCCATAGTTGGGTCTTTAGCATTATCTATATCTAGTTGTCTGATTTGTTCTTCTAATTGTCTTTGTTCATTCTTATTCTTTTTGTTTTTAAAAGCTTGATACGAGATAATGACTCCTCTAATAAATGCTTTGAAGGATTCCCATAATAAAGTGGGCGATATATCTGGTGTATCATTTGTCTCAAAAAATAGGTCCATCTGTTTTTTTAGATATATACTCCCTTGTGGGTCTTTCAGAATTTGCGAGTTAAACCTCCAGAACGATTTGTTCGTGGACATTCCTTCCAATTTTAAAACAAAAGTTAGCGGGGAGTGATCTGAAATAGTATTGGTGTGATATTTAGGGTTCATAGTATAATGGATTAGTTTTGTATCCACTAGGAAGTAGTCTATACGTGAGTATGTTTTATGTACCATTGAATAAAACGAGTATTCCCTTCCAGTCGGATTCGCGATCCTCCAGACGTCTGCTAGATTTGTATTTTTTATATATGTATTTAAGAGTTCACTAGTTTTAGATTTCATATTACCTCTTTGTTTTTGCATCGATTTATCTAAGTACGGATCTAAAACACAGTTGAAGTCTCCTCCAATTATAACATTTTGGTAGTTAAATTCTGCAATTGTATTCAGGATTTTATTAAAAAATTGAGGATTATCAAAATTGGGCGCATATATGTTTACCAAGGTGATTGGCGTAGCATGGATCTCTCCTGTAACTATAAGATATCTCCCTTCCTTATCTGATATAATGTTCTTTGATTTGAATGGTATTCCTTTGCGAATAATGATTGCGGTGCCTCTGGATTTCGAAGTATATGAGGAGTGAAATGTTTGGCCTATCCAATTCGCCCTCAATCTCATCTGATCTTGATGTTTAAGGTGCGTTTCTTGTAGAAAAGTAATGTCCGTGTTATATGATTTCAACTGAGCTAGTATTTTGCCCCTTTTAATTGGTTCATTAATACCCCTTATATTCCAGCTACACAGTGTGATTCCTCCCATTTTCTTTTGTTTATCATCTTGCATTTTCTCTGATTTTAATACCCTTATTTGTTACGATGCATCCATACCTCAGGACTCTGGATATTTGGGGGGCGTTTATATTATTAACTTCCTTGGTAGACCCCTTTTGCGATTTTCCTTGAAAAAAAAACACATAGTAGTGACATATTGTGATTTAAAAAAAAATTGAACAAGTAAAATTACAGTGTCTGAAGTATTCGCCACTGTAGTGCGTGTCCCACGCGTCTGTGGGATTCGACATCTATTCGACTTCCGAAGTTGATGTTGTACAATTAGCTCCGCTCCTTTTATTACTCTAAACCTAAGAAGGCGGTGACATTTCAAAATTAATTATATTTCACCCAATTACACTATATATATATATATATAATTCATTCAGACTTATCAGATCTGTGTTCAGCTACTGTGAAATTTATTTATCTAACACTTTCATCTACTAATTATTTATAATTAGTTATATCTTTGATAATAGTAAGCTGTTAGCTGTAAGGGTTAACCAGAAACAGGCTCCTGGAATTATGCCAGGTGCCTGAGTCTCCTCTCTTCTCCACACGAACTACATAACACTTAACCTTTCAGTATTATCTACTTTAATTCTAAAATTTGTTATCTCTATATACGAGCTAGTCAGTCTTATTAGCAGATTATTACATTTTGCCCATTATATAGTTCAGGTTAGTTTCCATTTATATTTCTATATTAGTATTGTTAATAGTAAGATTAAAAGAGAACTTACCAGTTTAAAGTTTGATCTTTATTTTATGAGGAGTAACGTTGAGGGAATACGTGAAGAAGAACCCCGCTAGGACGCATGCGTGTCATTCTTCAAAGCAGCGATGTGGAATCACAGATAACTATAATGACTAAACATAGTAAGATTAGAGAGAGAGATACCAGTTGAGTATATGATCAAGGGTGGGAGCGGAGGGCACGTATTCCCTCAACGTTACTCCTCATAAAATAAAGATCAAACTTCAAACTGGTAAGTTCTCGTTTAATCTTACTATTTTACTTCGGAGTCACGTGAGTGACTACGTGAAGATTTCAAAGCTCTGTGATTTCATGCCGTGGACGAGTCCATGACACACATCTGCCTTGGTATAGGGGAGAAATATTTTCGACATCCATACGGTATGTGGATGCAACAAATAATTTTATTAACAAAAGAAATCATAAAACCCCGAATATTGATGGGGACAAATTATATTACAGAACTTAATATAGGTTTTGAAAAAGTTCCAGTTTCCTCCACTGGTTTATTATAAAATTTACGGAAAGTTCCTACTGATGACCATCCTGCCGTTTTGAGGATCTGATCCAATGGAACATCCAACTTGTATGCTGCCGACGTAGCTGCAGCCCTGGTGGAGTGAGATTTAAAACAATTAGTATCTATACCTGCTTTAGTAAGCACTTGTTTTATCCATTTGGAAATGGTCTGTTTTGTTATTCGTTTATGAGGCTGTCTGTGGCTAATGAGCAGTGCCTGTTCTGTGACTCTGATGGTTTGGTTTGTTTAATGTACTCTTTTAAATGTGTTACCACACACAGTCGCTCATCTGCAGGGTAGTTATTGAAAATCACTTTTAGGCCTGCCGATCCCTGTCTGTTTTGTTTTACCAGTTCCTGGATGTAAAAATGTAAATTTTCCTGCGAACTGGTCATGGTATCCAGCCTCAATTTGTGTAGGGAGTGCGCCCTTTGTGCTGTGACCAATGCCATCAGCATGACCGTTTTTAAGGTCAAAGTCTGTAACGACAGGCTAGTGGCTGGAGCCCAGTTCCTTAGTAGATTCAGAACGATGCCAACATCCCATATATGGGAATATCTGGACTTAGGAGGGTTAGCATTGAATATGCCCCTCATGAGTTTGGCTACCAAAGGGTGTGACCCCACAGGCTGTCGTTCCGTTTCTCTCCAGAGGTAGGTAGACAGGGCACTTCTGGCACAGTTGATGGCGCTGTACGTAAGTCACTTGTCATGGTGTAAATTTACCAGAAATTCAAATGCCGGTTGAATGTTCGTAGGTCTGTGGATAATGTTGTTCTGGTTGCAATACCTGTGCCATTTTCTGATATATACTAGGTATTGATTTTTTGTTGACTCTCGCTGGGCTCCAGCGATCATGTTCATAGCTCTCGTTGTTAAGCCCAGGTGTAATAAAGGAGCTTTCAGACTCTACAAACCAAAACGTTAATGTGACGGTGACAAGGATGACCTGTCCTAGTTGCTGGATTTACCAGTAGATCCGGTCTGTGTTGAATGGTGATGTGAGGTTCTAATATCATCTCCTGTACCAATGGGAACCATGGTTGGGTAGGCCAATCGGGTACTATTAAGATACCAGACGCAGAGTCTTGTCTTATCTTACTTAGTACCCGACTAATGAGGCAGAAGGGAGGGAATGCATAAAAGAACAATTTCCCCCAATGCAGCGAAAAGGCATCTGTAGCTGCTGCCCCAGGGTCTGGTTCCCATGATACATATTTTGGCACTTGGTGGTTAAGCCTGGATGCGAATAGATCGACATCTGGTGTTCCGTATCGTGCTGTAATTTCAGCAAGTACTTTTTTGTCCAACATCCATTCGATGTTGTCATTGAATTTGCGTGACCTGGTGTCTGCCACTAAGTTTTGTCTACCTGGTAAGTAGGTAGCTGATATCCAAATTCCTCTGCGGATACACCATTGCCAGATCTTGTTTGCCAGATTGTCACAGGATGTCGATTTGTTTCCACCCATGTGGTTGATGTATGCTACCACAGTGGTGTTATTAATTTGTAATCTTACATGCTGGTGAGATAACCCTAAGCAATATGACTTAAGGCCGTGAAAAGCTCCCAACATTTCTAAGTAATTTATGCCCAAAGTGTGTAGTAATGATGACTCCTGTTCATTCAATCTCCCACCACAGCTGGTGATGGAATCCGTGGCACCCCATCCGAGAGCACTAGCATCCGTTTGTAGTGTGATAGACGGTTTGCTGATAATGATTGGATTGGAACAATGCCTAATGTTTTCTTTCCACCATTGTAGTTCTAGTATGGCTTCTTTTGGTAGTTCCATAGGTCTATCAAAATGACCTCCATTGTATTTTAGGGCTTTTATTTTTGCCCTTTGTAAATTCTGATAATATAAAGGTCCGAATTGTGCAGCTGGAAAAGCTGCTATTATCTTGCCAATCATTCTCGCCACCTGTCTAATAGATGGGTTTCTTGTGTCAATGATTTTGCTGCAATCCTCCTCGAAGGCTATTGCTTTGTCTTGTGGCAAAGTCACTGACATAAGAACTGAGTTAATGGTAAATCCCAAGAAATCCATTGTTGTTGAAGGTTTTAATTTTGATTTAATTGGATGGATAATGAATCCTAGGCTTTCAAATAATTGTATGGTGGCTGTTATTGTTAATTCTGCTTGTTTTTCCCTTTTGCCCAATATAAGTATATCATCCAAGTAAGCCATCACAATGTGTTTATGTTCCCGTAGGAAAGCTAAGGCTGGTTTTAATATTTTGGTAAATAACCTAGGTGCAGAAGTAAGGCCATTTGGTAGTGCTCTGTATTACCAGTGTTGATCCATCCAATTAAACTTCAAATAACGTCTGTGGTCACCTGTTATGGGTACTGAATAGTAAGCATCTTTTAAATCAATGCTTGCCATATAGTAACCTTTGGTGATTAGTAGTTTAGCAGTAGCAAAGGTTTCCATTTTGAAATGAATATATTTTACAAAAACATTCAAATTACTCAAATCTATGATGATGCGGCAACCACCATCTTTCTTGTGTTTAATAAAAATGTTGGACACGAATTCTAAAGGTTCGTGTTGGGTTTGTTCAATTATCCCCAGTTTATGGAGTCTCTGCAGTTCAGCATGTGCTTTTGCTTTATCTTCGCCCTTAAGCCTGAACACTCTGTTCGGTACATGCTGGACTGGAGGATTACATGGTTGTAAGAACTCTATCGTATATCCCTGGATACTGCTTAGGATATAAGTATCTGATGTCAAATTATACCATGCATCCAGGAAAAAGTGTAATCTGCCACCGACACCCATGCTATCGTTAATAAGTAAGGGACCAGACCCACCTACCTCTATGGTTACCAGTGGTCTTATTTCTTCCCTTGTCCCCGAGGATGTTGAGGCCCCGGTGTCTTGATTTGTGTTGTTGTAGATGGGTGCATCTTCCACGAGGGCCGGCCTGGGCCATGTCCTAAAAAAGACCGCTGTTGGATTGGTCTTGCCCTCGACTGTTCCCCAGAGTAGTCCTTGCGACCCATGAGTGCATAGGGGTGGTACTTCTGGGGGTGGCGTTTGGTAGCTTTTATAATTCCCAGGGCTTTGGATTCTTCGTCCAAATCTTTTACCTGTTTTGGTAGGTCTCCTCCAAACAGGTAAGTCTTTTCGGTGGTCGTTTCCGTTCTGCATAATCCTGCAAATTTTGAGTCTAGTACCGGCTGTATGCTCTTCTTTCTGATATTATTCAGTTCATATTGGGTATTGCAGAAGAGGGCCAGGGCATCTTCCTGGTGTTGATTCATATGTTCCTCATCCAGGGTTCGTGTGAATGCTGTTATCCCTGCGGTGAGGGTTTTAAGTACTTTCTGCAGTAAGACATCCCTTGTCCTGATGCTTGCTCCTACATGCTTCCAAATACATGTGTTCACGGTTGGGACATTAAGGGATTTACAGTTTCCAGGTTGCAAGTGACGCCCCATGGTGTCAATTAGGGCTTGTCCCTGTAGCTGGTTCAGGGACATGTAATTAACACTTGCCGTTAACCTGGCTGGTAAATCATCCCCTGTGAGTTCTGGTTTTGCGAACTGAGCCACCATTTCAAGTAAGTTTCCACTTACCCCTTGCACTGAATTGTCCATCAGTTCCTGTTCAGGGTCAGTCCAAATCTGCCCCGCTATGCTGTCCTGGGAGGCAATGGACGCCGAATACAGCCCTGAATAAGGTACTGCAGAGGGGCTGAATGTCTGCCCAGTAGAGCCAGACCCCCTCTGGAGTATTGCCTCCATCAGCCGCTCCATTTTTGTCCAGTGCTCTCGGGCACCTGGCTCTTGTGGCTTGTCCTGGACCAGCTGCCGCTCCAACGCGGTACAGTGCTTTCGAGCGCTGACCGCTCACGGTCGCTGGTCCCTCAGCTCAAACACGTTCCAGTGATCTCGGTCACAGGTCGCTTGCTGCTCCTCCAATTCCTTCAGCCCCACAGGCCCCTGAGCGTAGGTGGCGTGGGGCTGTTCGAAATCCGAGTCGTCTGAAAGAACGGCTCGGTCGGTTTTGCGTGTAGCCTTTCCACCCGCCGGTGGTAAGGCTAACTCCGGCACAGGTGCTCCCGACAATGGAGACAGCCCTGCCGTCTGCCGCCGCTGGCTGCCCGTTCCTGCACAGCTCTCCCCCGCCAGCTTTTTTGCAGCTTTCGTCCGTCTTCTGTCCATCCTAGAGGTAAGAAAATGTAGAACTCTTACCTGTCTTCGCTGGTTTTATACACCAGCCCTTTAGGAGAAACGTCCTTCCTCCATCGGAATGACTCGTTCAATGCGTATAGCGTAATGACACGCATGCGTCCTAGCGGGGTTCTTCTTCACGTAGTCACTCACGTGACTCCGAAGTAAAATTATTATTAATTCTCTATATTTTGTAAAGCTGTTTTAAGATCTTAAACCGCCATTTGTCCTTGTGGTGTTTTCCACATTCGGCTCTGCTGTTCATCTCTGCGTTGCTTATCAGTCTTTCCTTCATTTTGAACAAAGAATGTCCTTGAGTTGAATTCCAAAGCGTCCAAAGGAGATAAGGTGTCTAGACCATTGCACGTGGAAATGCTCTTCCATTTTAAACTTTTAGAGAATGGTGTTTCTTCCCTTATCTTCAGGTGTTCTCTGTGAAGTAATAAAAGGAAAGAAATTGTCCATATCGTCCCGCTGCCGTGATTAATCTTCTGTTTCTGCCACAATCTCTTGGGCATATTTATAAGATGCGTCCAAATTAGTGAAAGTTTTCTCTTTTCCCTTGAAAGTGATGCGCATCCTGGCCGGATAAAAAACGCCACATCTGACATCTTTAACTCCATGGAGAATCTGTCTTGTCTGTGAGAACTTTCTTCTCTTTTGCACGATCTCATAGGGATAATCCCGGAGGAGTTTGATAGTGTCGTTTCCAAAGGTCATCTTCACTCCATATTTGATTTTTTTCATCAGCTCTTCAAGTGCTGAAATGTCCCGAAGTTTGACTATGATCTGTCGTGGGTGGGCTGGATCTGCTTGTGATCTTGGCTTAAATCTAGGTATTCGATGTGCCACTTCAATTTCCGGTTCCACAGGTAAATTGAGTACATGTTTGATTAAGTTGGCAGTGAACTCACGGGCGTTGTTCCCCTCTGCCCCTTCAGTTACTCCCAGTATTCGTAAATTTTGGCGTCGTGAGCGAGTCTCGAGATCAAGACATTTATCTGAGACTTTCGCCAGTTGACTCTTGAGGCTGTCTAGTTCTAGCTTCATTCCCTGCATATCTTCAGCCATTTGATCAACAATTGTTTCCATGTCTATTAATTCAGTTACATGTGAAGAAACAATTACATGCACAGCCTCAAACTTCTTCTTAGTTTCCACTTCCCCTTTATTAATTCTCCCCATTAGCTCTTCATGCACATCCTCAATTCGTTTTTGTATAATGCCAATGCAGTCAATAACTTTTTGATTACTAGTATTGATGTTTGACATATCTTCCATCAATTTAACATTAATATTTTCCATCATTTTTGAGTTTCCAGCCTCAATATCCTTTCTCAGTTCTCTTACCGAGTTCTTTATCTCCTCCATTTCATTTTTCTCCTTAGTAGCCATCTCAGTCTTGGCCCTTGTAGCCATTCCAGAATCCACTTCAGAGGTCTGTTCTTCAGTTTTCTGTGTTTTCAGCAGTTTTGAGATTGTTCTCTGAGGGCTCTGAGCTGAAGACGGTTTTTTCATTTAAAATCCTTTATCCTCCGTTTTAAATCACAGCGCTTACTGATGACGTCATCAGCGCGACGTCCCGGGGCTCCAGTGAGTTTGTGAATTGGTCCCGACCTCCAGACCCGTATTCTGGAAAATAAATTATAAATAACTCACATTTGGAAAATAAAAAATTCTTTACCAACTTGGGTAGCAGAGTGAATGGACAGTCAGCAGATGCAATGATGCCAGGTTGCATTGAGAGATGGCACAGTGACTCGTGAAAAGGCTCAAGAGGAAATAGAAACATAGAAACATAGAAATTAGGTGCAGGAGTAGGCCATTCGGCCCTTCGAGCCTGCACCGCAATTCAATATGATCATGGCTGATCATCCAACTCAGTATCCTGTACCTGCCTTCTCTCCATACCCTCTGATCCCCTTAGCCACAAGGGCCACATCTAACTCCCTCTTAAATATAGCCAATGAACTGGCCTCGACTACCCTCTGTGGCAGAGAGTTCCAGAGATTCACCACTCTCTGTGTGAAAAAAGTTCTTCTCATCTCGGTTTTAAAGGATTTCCCCCTTATCCTTAAGCTGTGACCCCTTGTCCTGGACTTCCCCAACATCGGGAGCAATCTTCCTGCATCTAGCCTGTCCAACCCCTTAAGAATTTTGTAAGTTTCTATAAGATCCCCTCTCAATCTCCTAAATTCTAGAGAGTATAAACCAAGTCTATCCAGTCTTTCTTCATAAGACAGTCCTGACATCCCAGGAATCAGTCTGGTGAACCTTCTCTGCACTCCCTCTATGGCAATAATGTCCTTCCTCAGATTTGGAGACCAAAACTGTACGCGATACTCCAGGTGTGGTCTCACCAAGACCCTGTACAACTGCAGTAGAACCTCCCTGCTCCTATACTCAAATCCTTTTGCTATGAAAGCTAACATACCATTCACTTTCTTCACTGCCTGCTGCACCTGCATGCCCACTTTCAATGACTGGTGTACCATGACACCCAGGTCTCGCTGCATCTCCCCTTTTCCTAGTCGGCCACCATTTAGATAATAAATGCGACCATTTTTCAAGTGTGTGCAGAATCAGAATGTGCCAACTCTAATAAACAAAGGAGATGAATGTGAGTTCATTAATGTCCGCAAACAAACAAAAAAACAATTTTAGGGGATCACAAATAATATTAAATGACTTAACTAACTAACGAAAACCATCAGTGTAATCTGCAGTGCCCTCTCAAAACACAAACATGAAAGAGAAGAAATTAATTATCTATTTTAATACCGGCTAACATTCTGCACTATAATAATAGTGCAGAATGTTAGCCGGTATTAAAATAGATAATTAATTTCTTCTCTTTCATGTTTGTGTTTTGAGAGGGCACTGCAGATTACACTGATGGTTTTCGTTGAGAGATTAGCAACGTTAAATGCATTAATTAGTTGCAAGCTGACTTGTACGCCTGCACTAGCTGGTAATTAAGAGGAATCAGCACTCGGATAAGATTTGCAAACTGAATCCTTTTTCGAGTTGGGCTGATATTTGTAAATCTTGCCAAGGACTGTACTGGTATATATGTTTTCATGGAGATTTGTGGTGTGCCCACACATGCATTGTGAATGACTATTAATTTATTACAATGCAACATATACATTGCTCAAACCACATAAAAATAGCAATAATTATTCATCGCTCTAGTAGATATCTGAGAAAATTACTAAAAATGTACAACTTATATGTGTGAAAATATAATTGTGAAAATGCACTGTATTCTTCTTTTATTAAAAATAAAAACAAATGTTCTTTCCATTATTTCACATCGGGTGCAGGTGGACTATTGTGGTGCGTTAGAGGAAGCAATGATTATTTATGCATTTACTAAAACAATAAAAGGATATTTACCAAGGAATAAACAAATACAGAATGTATCTTAGTCAGCTGACTGCTTTAACATGGCAATAAGATAGAATGGTCTTGATATTACGGAGCTCCAATATAAAAGGCTCAGTGGACCAGAACGTTGGCATCACATGCAGCAGAGTGACCTATCAGCCTGTTCTTTGGGTGCCCGGTGTCCCAGTAGTAAAAATTCATTCCTGTCGATGTTATTTTGGCGACTTTTGTGGCAGTAAGAAAATTAGTGGTGAAAATGAGATTCCTGCTGGGAAATTTGTATTTGAAGTTCCTAAATGTCTGTGAAATTGCCCTTTCCCAGTTTAAGCTGCTTTTCAACAGCATAGTACATTTTCTTTTTATGGTATTAATAAGTTTCCAATGCCTTGTTTTTCAGTGACTTTGATTCAGGGAGAAATATCAACCAGATCACCAGGGGTCCTTGACAGATGCTGCTTGACCCAATGGATTTCTCCAGCAGTTTGCTTTTGCTCCAGACTCGAGCATTGCCAGTCTCTATAATCACAAGTTCACAAGTTATGGGAGTACAATTAGGCCATTCGGCCCATAGAGTCTATTCCGCCATTCAATCATGGCTGATCTCTGCCTCCTAATCCCATTTTCCTGCCTTTTCCCCAGAACCCTTGACACCCGTTCTAATCAAGGATTTGTCTATCTCTGCCTTAAAAATATCCACTGACTTGGCCTCCACAGCCCTCTGTAGCAATGAGCTCCACAGATTAACTACCTTCTGACTAAAGCAGTCCTTCCTCACCTGCTTTCTAAAAGAGCGCCCTTTAATTCTGAGGCTACGACCTCTGGTGCCAGACTCTCCCACCAGTGGAGGCATCCTTTCCACATCCACTCTATCCATGCCTTTCATTATTCTGTCAGTTTCAATGAGGTCTCACCTCAACCTTCTAAACTCCGTATATATTAGTCTAGAATCCATCTGCTGTTTTGAAATTGTGCAATGGCATATTCTACACCCACCTGAGAACACAGACAAGCCTTCAGTTTAAATTTTCTCCAAAAGATTGCGCAATACATCCTCAGTAATGCACTGAAGTAGATTTTAATACCGATGCTTTAAGTGGTATCAGACCCCCACTGTCTGACTCATAGATGCATTTTGCACCAAACAGATTCTCTGTGACTCATCTCTGGGCGAAAATACACCGGAAATTCCACCTCCACCTTTGCTATCTCGATCTTGCTTATTCCTGCTAATGTATCAGTGAAGTATTTGACAAGGTTCACACTTTTGTGAAGGTCAAGGGGCTCATGCTGGTGAGTTGTACAAAGGAAGACTCACCGGGATGATGGTTGTCAAACAGATCATTGAGCTATGGTGTGGTGATCCCAAGGTACAAAAAGGTTTTAAAAAAAGGGGTGCGGCAGTCTGAAGAAGGGTCCTGACTCTAAACATCACCTATCTTTGTTCACCAGAGATGCGGCCTGACCAGCTGAGTTACTCCAGCACTTTGTGGCTTTTAAAACGCAGTGTTAATGGTGACTGGGAAAAATAACAAGGATGGCCTCTGAATAGCTCTGATGGTGAAGTTCACAATTAATGTCAAAATGAAATGTGTTTAAGCTATATCTTTCACATTCTAATAATATCCCAAACTGCTTTAACAGCCCATAAAATACTTCTACTGAGCTGACCCAGCCGTGTGCCAGCGGTCTGATTTTCTTCACAGCTTGTTTTCATAGCAATCTGACAAGAAACAGATAATTGCTTTCTTATTTTAAGAATCTTTAAAGAATATACTTTGGGCAGAGTTTTGGAGATGTGTTCTGAACACAAATTCATGTTTGATTGCTAACTAGGTCTAATTTCTTCTCTTTCTTTCTTTGACTCAACTTCACACGGGTTGTAATTCCTTTACACAGGTAAAGGAGATGAAGTCATTAAGTATAGGTGCCAAACTGCAGGTTGACTGAACCAACAGCAGTTACTGATCTCACCCGAATCAGCCCCATTAGGCAAGAATGCAATGCAATATCTGTTATCATAAGGAGTACCAGAGTGTTTCTGGTACTGGCTGGGAGACTGTTATCATAAGGAGTACCAGAGTGTTTCTGGTACTGGCTGGGAGACTGGGCTGCTGTTAAGGACTATGCATTTCAGTAGATTTGTTCCTGATAGTTCTGTCTCCCCAGAGATGGCTCGTGGTTACTCCAAAGTATCTTTGCATAAAGAGACCTGTCCAACCCTTTCAGTTCACAATGTGTTCACTGAAATAGCCTCCATAGCAAAGCTAAGCTCGAACCATTCCATGATTGCAATCTATTATCTTTGTTGAAAGCCTGTAAAGTTTATACCATGGCAGATCTCCATGAGAAAGACAGAGATAAGTCTACGTTTACATTACATGAAGGGTTAGCATTTTTTGAAGGGCAGTGGGTATAGATTTGGAGATTATAGTAAACAAAAGGTCCTCGTGTGCAAGATACTGATATAGCAGTCAACATTCTTTATCCCTTTTACTGAATGCTTGTCTATAAAATTTGTAAATGCTCAATGAAGGTTGGGTTGTTGATATTTGCATGCGAACTGATCATTATCTCTCAACATTTCACGAGTGTTTACAATTTATCTGATGATATCGGTAATGACTTTTAATAAACGCCCTCAAACTGAAACCTTTGAGTCTTATTTTCTCTCATCTTTCTTGTACAGTGGTAATTGAACTGACCAAATAAACAAGTTACACAATTGCTTTCTTATTTTAAGAATCTTTGAAGAATATACTTTGGGCAGAGTTTTGGAGATGTGTTCTGAACACAAATTCATGTTTGATTGCTAACTAGATCTAATTTCTAAGATCTAAAATCTGGACTACACGTCTTCCCACCCTGCCCCCTGTAAAGACTCCATCCCCTACTCCCAATTCCTCCGCCTACGCCGCATCTGTTCCCAGGATGAGACATTTCATACCAGGGCATCGGAAATGTCCTCGTTCTTCAGGGAACGGGGATTCCCCTCCGCCACCATAGATGAGGCTCACACCAGGGTCTCATCCATACCCCGTAACACTGCTCTCTCTCCCCATCCCCGCACTCGCAACAAGGGCAGAGTCCCTCTGGTCCTCACCTTTCACCCCACCAGCCGGTAAATACAACACATAATCCTCCGCCATTTCCGCCACCTCCAACGTGACCCCACCACTCGCCACATCTTCCCATCTCCCCCCATGTCTGCCTTCCGCAAAGACCGCTCCCTCCGCAACTCCCTCGTCAATTCTTCCCTTCCCTCCCGCACCACCCCCTCCCCGGGCACTTTCCGTTGCAACCGCAAGAAATGCAACACCTGTCCCTTCACCTCCTCCCTCGACTCCATTCAAGGTCCCAAGCAGTCGTTCCAGGTGCGACAGAGGTTCACCTGTATCTCCTCCAACCTCATCTACTGCATCCGCTGCTCTAGATGTCAGCTGATTTACATCGGGGAGACCAAGCGTAGGTTGGGCGATCGTTTCGCCGAACACCTCCGCTCAGTCCGCAATAACCTACCTGAACTCCCGGTGGCTCAGCACTTCAACTCCCCCTCCCATTCCCAATCCGACCTCTCTGTCCTGGGTCTCCTCCATTGCCAGAGTGAGCAACAGCGGAAATTGGAGGAACAGCACCTCATATTCCGTCTGGGGACCTTGCGTCCCTATGGCATTAACATTGAATTCTCCCAATTTTGCTAGCCCTTGCTGTCTCCTCCCCTTCCTTAACCCTCTAGCTGTCTCCTCCCACCCTCCCATCCGCCCGGGCTCCTCCTCCTCCTCCCCATTTCCTTCTTCTTTCCCCCCCCCCCACCCCCCATCAGTCTGAAGAAGGGTTTCGGCCCGAAACGTCGCCTATTTCCTTCGCTCCATAGATGCTGCTGCACCCGCTGAGTTTCCCCAGCAATTTTGTGTACCTTCGATATTCCAGCATCTGCAGTTCCCTTTTGAACAAACAAGTTACACATGTCATTTTGCAAATAACATGATTTGCACTGTAGTTCGTTCAGACATAGTCTAGCTTTGATAAAACGTCACGTTCCGAGAGATTGCTACAATTTTGATTCTGTGAGAAGTGTCACGTGGGCCAATGAATATTGGCAACACGTTTCATTTGTTCACTGCCCTTTGTTATCAGTGACTTCAATGGCAGACATGTGAATGGGGGGCTGTGAATTTAGTTATTGCCTCCTTTAAGCAAATGATCAAAGTTGCCTTCTCAATATGAATGTGGGTGCGTATGGGAAAAGGGATTTGACACAGCCAATGGAAGGCGAAAGTGCAATGCAAAGTGTGAAAGTGAGAGAGGGCAGACAAAAATGCTGGAGAAACTCAGCGGGTGAGGCAGCATGCATGGAGCAAAGGAATAGGTGACATTTCGGGTGGAGACCCTGAGAGAGGGTGTGAGTTTGTGGCAGAGATAGAATGAAATGAAAACAAATCATTTAGTTTGGTTTAGTTTAGAGGTACATCGCAGAAACAGGCCCTTCAGTAAGTTCCGTCCACACCGCCCAGCGATCCCCGCACACTAACACCATCCTACACACGCTAGGGACAATTTACATTTATACCAAGCCAATTAATGGGGAGTGGAATAGGGTCAATGTTTTAGGTCAATCACCTTACATCAGATTAATTCCAGCATTTCCCTGTTTTATATTTTTATTTCAAATTTCCAGCATCTGCGGCACTAATGAGAAAGAGTTGACAATTTCAGAACAATTATCTAGGTGCTTGAGATTTGGCTCATCAGGTAACAGTTCCTTTAAGCTCAACAGGGCCCTGTTTCATGTGCTCCCTTTAAAGTCTCGGCATTTTGTACCTGGAGCTCTCTTTAATCTGACCTGATTCAGTGAAAACATTATTATCCCACTGTGCAACATCTAAGCAAAAGTGAATTACTAATGGATTGGGATATTAATAGGAATAATATCCAATAATCCAGAAGATCTATCAGTCTGGCATCACCCAAATGCTAAAGGTTACAGATTATGTGAGTTTTAGTATAGTCAGAGGAATAGTGCAATAGAATTTGAAATTAATCTTGGAAAGATTTTATGCGCAGGAAGGAACTGCAGCTGCTGGTTTAAACCAAAGATAGACACAAAATGCTGGAGTAACTCAGCGAGGCAGGCAGCATCTCTGCAAAGAAGGAATGGATGACATTTCAGGTCGAGACCCTTCTTCAGATTATACCATGGAGTAATCAGTGACAATTTCATTAAATTGGTTCAAATTTCTCTTGATTACCAGTGCAGTCTAAAGTTGTGGTAAAGGCATTATAAATTATTTATAATGCAGAGAATGGTCCTTCAGAGTTATATGCGGTTAGACACAAAGAATTGCAGATATACTGGTATACAAAAGCTGGTATACAGAAGCTGATATACAAAAAAATGAGACACAATGTGCTGAAATAACTCAGTGAGTTAGGCAGCATCCCTGGAGAACATGGCTACGATGGTTCAGATTGGCACATTTCCTTTTGTAAGCCAGCATTTGCAGTTCCTTGTAACCATCTTGCTGCTCCACTGCAAAATCTCCTCATGGTATGCCTACTTTGAAGAAGTCTGCGCCCAGTCTGAAGAAGGGTCCCGAACCAAAATGTCACTTATCTTTGTCCTCCAGGGATACTACCTGACCCGCTGAGTTACTCAAGTTCTTTGTGGTGTTTACTCTTCATACCCTGGTGCTTTCAAATGTCTGTCAATATATCATTGGTATTCATTTCCTCTTCAGTCGTTTATCTACAGATAATTTGAATACAATGTTATTTGTTTCAACTACTCCTTATGGTAGTGAGTTCTACTTTCTAATCAGAAATTGGTGCAGTGAAATAAAATGCAGAAAATCTGAAATAAACGCAACAGAGAAAACTCTCAACAGATCAGGCAGTATCTGCGAAGAGAGAAACAGTTAAGGGCCTGTTCCACGAGCATGCAGTCGCATGCGGCAAGCGCGACCTAACGTGGTCGCTTGAGCCGTACGGCCTCGCGGGGCCAGTCCCACTTCGATCGCCGGAGCCGTATGGAGTTGTGCGGAGCTGGTCCCGACATCGCGCGGGGCTCCGAAAGACTGACACTATTCAATAAATTCCACGTGGCAACGGCCTGCCGGCACGCAGCCGCATTGAGGCCGTACGCAGCGCCTCGACGGGCGTACGCACCGTCTTGACGCCGTACGCAGCGTCTTGACGCCGTATGCAGCGTCTTGACGGCATACGCCTAGTGCGAACTTCCCGCGGACTTCGCTTGAACTTCACGTCAATTCGTACGGGATTCCGCCGCGCGGCCCCCGCTTCCGGTTTGGTCGCGCTCGCCGCATGCAGTCGCATGCACATGGGACAGTCCCTTTAATCTTTCAGGTGTGCCTCATCTAATGTTGCTGGTAGTATCTACATTTGTGATCCGGATACAATGTGAAGCTCTGCAAGGATGAATTTTATTGAGTTCTGTGCTTTTTGAATTATGACCATTTCTGTGGAGAACGCTGTATCTAACATACTCAGGAAACTGGAGGAGGAATCTTTGAGTTCCCTTTGCTCCTCATTATCCTTTGATTCCTTACTACTGTATGAATGGTGAAAGGCCTGGATAGAGTAGATGTGGAGAGGATGTTTCCACTAGTGGGAGAGTCTAGGACCAGAGGCCTTAGCCTCAGAATAAAAGGACATACCTTTAGGAAGGAGATGAAGAGGAATTTCTTTAGTCAGATGGTGGTGAATCTGTGGAATTCATTGCCACAGAAGGCTGTGGAGACCAAGTTAATGGATACTTTTAAGGCAGAGATTGATAGATTCCTGATTGGTACATGAGTCATGGGGAGAAGGCAGGAGAATGGGGTTGAGTGGGAAAGATGGATCAACCATGATTTAATGGCAAAGTAGACTGTATGGGCCGAATGGACTATTTCTGCTCCTATCACTTCTGAACTACTGGATTCAAGGATATGAGTATGTCTCACCCTGACTTGAACAGTCAAGCACCACAGGAGTTCAGGGTGAGACTAATCCATGTAACTCTCGCCTGGAAGGTCATCAGCCTTGAGGAGGAGAGACTGGTGTGACAGGACATATTGAAAGGAACAATGAAATGGTGAGACGGATTTAGAGTAGGCAGCTGCTACACTGTTAAGAATAAGGGGCAATCTGGGTGAAACAAACAAACAATCTGGAACCAAACAATCTGATTCTCTTCACATCCTTAATTGATAATTCCCCAGCAAGACACCCACAGACACTGTCATCTCTGAGGCATTCTTAATTGCATTTTCTTTGATATTAAGGTGCCTCATCAAAACAAAACCAGTATTTCAAATGACAGTAACATCTGCAATTGTGTAGATAATTATACAATGTTTAAGGTTATGTTTCGGTCGGATTAGTATTTGCACATCTCGTCGAAAATAGAAAACCAAGGTTTATGATGCAGCTGAACTCAGAATAGGAAGTGTTGGAAACACTCGGCAGGTCAGGCGGCATTCGTGAAGAGTTGAAACAGAGTCAGTGTTTCAAGTCAATGGCCTTTCATCCAACCAGTGCAGTTCCTCACCAAGATGAATATGATTCTGCTTGGACACAAAGCACGTACCTTGGTCTTTGCGGAAGACAATAAATCGAGAACTGAACAAAGGGATCTCTGCGTTGAAATGTTAACTCTGGATCTGTTTCCACGGATGCTGCCTGATCTGCTGAGTATTCCCAGCATTCTTTGTTTTGAAGATAAATATGCTACTTTCAGTTGTGTGTTGTTGACTTATAATTCAAATTGTTACAGATTTGGTGTTTATGTAACTCAGCCTGGATTTAAAGTTTGATCTTGTCTGAATTATCATTTTGCATTTTAATCCAGTGTGGCAAAATCCTGGAATCCTGGAGTGAAACAGACTAAGATGAACCCACCATCCTACACTGAGCCCATTATATTGTCCTCACATTCCCATCAATCGCCCCCAGATATTTCCATTCACCTGCACATCAGGGGCAATTTACAGTGGTCGATTAACCTAACATGCCAGTGGGATGAGTGAGGCAATCAGAGCACAGGAGGTAACTCACATGGTACACAGAGAAGCGAAGGGCATGATGGAACCTTGAAGGGCGCTCTTTTGGAAATGAGGTGAGGAGGAACTTTAGTCAGAGGGTAGTTAATCTGTGGAACTCATTGCCACAGAGGGCTGTGGAGGTCAAGTCAGTGGATATTTTTAAGGCAGAGATAGACAAATTCTTGATTAGGACAGGTGTCAAGGGTCATGGAGAGAAGGTAGGAAAATGGGATTAGGAGGCAGAGATGGAGTGTGGGAGGAATCCGAAGATCTCAGAGAAAACCCATGCAGGTCACGGGGAGAAGGTACAAACCCTGTACAGACAGCGCCCGTACCCAGGATCGAACCCAGGTTTCTGGCTCTGTAGGACAGCAACCCCTCCACTGCACCACCATGCCGCACAATTAATAATCAGATTAATAATCAGATAAACTATTTTTGTGAAGTTTAGCCTGGATACAAAACCTGCCTGCTTTTTTAATATGAATGTTGTAGGGTCGGTTACATCCAGTAAGGCAGGTATGACTTTAAGTCATTGTTTAAACCAAATACAACACGATACGATACAATACAATACGATATGATAGAACTTTATTTATCCCAGGAAGGAAATTGAACACTATCAACAGTCTAGCAACCCCTTATTACACACTGGAATAGTGGCTTATTTGCAGAGTAGTGATTTGAATCTAAAGCTTGTTGTTCCATTTTATTGCACGATAAATTAAACTTAATCTCAGACCATTCTAAATGACCACTTTCCAGCCTTTTATTAGCTTTTATTTTAAAATTTTATCTGTTTTTTTAACTTAAATTTAAATTTTTTTATTTGATCTGGTATTTTGTTGGTTCACATGCTTGATCAATGATGTTTTATCATTAATGTTTTATTATTATTAATGTTTAGTGTTTTCTGAGTCATTCATAACTGTCATTGTATGTCATGTTGTTACTTGTGGGCGGAGCACTAAGGCAAATTCCTTGTATGTGAATACTTGGCCAATAAACTTACTTACTTACTTACTTACTTACTTAAAACTGACAATAATAGAAACAAATGAAACACAACTTGCTGGCAAATGAACCAAAGCTTTCAGGTTTCTTTGCTCCAGACCTCACTATTGCAAGCGGAGGTTTATAGTGATCACTGACAATTTATCTCTCTGCAACATCATCTATATCTCTCATTTTCCTAATCCCTAACTAGTCTGAAGAAGGGTCTCAACCCAAAACGTCACCTATTCCTTGTTTCCAGAGAAGCTGCCTGTCCAACTGAGTTGCTCCAGCTTTTTGTGTCTTGTCTTCGGTTTAAACCAGCATCTTCCTTCCGACACAACCTTCCTACACTGAATATTGCCGCAGATTTTGAATTCTTACCCGAGGTGATGAGAAAAAGCACAGGACTATCATATAACCTGAGCCGTAATAATGTGCTTTGGGTGGCAGAAGGAGATGGGAATAAGGTGAGCACTAAGGCTTCAGTTCCTTGACACCAGGCGAATATTTTTAGAAATTACTCTTGTAGAGCGTGGGATGGAGATGATATCACCATTAGCTGCACACATCACACTGTCTCCACTGTTATCCCTCGAGCACCCTGGAGCTGGAAATCTACTCCTTTCAAAATAATGGGTACTGTGGCTTTGACAGTTTTGGGAAATGTTCAGTTGAAGTTGTGAACTTTTCAGGCAAAATTAAATATATTTTAACCCTGCTGATGCCTTGAGAAATAACCAGTATGAGGTTTCATAGTAGGTGTGTGTGTGTACACATCTGTCTTTCTGCCTGAGTGAATGTGCGTGTATGCGCACGAGTGTGTGTATGCACGTGTGTGTGTGTGTGTGTGTGCGTGTGTGTATGCACGTGTGCGTGCGTGCGTGTGTGTGTGTGTGTGTGTGTGTGTGTGTGTGTGTGTGTGTGTGTGTGTGTGTGCGTGTGTGTGTGTGTGTGTGTGTCTGTGTGTGTGTGTGTGTGTGTGTGTGTGTGTGTGCGTGTGCCATAGTTTTCTGCTTGCTGTGTGTGGGAGATGGTGGTTTGAGATTGTGATTTTGGACGATTGACTTTCTGAAATCAAGTTCCTGGTTCCCAGGGCGGCATGGTGATGTAGTGTTGGAGTGGTAGCGTTTAATTTCTAAAATTTGAGCCCTTCACCAGCAACCTCCCCGCACCCCCCCACCCCACCCCCACCATCAACAACCCCCTTAACCATCTTACTTCTTCCTTCATTATGCCCAAGTCCACAGAGGCTGCTGAAAGTTGATGCCACCAGCATCTGCATGCATAGGAGTGTGGGGTTATTGAGCGGATTTGCTTAAAGCCAGTCCCTTTCATAGCTGCAGCATGGGTACTTGATGGTCCTGTTTTGTGCTGCATGATTCCATGACTCCTTCCTGTAGTCACGGCTGCTTTCTTGGTTGTGGACCACATGGTTTTCCGGTCACATACGTGAACTTCCATGTTGCAGCAACAATATTAAATAAGCACAAAGTGCTGGGTTAACTCAGCGGGTCAGATAGCATCCCTGGAAAATATGGGTAGGTGACGATTCAGGTCGGATCCCTTCTTCAGTCTATCCATGCCCTCCAGAGACGCAGCCTGACCCTCTGAGTTACTACAGCACTTTGGATCTTTTTTGTTGTTGTAAACCAGCGTCTGCAGTTCCTTGTTTCTAAATATTAAATATTGCGTTGCTTGTCCTTCAACGTCAATGCTTGTATGTGACCAGCAGGCTTCAAATGTAGGTGGGCCACAAATGAAGACGTACATATTTCACACGGCACGCTGGGAGTGCTGCTTGTATTTTAATGATCAAGTTTACATTTCTGAGCCATCATGTAGCATATATCACACACACATTACCACATTGAATTGTCACCTAGATCTTTTCCTCAGTACACACAGGAATTAGTCAACTGTCAGTAAAACAATTAGTGTTACTCACAACTGCAGTGACTTCATTAAGTTTTCAACACCACAATTATTATATAAACAGACTACTCGATCTGACTCGAGAGTATGTTGTAATAAGGAATCAAAATACAGGTTTGAAACTGTTAAATCAATTTCTTTCTTCACCAGATGTCCCAGCAATAACACCTATATTTACCGCAACATATACTGTATATATATATACATGCATGCAAATTCAGGACATGATCGATGCCGCACCAACCAGTCAAAAATAAAACCAATAAAAAGCTGGGAACATTCAGTAGATAGAGCTGCATCAATGGAAAGAGAAATGATTAAAGTTTCAGATCCGAGACCTTACATCAGAACCGGGGAATAGGATATACAAGTTAGCTTTTGTTTGCAAAGACGGCGAGAGAAGGGTGGGTAAAGTAAACTAAAGTAAACTAAAACAAAAGGAAGATAGACATAAAAGATTGGAGTAACTCAGCGGGACAGGCAGCATCTCTGGAGAGAAGGACTGGGTGACGTTTTAGGTCGAGACCCTTCTTCAGACTTCATGGTGACTGAAGTCTGAAGAAGGGTCTCGACCCGAAACGTCACCCATTACTTCCCTCCAGAGATGCTGCCTGTCCCGCTGAGTTGCTCCAGTATTTTGTGTCTATCTTCGATTTAAACCAGCATCTGCAGTTCTTTCCTAAAACGAAGGGAATGTGTAAGAAGGAGCTGTAGATGCTGGTTTAAACTGAAGATAAAAGCTGGAGTTTCCAAGAGATGCTGTCTGACCCATTGAGTTACTCCAGCTTTATGTGTCTATCCTGCTATCTTCGGTTAAAACAAAAGGAATCTCTGACAGGATGAGACCCAATGAGTTCATCTGATGGTTAGGAGCATGTTTCGCTTCTTTTTCTGTGTTACCTGTTGCTGAAGGCAGGCGTGCCCGGCAGGCTCATATATCCTAGAGTAAAAACCAAGCATGAAATGAATTGCTTTGAAGATTGTTTGTTTGTAAAAATAAGAACTGTGCTTTTGAGGATAGGAATGCACATAGCAACAGGAAGAATGTTAATTTAATGTGTGTTTTTGGAGAAATAATAATGATTGTTCCAGGAAACCGCACAGACCTTTGAATAGTGCCTTGGGATCTTCAACTGCAGAGATTAGTTTAATCGATTGGGCAGGAAACTGCTGGTGAAGCCAAGGATCAGATCTCTTGTGATCTTATTGAAAGGGAAAACCAAGCATGAGGGCCTGCTTCTTACATTCTAATTTCACAATTATTTTAATAATAAGCTAAATTTAAGATTTAATAATGTTAAATCTGCTGGTTCAATAATAATAATAGTAATAATAGTAATAATAATAATAATAATAATAAAAATAATAAAAATAAAATAATAATAATAATAATAATAATAATAATAATAATAATAATAATAATAATAATAATAAAATAAAAATAATAATAATAAAAATAAAATAATAATAATAATTATAATAAAAATAAATTAAAAAAATTATTGAAAGGTACAGCATAGAAACAGTCCCTTCGGCCCTTTGGGTTCATGCCGACCATCGATCACTTTTTCACACTATATCTATGTTACTCCATTTTCACATCCATTCCCTACTTAAGGTCTTAAGGTCACAAGTGATAGGAGTAGAATCAGGCCATTTGGCCCATCAAGTCTACTCCGCCAATCAATCATGGCTGATCTATCTCTCCCTCCTAATCTCATTCTCCTCCCTTCTCCCTGTAACCTTTGACACCTGTACTGATCAAGAATCCTACACATGAGGTGCAATTTAAAGAGGACAATAAACCTTCAAACATGCAGGTCTTTGGGATGTGAGAGGAAATGTGAGGTTATCCACTTTGGTGGCAAAAACAGGAAAGTAGACTATTATCTGAATGGTGGCCGATTAGGAAAAGGGGAGATGCAACGAGACCTGGGTGTTATGGTAAACCAGTCATTGAAAGTAGACATGCAGATGCAGCAGGCAGTGAAGAAAGCGAATGGTATGTTAGCATTCATAGCAAAAGGATTTGAGTATCGGAGCAGGGAGGTTCTACTGCAGTTGTACAGGGTCTTGGTGAGACCACACCTGGAGTATTGTGTACAGTTTTGGTCTCCTAATCTGAGGAAAGACATTCTTGCCATAGAGGGAGTACAGAGAAGGTTCACCAGACTGATTCCTGGGATGTCAGGACTTTCATATGAAGAAAGTCTGGATAGACTCGGCTTGTACTCGCTAGAATTTAGAAGATTGAGGGGGGATCTTATAGAAATGTACAAAATTCTTAAGGGGTTGGACAGGCTAGATGCAGGAAGATTGTTCCCGATGTTGGGGAAGTCCAGAACAAGGGGTCACAGTTTAAGGATAAGGGGGAAATCTATTAGGACCGGGATGAGAAAAACATTTTTCACATAGAGAGTGGTGAATCTCTGGAATTCTCTGCCACAGAAGGTAGTTGAGGCCAGTTCATTGGCTATATTTAAGAGGGAGTTGGATGTGGCCCTTGTGGCTAAAGGGATCGGGGGGTATGGAGAGAAGGCAGGTACAGGATGCTGAGTTGGATGATCAGCCATGATCATATTGAACGGCGGTGCAGGCTCGAAGGGCCGAATGGCCTGCTCCTGCACCTATATTCTATGTTTCTATGTTTCTATGAAACTGGAGCACCTGGGGAAACACACTTGGTCACGGGGAGAATGTGCAACCTCCACACAGACAGCAGCCGAGGGCAGGATTGAACGGGAGTTTCTCGCGCTGTGAGGCAGCAGCGTTACCAGCTGTGCTACTGTGCCACCCCCTATATGTATTTTTTCCCCATCCTTGAGCTTGAATCAGCATTCAGATTGATCTTCCATCCAATTCTGGTCCTCAGGGTTTGAAATTCAACCTGGGAGATAACACAGACTATGTCTAAGCATGATCCCCAGTTTAAGGACTTAAGCCTTTAAGAAAGATTTATACTCTTCAGTCTTGAAGGAATTTGTGATGCACACATAATAAATTCCTAAAAATTATCTTGAGCAAAGAGAGTAAAGAAAGAACATATGAATGCAATAACTTCCACAGTTGGTATCTGGCAATCTGCAAAATGTTTAAAGATAATGTTATATTTTTGGAATGTTGTAGGTGAGAGAAATGTTCAGCCAAAATTACAGTGAGATCCTGCGCAGAGAAATGATATCATCTGTTTTAAATGTTGGTTTAGTGATGTTCCTGGAACTTCAGCAATGTAGGAGTGCGGTCACGGGAGAACGACAGGCTACAGCACGTCACCTCCTTCTCAAAGGTAGTGAAGGATGGGCAGTAAATGCTGATACCCACGTCCTGAAAGTAAATATAAAAAATGTAAGCGGGACCAGGGCATGTGCAAGAATATCGATCTCGCAGCTACGAGGGACATGTTAGTGCATCCAAAATGCAATACAGCAAACTTATGGTCATATCTCCTTGGCTTTTACAAAAGAATGGAGGAGGATCATGCCATGGTTTGACCCCACTTGTGCATTTGTCCTTCTTGGTGTATGAGCGGCACAGTGGTGTAGCGATAGGGATGCTGCCTTACAGCCCCAGTTCGATCTGGACTGCGGGATCTGTCTACACAGAGTTTGTACATTCTCCCTGTGTCCGCCTGGGTTTTCTCTGGTTTTGCTCTGGTTTCCTCCCACATACCAAAGACGTGTTTGTAGGTTAATTGACTTCTGTAAATTGCCCCTAGTGTTTAGGATAGAACTAGTGTTTGTGTGGTTGCCAGTTGACATGGACTCGGTGGTCTTTTAGTTTTAGTTTTAGAAATACGATGCGGAAACACCGGGTCCGCGCCGACCAGCGATCCACGCACATTAACACTATCCTACACCCACTAGGGACAATTTTTCCATTTACCAAGCCCATTAACCTACCAACCTGTACGTCTTTGGAGTGTGCGAGGAAACCGAAGATCTCGGAGAAAACCCACGCAGGTCACGGGGAGAACGTACAAAAGAACGTACAAAATTGGTCTGAAGAGCCTGTTTCCATGCTGTAACTATACACTAAATTAAACTAAGTGGAAGAATGTTTCAGGCTATGGGGAGTTTACTAATACACCCCTCAGCGCCAAATCCACCTGAATGGCACTACACATTCTGCTTAGTGAATCTACGCTAGTCTGTACAGAGCCAATGCTATCTTCTACTGATTTTAGTCTTGTCTACACGAGAGGGCAGATGGTGTTTCAAATAGAAAAACAGTTGATCTAATGCCAGTGTCCCCACAACAGTACTGCCTCGATTATGGGCAGAGGCTTTTGTGGTGGGGTGTAATCTACTGACCAAAACCTATGTCAAGTACAGGAATTCTCCTCATTACAAACGTTTGATTTTTGAGGCTCCCTGACATGTAAACGTGCTCCCCTGATATTGGTGCGTTGAGCAGTCCTGACGTATGTACATGTGTTTAATTATATGAACGGCAGAACTAGTTTCTTCTCTCTACCCACTTTTAGCAATTGTTGGAGGCATAGAACAGGTAAACAGTCAGAATCTATTTCCCAGGGTGGAAATGTCAAAGATTAGAGGGCATGGCTTTAAGGTGAGTGGGGCAAAGTTGAAAGATGTGCATGCAAGTTTTTTTACAAGGTGATGGGTGCCTGGGTTACGCTGTCATGGATGGTGGTGGAGGCCGATACGATAGTGACCTTTAAGAGGCTTTTAGAAAGGCTCATGGATAGGCAGAGGCATGGATCGTATTGTTGTGTTTCGGCTGTTGTAAATAACTGAAGCCTTACACCAAGATAAAGGTCCAAAGACTTTATTAACTACATAGCAAATATGACTTCACACTTACACGCCCCTTTAATTCTAAGGGAACCAGGCAAGGAGAGTTACTGTAAAGCTAGTGGGCGTAACTACAAAAGCATGACACATACCATGAGTGACACTGTTCTACATATATGTAGAAGATGAGATTAGTTTATCTTAGCATTACGCTCGCTACATATATAGGTTGAAGGGCCTGTTCTGTGCTGTACTTTTCTAGGTTCTATGGTCTTTCTTATCAATCTCGTGTTTCCGATACCACTCATTACAACACTATGGTAGTATGGTTACCATATAGACTGGCTTTTGTATATTTTCCAACATGAATAATATTGTAATACGGATGTGTGTAAAAACGGAGGTTGTTTGTTGCTCAGAGGTGGCCTGTACACTGTGACTAATGCAAAGGGGTCATGTTGGACAAGGTGGCAAATTTAGTCCAGTGGGAGGCAATGTTAGGGGAAAAAATTCCATGCACAGTGTGGCTAAAACATGGATTGAACAATGACTACTGCAAAGCAAACATTTTTAGTAATAAACATGGCTGGATGTGCTAAGTGGGTCAGTGCATATCTTCCCACAATGCTCAACTGGACACACTGAATGGCCTTCCGCTGTCTTGTGTTCCCTTTCCCACTGATTTCATTCTTGTCCTAGTTTGTTCATGCAGTAGCCTTTGTCCATTCCATGTTTTGATCACACTGTGGATGCATAATATCATGCAGTGTTGTGATGAAAATGCTTTGCCTCAATTGTTGACAGAAGCAGCAATCAACAGCGGCTCAGCCTCGGGAGAGCAGATAGAACTTTGAGATACTCAGTTTTTGCCCCCTAGCCCACTGGAAATCATTTCACAATGGTACAGATGGTTCAATCGTTTTCTTTTGTTGCTGGGAGCGGTTTGAATTTCATGCCCAAGGGATCACACTAATACAGCAGAATTACACTCTTACCATCCAGAAATAATGTCGTGAAATGTAATGTCAAAAAATATTGTTTTCTTAAACATATAAAGAGTTTCTGCTTCTCCCCCAGCATAGGCTATCACATGGATTATGTAGTCCGAATCATTCCACAGTGCAATGAAAACCCTACCATTAGCTTCTACCAGCACCTGGCAGAGGAAATCAGTTTATACTTCACAACAATTAAGGTGTCAGGGGTACAAGATTAATACAGGTGTTAAGGGTTATGGGGAGAAGGAAGGATAATAGGGTTAACGTAGTTAAGCCATGAATGAATGGTGGAATAGACTTGATGGTTCGAATGGCCTAATTCTGCTCCTATCACTTATGAACTAATGGACAATGGATAGATTATGAAAGAGAATTCACTCCTTGTCAAGGAGGACTCTCTAACTTCTACAGGTGCACAGTAGAGAGCATGCTAACTGGTTGCATCGTGGCTTGGTTCGGCAACTTGAGCGCCCTGGAGAGGAAAAGACTACAAAAAGTAGTAAACACTGCCCAGTCCATCATCGGCTCTGACCTTCCTTCCATCGAGGGGATTTATCGCAGTCGCTGTCTCAAAAAGGCTGGCAGTATCATCAAAGACCCACACCTCCTGGCCACACACTCATCTCCCTGCTACCTTCAGGTAGAAGGTACAGGAGCCTGAAGACTGCAACCACCAGGTTCAGGAATAGCTACTTCCCCAAAGCCATCAGGCTATTAAACCTGGCTCGGACAAAACTCTGATTATTAATAACCCATTTTCTGTTATTTGCACTTTATCAGTTTATTTATTCATGTGTGTATATATTTATATTATGGTATATGGACACACTGATCTGTTTTGTAGTAAATGCCTACTATGTTCTGTGTGCTGAAACAAAGCAAGAATGTCATTGTCCTATCAGGGACACATGACAATAAACTCACTTGAACTTGAACTAGAATTCCAAGTGCACAAAGCATGTGTGTACTGGGACATCCCGCTATGAAGCTGATTCACCAAAACTAAGTATTATTTCTAAATGTGGGCGTCAGAATCTCTGCAGAGCATGGAGGCAGTAAAATGCCAAATTTGGAAATCCATCCAGAAGTGGTAGATCGTAAATAACCATCCACCCATGGATGTTAAAAAAAATTGCTCGTCTTTGTAACATGACTCACCCACCTCCGATAAATGTCTGAGGTTTTGGAAGATTTCCACAGTAGCAGCCCTGAAGTCAGATAATCAGTCATTTTAGGGCCCTCATTACATTAAAGGTCTTTCTGAAATAATGAGTCAGGCTAAAATAATTGCCATCTGACCAAGACTTAACCATTATGAAACATCTTATCCATACAATGTAATGAGATGCAGTGCGCATAATTTGCAAATAATACAATATATTTGAATTTCTCAGGGGATTGGTGAATCTTGGTGCAAGTTTTGATAGTTATGTTCTGTCATTTATACACTCTTGAGCCTCTGCAGATGGTTTTAACTCTAAGCACGCTGGAACATTTAGAAACACAAATGGGCCTGCTTTTAGGATGTAATCGACTAACATAGCAGAATTCAAATGGTCCTGGATTCCAGGTCTTTTGATACCTTTGTATATCTATCTCTTCTTGCTAATTCAATTCAAACTTAGGGCAGCACAGTGGCCCAGCTGCCTTCCACCTTACCCAGAGGCCAGGGTTCAATCCTGACAACGGGTGGTGTCTGTACGGAGTTTGTACATTCTCCCTGTGACCGCATGGGTTTTCTCTGGGTGCTCTGGTTTCCGCCCACATTACAAAGACGTGCAGGTTTGAAGGTACAATGACTTCTGTAAATTGTCCCTGGTATGTAGGATAGATACTAGTAGGACGAAACTGCAGATGCTGGTTTATATCAAAGATAGACACAAAATGCTGGAGTAACTCAGCGGGACAGGCAGCATCTCTAAATAGAAGGAATGGATGATGTTTTGGGTCGAGACCCTTCTTCAGACACGAAACATTACCCATTCCTTCTATCCAGAGATGTTGCCTGTCCCGCTGAGTTACTCCAGCATTTTGTGTCTATCTTCGGATAGAACTAGTGTACGTGTGATCTCTGGTTGGCATGGATTTGGTGGGCCAAAGGGCCTGATTTCACGTTGTATCTCTAAACTAAATAAGGGTGCAGTCAACTATTTACACAGTCCTGTGCTCATTGATCTGCATTAATTTCTGGTTGACCAATGGTGAGATATTGAAATTCCCATTCATGCTTTGTAATCCATTCACAGACTTTCATCTTCCAGTTTATTTATTCCTCCCTTCCCCACGACAGACTACACCCCTCCAAGATCTTTGCGCTCCTCAAGTCTTTCCTCGCTTGCCTGCAATTTTAATACTTCTGTCATCTGCGTCTGTTGTTACAGTGGTAGACGCCTTAAAATTTGGATTTGTCTTCCTCTGCATATCTTCCCACTTTACTTTACTGTTCTGTATAAAGCCACTCCTTAGCACTCACCTCTGATCCGAGCACATCTGAAGAAATTCTGTACCATTGATCTGAAATGTAAGCCTAGTTTGTGTAGGAAGGAACTATAGATGCTGGTCTTGTACCAAAGATAGGCATGAAATGCTGGAGTACTTAACAGGTCAGACAGCATGTCTGGAGTAAATGAATAGGTGACGTTTCGGGTCGAGACCCTTCTTCAGACTCTGTTTCTCTCTTCACGGATGCTGCTGAATGTTTCCAGCACTGGCTGTTTGACCTCACTCCAGGTATCATGTTTATCCCTAGCCTGGATCAGGGGAAATTCTTGCACTATGATTATATTGTCGGTATTATATCAGGACTAAAGGAAACCATTCCAATCCCTCAACATAGGTGGCGCAGCAGTAGAGTTGCTGCCTTACAGCGCCGGAGACACGGGTCCGATCCCGACTATGGGTGTCGTCTGTACGGAGTTTGTACTTTCTCCCCGTGATCTGCGTGGGTTTTCTCCGAGACCTTCGGTTTCCTCCCACACTCCGAAGACGTACAGGTTTGTAAGTTGTTAAGTTGGCTTGGTATAAGTGTAAATTGTCCCTAGTGTGTGTAGGATAGTGTTAATGTGCGGAGATCGCTGGTCGGTGCGGACACGGTGGCCGAAACAGGGCCTTTGGCCCATCAGGTTGGCACCAACCAGCAATCACCCGTACACTAGTTCTATCCTACACACTAGAGACAATTTACAGAAGCCAATTAACCTACAAAGCTGCACATCTTTGGAATGTGCAAGGAAACCGGAGCTCCCGGAGAAAACCCCCCACAGTCACAGAAGGAATGTGCAAACTCCGTACTGTGGTCAGGATCGAATTCGGCTCCCTGGCGCTGTGAGGCTGCGCCACTGTGCCGCCTTTGCCCTTTAGCGAAAGATAGGATTTCATTTTGGACACCACTATTTTCAGTTCGCAAGCACTTTCACCTTTAAAATATTAGTCAGAAATACAGGATTAAAATGGCAGGATTTTTATAGGAACTGCGTCAATAATTGAGAACAGCAGTCTTTTACTTTGGGGAGTAATTCGCCATCTGTGCTCATGTCACCTGCTGTTTCACTTCTAAAATGATCAGCCCCTTCGGGGATCAGGAGCTAAAGGTGAGTTGATGACCAGGTTCTGAACAGTCACAGAGCACAAGACATTCTGGATTTTACTTCGGAGTCACGTGAGTGACTACGTGAAGAACCCCGCCAGGACGCATGCGTGGCATATCGCTACACGCATTGCAACGAGTCACAGCAGGGGGAACGACGTTCCCTTAGCGGCAGAATTTGAAAGCCGGGAACAGCAGGTAAGGAGACTCTGCGTTCCTTCCACTTACCTTACAGGTGGAGACATGGACCAGATCCACGAAGGCTGCGAAAAAGCTGGCGGGGGAGAACCGCGGAGTTGCGGGCAGCCGGCAGCAGCAGCCAACGGCATGCCAATCTCCCGAAATGGGAACAGCTGTGCCCGACTTCGCTCCCGCACCGGCCACGGCCGGGCGGTAGAGCAAAGCAAAAAACTAACAGAGTCGTTGACTCAGATGAGTCCGACTCTGAATAGCCGCGAGCGGCCAGTGCCCGTGAGCATTGGGGCCGGTTGGAGCGGCTTCAGGAGCAGCCACGAGCGGCCAGTGCCCGTGCGCATTGGGGCCGGTTGGAGCGGCTGGGAGCGGGGAACAAAAGCAGCCGCGACGGCCAGTGCCCGTGAGCATTGGGGCCGGTTGGAGCGGCTGGGAGCGGGGAACAAAAGCAGCCGCGACGGCCAGTGCCCGTGAGCATTGGAGCCGGTTGGAGTGGCTGCAGTATCAGGAACAGCCGCGAGCGGCCAGTGCCCGTGAGCATTGCGGCCGGTTGGAGCGGTTGGGGGGGAACAGGAGCAGCCGCGAGCGGCCAGTGCCCGTGAGCATTGGAGCCGGTTGGAGCGGCTACAGGATCAGCAGCAGCCGCGAGTGGCCTGTGCCCGAGAGCATAAGAGCCAGTTGGAGCGGCTGCTGGAGGAAATACTCCAAAGTGGCGGGCTCCGGGAATAAGCCCCACAGCAGTACCTCTTGTGGGGCTGCACAGTGTTTCTCCCTCATCAGAGGGGAGCACGGAGGGTCAATTCTGGGCTGACCCTGAAGAGGGGAGTAATCAACCTAGTATGCCTGGGGCGAAAGAAAACATGTTGGATATGGTGTCCCAGTTTATCCAACCCGACCAAACTGGCCTAAACCTGGAGCCGAAAATAGCGGCAAGCATTGACTACATGTCTTTTAACCAACTACAGGGACAGGCATTATCGGACACCACAGCACGACACTTACCACCAGGGAACTGCAAGTCGCTAAATGTTCCCAGTGTCAACCAGTGCATCTGGAAACATGTCGGAGCATCAATTAGAACCAGGGACTTAAAAATACAGAAAGTCCTAAAAGTCCTAACAGCAGGAATTACGACTTTTGCCCGCACATTGAATGAGCAAAACATGACCCAAGACCACCAAGATGCACTGGCTTTACTCTGCAACTCACAATATGAGTTAAACAATATTAGGAAAAGTGCTATCCAACCGGCTTTAGAACCCAAATTTGCACTACTACGGCCAAAAACATCACCCCTACGCACCCACCAGTCGGCCAAGACAAACTGGAGAAAGCGCAAAAACCAGGAACACCCAACATCGGTCTTTTTTAGACCATGGCCAGACCGACCTTCCTGGAAAAGGCGCAAGCCCTCAACACCAACCCAACTACAGACCCAGACAACGGCGCCTCAACGTCCACGGAGGATGCCGAAGAAGTAACACACCTACCACTGGTAACCATGGAGGTAGGTGGGTCTGGTTCCTTAAGAATTAAAGGGAGCATGGAAGTTGGTGGGAGATTACGATATTATTTGAATGCATGGAATAAGTTAACTACCGACACATATTCTAAGCAGTATCCAGGGTTATACCATAGAATTTATACAAAAACATAACCCTCCAGTTCAGCATGTACCGAACCGAATGTTCGTGCTCACAGGCATAGAAAAATTTAAAGCACATGCTGAATTACTGCGGCTATATAAAAAAGAAGTAATTGAGAAAACCCAACACGAATCACAGGAATTCGTGTCCAACATCTTTATAAAAAACAAGAAAGATGGTGGTTGCCGCATCATCGATTTGACTACTTTGAATACCTTTGTACAATATATTCATTTCAAGATGGAAACCTTTGTTACTGCTAAGCAATTGATTTCGGAAGGCTACTACATGGCAAGCATCGATTTAAAAGATGCTTACTATACAGTACCCACAAGAGGTGACCACAGATGTTATTTAAAATTCAACTGGATGGGTCATCAATGGCAATACAGGGCACTACCTAATGGTCTAACATCAGCCCCCAGGCTGTTCACAAAAAATTTTAAACCAGCCCTAGCGTTACTGCGGAAACAAAAACACATGGTAATGGCATATCTAGATGACATACTTATTGTTGGCAAAACTTTGGAATTGGCTAAACAAGCGGTAACAGCCACAACACAATTGTTTGAAAAACTGGGGTTTATCATCCATCCAGTTAAGTCTAAATTAACACCTTCAACAAAAATGGATTCTGTGGGGTTCACCATTAACTCAGTTCTCATGTCAGTGACTTTGCCGAAAGAAAAGGTTACAGCCTTAATAGAGGCTTGTAGCGAAATCATTGACATCACCAAACCATCCATTAGACTGGTAGCTAGAATAATTGGGAAGATAGTGGCTGCATTTCCAGCCACACAATTCGGACCTTTACACTATCGAAATTTACAGAGCGCAAAAATAAGAGCACTCAAAATTAATGGTGGCCATTTTGACAGACCAATGAAGCTACCAACAGAGGCCATAATGGAACTACAATGGTGGGAACATAACATCAGGTATTGTTCCAATCCAATAATTATCAGCAACCCGTCTATGGTACTACAAACTAATGCCAGTGCACTTGGTTGGGGTGCTACCAATTCCATCTCCAGCTGTGGAGGGAGATGGAATGCACAGGAGGCATCATTATTACAAACACTGGGCATAAACTACCTGGAAATGTTAAGTGCATTCCATGGCCTTAAGTCATATTGTTCTGGGTTAAATCACCAGCATGTTAGACTACAAATTGACAACACCACCGTGGTAGCATATATCAACCATATGGGTGGAAACAAATCGACATCATGTGACAATCTGGCCAACACACTTTGGCAATGGTGTATCCAGAGAGATATTTGGATATCAGCTACCTACTTACCAGGTAAACTAAATTTAGTGGCAGACACCAGGTCACGCAAATTCAATGAAAACACTGAATGAATGTTGGATAAAAAATGTATTTGCTGAAATTACAGCATGGTATGGAACACCAGATATCGATCTTTTCGCATCCAGGCTCAATCACCAGTTATCAAATTATGTTTCATGGGAACCAGACCTGGGGCAGCGGCAACAGATGCATTTTCGCTGCATTGGGGGAAATTGTTTATTTATGCATTCCCTCCTTTCTGCCTCATCAGTCGGGTATTAAGGAAAATACAGCAAGACTCTGCGTCTGGTATTTTGATAGTACCCGATTGGCCTACTTAACCATGGTTCCCGGTGATACTAGACATGGTATTAGAACCATGCATCACCATCCATCATAGACCTAATTTACTGGTCCATCCGGTAACAAAGGAAAGATCACCCACAGATCTATGAACATCCCGTCTGTTCTGGAATTCCTGGCAAGCCTCCATTACGATGAGAGGCTCAGTCATAGTGCCATCAACTGCGCCAGAAGTGCTCTGTCAACATACCTGTGGCAAGGAACAGAGCGGCATTCTGTTGGGACACACCCTGGTAACCAAACTCATGAGGGACATTTTAATGTTAATCCCCCAAGAACCAGGTACTCCCAAATATGGGATGTGAGCATTGTACTGACCATGTTAAGAAACTGGTCTCCAGCTACAGCTCTGTCCCTACAGAAACTGACTATGAAACAGTCATGCTGATGGCCTTGGTCACGGCACAAAGGGTCCAGTCACTACAGAACCTAAGGCTGGACAACATGACTATTTCATCTGGAAATTTAACTTTTCACATCAATGAATTAGTCAAACAGAACAGATAGGGGTCAGCAGGCCTAAAAACAGAATTCAGGGCATACCCGACAGATGATCGTCTCTGTATTGTAACACACTTACTATTATATATGGAGTATACTAAGATCATCAGAGGGAAAGAAATGTCACTTTTAATCAGCTACAAACAGCCACTCAAAACAGTGACAGTCCAGACCATCTCTAGATGGCTAAAACAGGTCCTAATAAGGCTGGAGTAGACACTAGCATTTTAAATCTCACTCCACCAGGGCTGCCGCTACATCGGCAGCTATGAAGTTGGATGTTCCTATGGACCAAATCCTCAAGACAGCAGGATGGTCAATGGAGAAAACTTTCCAACGATTTTATAACAAACCAGTCATTAAACCTGGAACATTTGCAGAAACAATTTTAAGTTCTGTAATATAATTTACCCCATAAATAGGGGCTATAATTTGGTGTTAATATATTTATCGTTGGGTTTTCAATATCGTATTGATGTCTAATGATGTTAACACTATTCTCCCCATAATCAAGGCAGATGTGATGCATGGACTCGTTTCCACGGCATGAAATCACAGAGCTTTAAAATCTTCACGTAGTCACTCACGTGACTCCGAAGTAAAATAGTAAGATTAAACGAGAACTTACCAGTTTCATCGTTATTTTATGAGGAGTAACGTTGAGGGATTACGTGCCCTCCGCTCTCACCCTTGATCATATACTCAACTGGTATCTCATCTCTAATCTTACTATGTTTAGTCATTACCGTTATCTGTGATTTCACACCGCTGCTTTGAAGAATGACACGCATGCGTCCTGGCGGGGTTCTTCACGTAATCCCTCAACGTTACTCCTCATAAAATAACGATCAAACTTCAAACTGGTAAGTTCTCGTTTAATCTTACTATTTCTCCCTGGTTTTCATTCTCAGATGAACGTGCTGAGCAGTGTAACGATTGCGGGAGGATGATTCATGTGCGGCCTCTAACATGGATGACATTAGCCAGATCCAGGCCTCGTCCCTGTCAGGTCCTGTGCGGCAACAATGGTCCCATTTCAGAATCGACTGTTCAAGCCCCTTTTAAGGGAGACTGCACCGTGGAATCCAATCTGCCGCTAATTGCACACAAAAAACAAAAGATTATCCAGTTAAATAGTAACGGCTGTAATCTCATCATGCCCAAAGTGTTTCATAATTTACAAAACACTGTTATTATTTCTTAAGAACATATCAACAAATAAATTAGGAGCAGCAGCAGTCGGACTTTGCCATGGCTGATATGGTTGTAATCTCAGCTCCACCTTCTCTCCTTCTCTCACTAACCTTTCACCCTCTTGCAGTTGAAGCATTCATCCCCCTCTTTAAAATTATATATGAACATTTAATATGATCATGACTGATCTAAGCTGACCCTATCTCTTCTTCTGTTCTATTTCTCCATGTCTCTCTATTCCTCTATCTTTTTTTTATCCGCACTTTCTCAGTAACCGTGACGCTATAACGCTGTGCCATCATATTCTGCACCCTCGTATTTTGGCACTAGTACTTTGCACTACCTGTTGTACTTGTGCATGGCTTGAGTGTACTCATGTATAATATAATTTGACTGGATAGCTTGCAAACACCAATTTTCACTGTAGCTTGGTACATGTGACAATAATAAACCAATACCAATATTAATATCAAAATTAGCCCAACTGATGTCTTATGGATATCAGTAATGCATTCCGTGCTGAAGAATGATGCAAAAATGCATTCAACATATCTGACATTTCTTTGTTTGGTGTTTTTACTTCATCCGCTTCGTTTTCTAAAGACCTGACATTTACCCTAGCCACCCCCTTCCTGTTTGTATATCCATAGAAACTCTCTTTGCTCCTTTTCTCCCTTTTTTTGAGCTTCATGTGTTTCTGCAGTTGGATTCCAAAAACTCCCCAGTCCTTTGACCTACCAACAGGCCTTGTTGCTTTCAATTTAACATAATTCTTTATATTTTTTGTTAACCACAGATTGAGCCACTTTCTCATGATTGGGATAATTCTTGCTGAGTATTATTGAAATATCATTTGAATATTGACCACGGTTCACCTACTGGCATTCCGCTTACATTGTTGACCAAACCACCCTCGGCAACTCCTCCTCCATACCGAAGATAGACACAAAATGCTGGAGTAACTCAGTGGGACAGGCAGCATCTCTGGATAGCAGGAATGGGTGAAGTTTCGGTCGAGACCCATCTTCAGACTGATGTCAGGGGAGAGGGAGATACAAAGTGTAAGGTGTGAAAATGAGACAAAGGGGATGAAGCTCAAGCAAAATGTAGAATAGATCATTGTTAACTGGGAGAAGGTAACAACAAAGCAAACAGAGGTAAAATGTAATCGGACACCGTCGGACTAGTCGGAGAACTGGGATGGAGAGAGAGGGAAAGCAAGAGTTACTTGAAGGTTACTTGAAGCCCAAGCAAAATATGAGGCTCTGTTCCTCCAATTTGTGCTGGGCCTCACTCTGACAATGGAGGAGGCTCAGGACAGAAAGGTCAGTGTGGGAAAGGGAGGGGGAGTTAAAGTGTTTAGCAACCGGTAGATCAGGTAGGTTCAGGCGGACTGAGCGGAGGTGTTCAGCGAAACGATCGCCGAATCTGCACTTGGTCTCACCGATATATATAGGAGTCATCCTTCATATCACTACAATCGCCCTTAATTCAATTGAAGGCACTAGTTATACATCTATGGTGTACATCCTCAATCTGTATTTGAAATTCTAATATATTAAAGGCACGGCCCTCTAGCATTTCTTTAACCGTTAAAGACCAAATCTACAATAACCCATTCCCAGGTAGGATTCACTAAGCACTGCCTTTAAAAGCTCTACTTCCTTAGAAGATTGAGGAGATTCAGTATGTTGATGAATCTCATGAACCAGCATATTGGCTGGTTGCATCATAGGCTGGTTTGGCAACTTAATGCCCAGGAATGAAGAAGATTGTAAACAGTGGTGAACACCGCCCAGTCCATCACGTGTACTGACCTCCCCACCATCGAAGGGAGCTACAGGAGTCGCTGCCTCAAAAAGTCAGCCAGCAGCATCAGAGACCCACAACACCCTGGTCACGCACTCATTTCCCTCCTGCCATCGGGAAGGAGGTGTAATAGCCTGAGAACCGTAACATCCAGGTTCAGGAGCAGCTTCTTCCCGACAACCATCAGGCTATTTAACACTGCAACCTCCACATAAGCTACAAACTACAAAGACTTGGGGGCATTGTTTTTGTCTATTCACTATTATTGTTTTTTTTAATATATATCCACTGAACTTTTTTTCTGGTGTTTTCTTAAGGTGTAACAGAGTATTGTGTTTGCAGCAGAATATTATGGTGTGCTGCTTCAAATAAGAATGTAATTGTTCTGTTCCAATACAATAAAAACTCCTCAAACTGCGGAGCAACCTGGACATACAGCTCACCCTCTCCATGACACACTGGAGGAGTACCTGAGGACTACCTCCAGCACCAGACTGGTTCCACCAAAATGCAGGACAGAACACCACTGGAGATCCTCCTTCCCTGTGGCTACACCTCCTCCCCCTTCTGTCCTGGGGTACACTGAGACGGACACCTCCACCCCCCCCCCCCCCCCCCCCCCCCCCCCCACCAATCTTTGTACATCCCCAAATCCTTTCAACTCATCACTTTAATTACATGTTTCGTGTATTTTGTGTTTTTATGACTGTTGGCAGATCAATCCTCGGATAAATAAAGTCCAATCATATTGTATCATTAAAACACTCTTGACTATCATGGCGGGCTAGAGGGCTGTATGGTTCAATGAAACATGGAGGGAGGCAGATATAGCGGGATCAATAGTTGAGCCCGCAATGGTAGCGCTGCATGGAAGGAACCAGGAGGATGTTCTATAGTTTTTGACGGATTGTCAGCATGCTGACCGGTTGCATCATGGCTTGGTTCGGCAACTTGAGCGCCCAGGAGCGGAAAAGACTGCAAAAAGTTGTAAACACTGCCCAGTCCATCATCGGCTCTGACCTCCCTACCATCGAGGGGATCTATCGCAGTCGCTGCCTCAAAAAGGCTGGCAGCATCATCAAGGACCCACACCACCCTGGCCACACACTCGTCTCCATGCTGCCTTCGGGTAGAAGGTACAGGAGCCTGAAATCTGCAACATCCAGGTTCAGGAATAGCTACTTCCCCACAGCCATCAGGCTATTAAACTCAACTCAAACAAAATAGTAAGATTAAACGAGAACTTACCAGTTTGAAGTTTGATCTGTATTTTATGAGGAGTTACGATGAGGGATTACGTGAAGAACCCGCTCAGTGCGCAGGCGCGGCATACTTCCAAGCAGCGGTGTGGAATCACAGATAGACACAGTTATTTTGAAGTAAACATAGTAAAGATAAGGAGACATCAATTTATTAGTTTGATCCATATAATGAGGGTGGGAGCGGAGGGCACGTAATCCCTCATCGTAACTCCTCATAAAATACAGATCAAACTTCAAACTGGTAAGTTCTCGTTTAATCTTACTATTTCACTTCGGAGTCACGTGAGTGACTACGTGAAGATTTCAAAGCTCTGTGATTTCAAATCGTGTAACAGTTTCATTTCACTCACTGCCGAAGTTCTTGAGGGAGGAAGTGTTATCGTAATGAACCAATGAGTCTATTTGTAGAAAAACACAATGGCATTTTTTAAACAATAACAACAAAGAATTAAGTTGCTCCCCTGGGCTTAAATTAAATATTTGCAGTTCGTAAATCTTTACTGCAAATAAACCAGGTTTTGCCAACGGCTTATTATAAAATTTCTGAACGGTCTTTTCCCTTCCCACCATCCTGCTGTAGCCAGGATGTGGTCTATAGGCATGTCCATTCTTTAGCCGTCGACATGGATGCTGCCCTGGTGGAATAAAATTTGTACATGTTAGTGTTTATCCCAGCAGTTTCTAGCACCTGCTTGAGCCATCTCGCAATGGTTTGGCTCGTACCCCACCATAAGGTTTTTGTGACTGACCCACAAGGCTTTTCATCTCCCTCGAATATTCTGGTTGTGTCTATATAGGATAGTAGGCGGGTCGTGGCACATAACCGTGGTTCTGGTGGGTAAGCCACGACTGGATTAGGTGTTCCTGGTCTGCTCTGTTTGACCAGTCGCTGGATAATGACAGATCTGGTCTGGAGCTGTGATCATGTTGTCCAGTCGCAATAGGTGTAGTGACTGGACCCTCTGAGCGGATACAAGTGCCATCAACATGAACGTCTTTAGTGTAGCTTGCTCGAGGCCGGGGAATCTGGCTGGTGGCCCTTCCCTGAGATATGTCAGGACCACACTGATATCCCAAATATGGGTATACCTGGGCTTAGGGCTTGATATTGTAAATGCCCTTCATCAGTTTTACCACCAGTGGATGGGATCCCATCGCCTGTTGTCCTGCCGCTGGTTTGAGATAAGCAGAAAGAGCACTCTGCGCTGTGTTGATGGCACTGTAGCTGATCCCTACATCGTGGTGTAGATGGCCAGGAACTCCAGTATGTTGGTGGCTATAGCTGTTTCGTATGTTGTCCATGTTTCCTGGCAGTACTTCTCCCTTTTTTGATGCTGGTTAAGTACTGCCTCTTGGTGGATGTTCGAAGGGATGCCGACATGGTGGTGATGGTTTGTTTGGACAATCCCAGTTCCAGGTAATAATAATAATAAATTTTATTTAATGGGCGCCTTTCAAACATCTCAAGGACACCTTACATAGTATATCGGAATAACATATAATCGGAATATAACAATAAAGACATCACAGAGACACAAATTAAAAACAGGATTCAATCCAAAAACAGAAAATCAAAAACACAGTGTGAAGAGGGAGCAGCGGCAACCAAATCGTGCCAGCGTCCACTCTCTCTTCACGGCAGCCATCTTGGACACAGACCTACAGGACTACAAATAGACCAAAAAAATCATCCCCCCACAGTGGGTAGCACTGTGGAGGAAGGCACAATGTCCAGTCCCCACCCCATGTTCACCCCAAAGTCAGGCCTATTGAGGCCACCGCAATTGCCTCTACGGAGGCCCGATGTCCCTGGCCGTTCTCACCGGGTGGTCTTGCCCCGGCGTCGGGAGAGTCCTTTCGGCGGCTGGGCCACCTGGAACGGCCGCTTCTTGGTTGGAGCCCGCGGCTGCCGAAGCCGACAAGGCCGCGCCGGTTTGGAGCTCCCAGGCTCCCGATGACAAAGGCGGCGCCGCCTCTCCGCACTGCCGCCTCTCCACGCTCCGCAGACCCGCAGCCCGGAGTTGTTGCTCTTGGCGGTCCAGCTCGCCAGAGCTCCAGCGCGTCGCTCCAGCGCGGCGACCCAGGCAAGGGATCGCCCGCTCCGCTCCAGCGCTCCAATGCTGTGCCGCCGCCGAGGCCGAGGTGCTGGGCGGTTCCCGCCAGGAAACGGCGCTCCAAGCCCGCAGGTAGGCCACGAGGACGGATCGACGGGCAGCCCGGAGAAGAAGCTGCCACACCGACCAGGTAGGGACCTAGAAATTAAGTTTACACCTACCCCCCACATTAAAAAGACCATATCCCCTACAAACAAAAAACAGGACTCACTAAAAAAGTGTAAGGTCTGTTCAAACTTGCAACCCAGGCGTTTAATTTTCTCATGGCATGGGTGTTTAGCTTACCTGGTAGGTAAGTAGCTGATAGCCAAATATGTCTTTCGACATACCATTGCCAAATCATGTTGACCAATTTGTCGCATGATAATGATTTTATGCCACCCATATGGTTAATATAAGCCATCACCGTAGTATTTATCAATTTGTAACCGAAAATGCAAGTGCTGCATATTAGATAAATATGCTTTTAAACCATAAAAGGCGCCCAACATCTCTAGATAGTTAATGCCCAGTGTAAGTAGTAATGATGACTCTAGTTTAGTCCATCTACCACTTGTGCTGGATATGGAGTTAGTCGCTCCCCAGCCTTGAGCACTGGCATCTGTTTGAATAACTAAAGTAGGGTTAGTGATAAAGATAGGGCTGAAACTATGCCAAACGTTTTCTGCCCACCACTGTAGCTCTGATATTGCTTCAGTGGGTAAGTTCATGACACGATCATAGTGACCTGTATGTCGTTTTATTGCCCGTACCTTTGCTCTCTGTAAATTTTTTGATAGTGCAAAGGTCCGAATTGTGTAGCCGGAAATGCTGCTACCATTTCCCCAATTACTCTTGCTACTTGTCGAATAGTTGGTCGCTCGTTGACCATTAATTTGTTGCATGATTGTGCTAATTCAACCATTTTTGCCTTTGGCAAGGTAACAGTCATATGGACTGAGTTAATTGTGAAGCCCAGGTAGTCCATGACAGTGGATGGCTTCAACTTAGATTTATCTGGATGTAGGACGAACCCCAGAGTTTCGAGGAGCTGTTTTGTAGCTGATACTGCTGCCACAGCCAATTCCATCGTTTTCCCTACTATGAGAATATCCTCCAGATATGCCATGACAATATGTTTTTGTTTTCTTAGTATTGCTATGGCTGGGTTCAATATTTTGGAGAATAATCTTGGGCTGAAGTTCGCCCATAGGGCAATGCTTTGTACCATCCAGATAAATTTTAGGTATCTGCGATGATCCTTGTATATGGGTACTAGATAGTAAGCATCTTTAAGATAAATGCTTGCCATGAAGTGTCCTTTGGAATTCAGTTGTCTGGCAGTAACATATGTCTCCATTTTGAAATGTATATACTTAACAAATTTGTTTAGTGATGTTAAGTCAATGATGATGCGACAGACACCATCTTTTTTGGTTTTAGTGAATATATTCGATACAAATTCCAAAGGTTCATGTTTGGTCTTTTCGATGACCCCCTTTGTGATAAGTCTCACCAGTTCAGCTTGTCCCTCACGTTTCTTTTTGACGGAGGGAGAAATACCCTTTGGGGCCATTGTTGAACTGGCGGCGTTTTTTCTGACATGAATTGTATTTTATATCCTGTAATGTTGTTGAGTATATACTTGTCACTCGTGACCATACCCCATGCTTCTTTAAACAAGTGTAATCTCCCCCCTGTTAATAAAGCACCCTTATTCTCTATATGCTGGTAGGGACCAGACCCACCTACCTCCATGGTTATTGGCGATTCTGTTTCTTCATTTTCCTGAAGATTTTGTTCTGACGTGCTGGCGATGTTGGGGGGAGGCGCATTTTCCAGGGGGTCCGCTGCGGGCCCTGATCTGAAAGATCTTTGGGGATAATGTGCGGACCCCAAGCGTTCACCAGTCCCATATTGCGGAAGTCGACTGGTGGATGCCGTGGGGTGCTGCCGTTTGGGTATCGGAGGTCTTGGTTTGCTCGTCCCGGGGCCTGCCCTCATTAGGCCGAAGGTTTTTGATGCTTCCTGCATCTCCTTCAGTTTTTTATTGAAATCTTTCCCAAATAGCAGCGCGTCCGTATCCGCAGCTGGGGCTTTACACAAGCCAGCAAATTTGGGATTGAGGGCAGGTCTTATGTTTCCCTCCGGTGATTGTTGATCTCAAATTGTGTGGTACACATTAATGCCAGCACATCCTGCTGGCAGGTATCCATCTCCGTGCTCTCCACGGAACGAGCAAAGGCTGTGATGGCTGATGTCAGGAGCCTTAGGATCCGCTGTAGCTTGAGTTCTTGGGTCTGGATGTGTGACCCACATGCCCCCAGATTTGGCTGTTGACACTTTTTACTTTGAGGGCCTCACCGTTTTCTGGTGCTGTGTTGTTTCAGCACCTCAGCGAGCACCTTTTCCAGTAATGGTTGATGCTGGCCGCCATTCTTGGTTCCAGCGGTGCTCCAGCCCGTGGGGTTGCTACAAGCGGTCCATCACACCCAACAGCTCTTCATGTTCCTGCACCCCTGGCATACTCCCGAATTCGTCCGCCTGCCCCTGTTCCAGACCAGCCCAGCCCTGGTCACCAATGCTAGCCTCCAGTAATGAGGGAGCAAAGGGCAGTGCATGAAGCACTGTGGAGGCGGTGCCTGACCTCCCTCCGCGAGAGCGCTCTTTCTGCGCATCTCGCTGGAGCTGCTCCAATTTCTGTTGGATGCAGCTGAGGCGGCTGTCTCTCCTCCATTTAGGTGGAGACATGTCCCCGTCCGACAAATCGGACGCCACCGGCCGGATGCCTGTTCGGGTGGCTAGACATCCAGCCCGCAGTTCAGGCACTAGCGGGACTGGGCTCGGCGCGGTGATGGGGATAGCGGAGCGACCGGTAATTGTTCCTACCGCCTGTTGCTGCCCCCCCTGCAATGGAACGCTCCTCCGCTGGAGTTGAGCGGGGGACAGGTTCTTCTGGAGCTTTTGCCTTGTAGTAGCGAGAGCGCCCCTCAAGCAGCGCGTCTCGCAGGCACCTGCTCCATGAGCCGCTCCAGCGGCTCAGGCGGCTCTCTCTCCCCCCGTGCGGGTGGAGAGACGTCCCGTCCGACATCGGGAAACACCTGCCGGATGCCTCTCGAGTGGCTATGCGTCCAGCCCGCTGCTTCAGGTACTAGCGGGCTGGCCTCGGCACGGTGTCGGGGAATTACGGAACACCGGGTCGCTCCTACCGCCCGTTGCTGCCCCCCTCCCCAACGGGAAAACGGGGGACAGTTTTGTTCCAGAGCCTTTTTCTCTGCCTGTAAAAAACACAAGCAGAAAAAGGCTCACCTGTAAAAGAAAACCCGACCTCAGGGTACTCACCTGACGGTCCGGTTCATCCTGTAACGGGACAGCCTTACTCCCGTGGCAGCCGCTGTTGCACTGCTGGCGTAATGCCGTGCCTGCGCACTGAGCGGGTTCTTCACGTAGTCACTCACGTGACTCCGAAGTAAAATTGAACATTAATAGCCCATTGCACTTTATCTGCTTATTTATGTGTGTATATATATATACTCAATGGTGTATGGCCACACTGATCTGTTCTGTATTTACTTATGCCTACTATATTCTGTTGTGCTGAAGCAAAGCAAGAATTTCATTGTCCTATCTGGGACACATGACAATAAACTCTCTTGAATCTTGAATCTTGAATCTTAGAAGGCCAGAGCACAGCCAGCATGCTTAGTCATAGAGCCACAGTCATACTGCATGGAAATGGCTCTGTGGCCCATTGTTCATGCCAACCAGAAAGCCCCATCTAAGCTCGCCCCATTTGCTAAGGTTTGGCCCAAATTGCTTTAAACCTTTCCTCTCTATGTAGTTGCCCAAATGTCCTTGAAATTTTGTTATTGTATCTGCCTCAACGACTTTTTCTGGCAGATAGTTCCATATACCCACAATTTGTGTGAAAAGATGCCCTTAGATCCCTATTAAATCTGCCCCCTCTCACTTTAAACCTGTGCCTTCTAGTTTTGGAATCCCCTTAGCTGGGGGAAAAGAACTGTGTGCATTGACTCTATCTTTTCCCTTCATGATTTCATGCACCTCTATTGGATCACCATTCAGCCTCCTGTGCTCCTAGGAATAAAGTCTCAGCCTGCCCAACTTCTGCTATAGTTCAGGTCCTTGAGTTTAGGCAACATCCTCATATATCTTTGCTACACTAGTCTGAAAAAGGGTCTCCACCCAAAACGTCACCTATGCATTCACTCCAGAGATGCTGCCTGTCCTGTTGAGTTACTCCAGCATTTTGTGTCTATCTTTGCTGCACCTGTTCCTGCTTACTGGCATCCTTCCTGCAGCAGGGTGACCAAAACTGAACGCACCACATCCATTGATTACATGCACTTGTCTGCATTCACTCTGCAACTAACCACATTGACCAGAGCAGCCACATTACAGGCACATTGCCTTGCCTGAACACCCAGAGAAATGCTGTACCTCAGTGACTGGTTCCTGCAACATGCTACTGATTGAATATCACGATGGAAATCTATATTAAACATCTGCAATTGTAGTTTAACAAAAGAGACTGAGATTTGAAGAACGTCACCCTGAGACCAATCTGCTGAATATAATCCTGCTTCAGGAGCTGAATATATTAAAAAACAAATCAAATGTGAAATGGAAAAGAGAATTTAAAAGGAATTAAGAAAATATTTTTCAAGCGCTGTATTATTACAAAATAATTGAATTTTCATTTTCAATTGAGTCATTGTTTTCAAAACATCATGAGCAGTGTTTTGTCGATGAACTAGGACAGGAGGGGTAAATAGTTATCCTTGGGATCTGCGGCTAAAGATATTGCAGAGAATCAGCTGCACTGTACTTGATTCTATTGACCCCAATGGAACCAAGCTGGGTATGCCTCTGTCACTCAATTTAGTCCCATGGACTTTTAAGATGCCACACTGGCACTGCTGGTAGAACTGATGGCTTACAGCACCAGACACCCGGGTTCCACCCTGGCCTTGGGTGCTGTCTGTGTGGAGTTTGCACATTCTCCCTGTGACCGCATAGGTTTCCTCCAGGTGCACTGGTTTCCTCCCACATCCCAAAGATGTGTGGGTTTTGAGGTTAATTAGCCTCTGTAAATTGCCCTTGGTGTGTGTGGAGTGAGAGAGTGTGATAACTTACAACTAGTGTGATTGCTAATCGGTGTGGACTCCGTGAGCCGAAGGTCATGTTTCCATGTTGTATCTCAAAAACTAAAACTAAGACTACAGACAAACTTCTTCCTCTTTATCTTCTTTCCCGAAGTTTGAGGCAAATCTTGTCAACTCATTGTTTGGGATTGGGGAAATCAGTGGTTGGGATTGCAGACCCCTGACAGACCTGGAACTGCGCCAAGGACAATTAGGTGGTGGAAATGCTAGTGATGGTGGTGGTGATGGTGATGGTGACGGGGGGGGGGGGGGGGGGGGGGGGGGGGTGGATGGAGCAACGGGGAGAGGGCCTGAGATTCTTTGTGCAGCACGGAAGTTACCCCAAACATAAATCACTCACTTCATCAGCCGCTGACGTTGTATAGTATTGCACTGAGGGGTCTTGTCAGGGTGGATGTGTAAATAATTTTTCTCTTGTGGGAGAACCTAGATGTATGGGTCACTGGTTAAAACTAAAGAGTTGCACATTTAAAACAGATATGAGACACTTTTTTTCAAGAAGTCCATAACACCTTAAGGAGTTGGAGCAGGAGAAGGCCAATCAGCCCCTTGAGCCTGCTCTGCTCGTCATTAGGATTGTAGTAGATCCAACATTCCTCATTCACGTTCCTAGCCCTTCCCCATAACTAGAAATCTGTTCATTTCATCCTTAAATATATCCAAGGACACTTCCCCCACTTTTCTGTGGCAAGCAGTTCCAAATGTTCACAGCTCACTGAATGAAGGAATATTTTCATATCTCTGTTTTAAATGGACACCCCCTTATCTGAGACCATGCCCTCTAGTTTTCTAGACTTTCCTATGAGAAGAAGCATCTTCTCATAATGTAATCAGTCAGGTTTCTAGTGAGTGGGCTCTACTTTTCAAGCACCCTACAATGGGGTCTCTGAATTTTCAGCAGTGCAAAATAGGCAATGGAAATCCAATTAAATTTAATAATTAAGTTAAATATATTGTATAGGTTATAAATGATCTTGCTCTAAGATGCAATCACGGGTCCAAATTGCTTTTGACACAGGGTGAAAAATGCCTGCTAAGCTCGCAATTTTACAATTGAGCAGATTTATCATTTCTCCTCTCCTGTAATAACTTATTATGTTTGGTGTCACAAGTCGAAGGCAAAATTTTAAATAATTTACATTATTCTGACTGTTTTCTCTACTCCAGCTCATGTGCGGGAGAAATGAAGCAATTCTTCAATGTTCTCCAACCAACTAATATCAGCTCTTGCTTTATGCCCCTGTCCCACTTAGGAAACCTGAACGGAAACCTCTGGAGACTTTGCGCCCCACCCATGGTTTCCGTGCGGCTCCCGGAGGTTGCAGGTGGTTGCCGGAGGTTGCAGGTAGGGAGACTGACAAAAACCTCCGGCAACCGCACGGAAACCTTGGGTGTGGCGCAAAGTCTCCAGAGGTTTCCGTTCAGGTTTCCTAAGTGGGACAGGGGCATTATGTTTGAACCTAAATCCAGTGGCAGAATTATGACATTGACATGAGCGTTACTGGGTTAGGAATGCTTGAGAGGGCGGGGGGGTTGGGGGGGTGGGGGTGGGGGAAGAAGTAAAGAATCTCAAAGCTCAGATGAGTTGCTGATGGTTGAAGTTAATATCCGCAAGAGGCAATTGGAAACTAAAGCCACGGCATTGCTTGGTTTAAAGAGCGACGCACACATTTGGGTATGTGAGTAGATTGGCCCAGACAGATAACATGAAAAGTCAACTGGACAATGACCCTGCCCATCTGGATTAGTCTTGAAGAAGCATTGCATTTTCATAATCTTCCCTCAATGGCCAATGAATAAAGTCAACTGGAGTCTGGTCAAAAAGATAGGGATCAATTCCTAATCTTTGTTCAGTTGCCTATCACAATGACTACCAAGACAAAACTTAGAGCCTCACATTTGGTCGATTAAGGGCAGGGATTATTGCTGAGCAGCAACTGATCATTTCTGCAGGACTTTGTGTTTGTGTATTGTGCTGCCCCTCTGTTTTCATATTTACACATACCTGTGTGTGGATTGTTGATGCTCAGTACGCCTGTTTCCAGAGTTTCTGATTTGCTTAGATTAAGTGCAGGTTGACTCATGGAGAACGGCACTGCAATGTCAATGCAGAACAGTGCTCTGAGAGATGCCACAGCAGGTATGGGCTAACTGTCAGCTCATTATATGGAGGCACACTGAGGCAGAATGGAAACAGCTGTGGCAGGAGTTAAATCCTTGGAGATGACCATAAAGGAAAAGTCACCGGAGATGATATTGTGACGACAGAAGGGACGGAAGAAGAGCGGAGGTGTCTGATGTCAACAAGCAGTCAAAGAGAAAGTCAATGTTGAAAGCCGAGGTTCAAGAATGAACAGTTTTAGGAAGCAAGGAATATATAAATTGTTCCAATCGAGTTCATGATTTTTAGTAACACACTAACACAAAGTATAATTGGGACTAGTGTAATTGCTGATGAGAGTTAAGAGTGGCTGAAGAAGGGTCTTGACCCAAAACGTCGCCTATTCCTTTTCTCCAGAGATGCTGTCTGACCCCTGAGTTACTCCAGCTTTTTGTGTCCATCTTCGGATTAAACCAGCATGTGCAGTTCCTTCCTGTTTAACATTTCACAATATGCTATATTCATTTATTCATACTTGTGCAGACAAATGTGTTAAAGTAACTAAAGTAAAACAAGATATGAGACTGGATGTGTACCTGGAATAACGATCCCTTGAAATTATCCATATCTGACTTCCGGTGGCGCCATGCTGGACTAGCAGTCGCAACTTTTAGCTCCGCTCCTGTAAAATCGTGATTTTTCGCGTTAAAATCGGGTCTGGAGGTCGGGAACGATTCAAAAACTCACCTGAGCCCCGGGACGTCGCGCTGATGACGTCATTAGTAAGCGCTGTGATTTAAAACGGAGGATAAAGGATTTTAAATGAAAAAAACGTCTTCAGCTCAGAGCCCTCAGAGAACAATCTCAAAACTGCTGAAAACACAGAAAACTGAAGAACAGACCTCTGAAGTGGATTCTGGAATGGCTACAAGGGCCAAGACTGAGATGGCTACTAAGGAGAAAAATGAAATGGAGGAGATAAAGAACTCAGTAAGAGAACTGAGAAAGGATATTGAGGCTGGAAACTCAAAAATGATGGAAAATATTAATGTCAAATTGATGGAAAATATGTCGAACATTAATGCTGGTAATCAAAAAGTTATTGACTGCATTGGCATTATACAAAAACGAATTGAGGATGTGCATGAAGAGCTAATGGGGAGAATTAATAAAGGGGAAGAAGAATCTAAGAAGAAGTTTGAGGCTGTGCATGTAATTGTTTCTTCACATGTAACTGAATTAATAGACATGGAAACAGTTGTTGATCAAATGGCTGAAGATATGCAGGGAATGAAGCTAGAACTAGACAGCCTCAAGAGTCAACTGGCGAAAGTCTCAGATAAATGTCTTGATATCGAAGCAGGGTCAAGACGCCAAAATTTACGAATACTGGGAGTAACTGAAGGAGCAGAGGAAAATAACGCCCGTGAGTTCACTGCCAACTTAATCAAAAAGGTACTCAATTTACCTGTGGAACCGGAAATTGAAATGGCACATCGAATACCTAGATTTAAGCCAAGATCACAAGCAGATCCAGCCCACCCACGACAGATCATAGTCAAACTTCGGGACATTTCAGCACTTGAAGAGCTGATGGAAAAAATCAAATACGGAGTGAAGATGACCTTTGGAAACGACACTATCAAACTCCTCTGGGATTATCCCTATGAGATCGTGCAAAAGAGAAGAAAGTTCGAACAGACAAGACAGATTCTCCATGGAGTTAAAGATGTCAGATGTGGCGTTTTTTATCCGGCCAGGATGCGCATTACTTTCAAGGGAAAAGAGAAAACTTTCACTAATTCGGATGCATCTTATAAATATGCCCAAGAGATTGTGGCAGAAACAGAAGATTAATCAAGGCAGCGGGACGATATGGACAATTTATTTCCTTTTATTACTTCACAGAGAACACCTGAAGATAAGGGAAGAAACACCATTCTCTAAAAGTTTAAAATGGAAGAGCATCTCCACGTGCGCCGGTCTAGACATCTTATCTCCTTTGGACGCTTTGGAATTCAACTCAAGGACATTCTTTGTTCAAAATGAAGGAAAGACTGATAAGCAACGCAGAGACGAACAGCAGAGCCGAATGTGGAAAACACCACAAGGACAAATGGCGGTTTAAGATCTTAAAACAGCTTTACAAAATATAGAGAATTAATAATAATTAACAATACTAATATAGAAATATAAATGGAAACTAACCTGAACTATATAAGGGGCAAAATGTAATAAGGTGCTAAAAAGACTGACCAGCGCCTATATAGAGATAAAAATTTTTAGAATTAAAGTAGATATTACTGAATGTTTAAGTGTTATGTAGTTCGTGTGGAGAAGGGAGGAGACTCAGGCACCTGGCATAATTCCAGGAGACTGTTTCTGGTTAACCCTTACAGCTAACAGCTTACTATTATCAAAAGTATAACTAATTATAAATAATTAGTAGATGAAAGTGTTAGATAAATAAATTTCACAGTAGCTGAACACAGATCTGATGTCTGAATTAAATATATATATATATATATAGTGTAACAGGGGGAAATATAATTGATTTTCAAATGTCACCGCCCTCCTAGGTTTAGAATAATAAAAGGAGCGGAGCTAATTGTACAACATCAACTTCGGAAGTCAAATAGATGTCGACTCCCACAGACGCGTGGGACACGCACTACAGTGGCGAATACTTCAGACACTGTAATTTTACTTGTTCAATTTTTTTAAAATCACAATATGTCACTACTATGTGTTTTTATTTCAAGGAAAATCGCAAAAGGGATCTACCAAGGAAGTTAATAATATAAACGCCCCCCAAATATCCAGAGTCCTGAGGTATGGATGCACCGTAACAAATAAGGGTATTAAAATCAGAGAAAATGCAAGATGATAAACAAAAGAAAATGGGAGGAATCACACTGTGTAGCTGGAATATAAGGGGTATTAATGAACCAATTAAAAGGGGGAAAATACTAGCTCAGTTGAAATCATATAACACGGACATTACTTTTCTACAAGAAACGCACCTTAAACATCAAGATCAGATGAGATTGAGGGCGAATTGGATAGGCCAAACATTTCACTCCTCATATACTTCGAAATCCAGAGGCACCGCAATTATTATTCGCAAAGGAATACCATTCAAATCAAAGAACATTATATCAGATAAGGAAGGGAGATATCTTATAGTTACAGGAGAGATCCATGCTACGCCAATCACCTTGGTAAACATATATGCGCCCAATTTTGATAATCCTCAATTTTTTAATAAAATCCTGAATACAATCGCAGAATTTAACTAGCAAAATGTTATAATTGGAGGAGACTTCAACTGTGTTTTAGATCTGTACTTAGATAAATCGATGCAAAAACAAAGAGGTAATATGAAATCTAAAACTAGAGAACTCTTAAATACATATATAAAAAATACAAATCTAGCAGACGTCTGGAGGATCGCGAATCCGACTGGAAGGGAATACTCGTTTTATTCAATGGTACACAAAACATACTCACGTATAGACTACTTCCTAGTGGATACAAAACTAATCCTTTATACTATGAACCCTAAATATCACACCAATATGATTTCAGATCACTCCCCGCTAACTTTCGTTCTAAAATTAGAAGGAATGTCTACGAACAAATTGTTCTGGAGGTTTAACTCGCAAATTTTGAAAGACCCACAAGGGAGTATATATCTAAAAAAACAGATGGACCTATTTTTTGAGACAAACGATACACCAGATATATCGCCCACTTTATTATGGGAATCCTTTAAAGCATTTATTAGAGGAGTCATTATCTCGTATCAAGCTTTTCAAAACAAAAAGAATAAGAATGAACAAAGACAATTAGAAGAACAAATCAGACAACTAGATATAGATAATGCTAAAGATCCAACTATGGATAAACATAATAAATTTTTAATACTGAAATTTAAGCTAAATAAATTATTATCAGAGAAGGTTATAAGATTATTCCAAATTACAAAACAAGAACATTTCGAATTTGGGGATAAACCCCACAAACTTTTGGCAAGCCAACTGAAAAAACGGGAAAAAGATCATGCAATTTCAAAGATTAAATCAGATAGAGGGGAATTATTAACACTATCTAATGATATCAATAAAAGATTTGCTCAATTTTATAAGAATTTATACACATCAAAAACGCTAATAGACAATAATAAAGTTTCAGAATTTTTGGACAATTGTAACCTTCCAAAACTAGAACTGAAGGAACAAGAGGAACTGGGAGCACAAATTACATCTAAGGAAATAGAAGACACAATAAACACACTTAAGAATGGAAAAACATCAGGACCAGACGGATTCAGTAATGAATTTTATAAATGCTTTTACGACATAGTTACACCACGTCTACAGAAAATGTATACATACACTTTTAAAGAACAAATTTTACCTGAAACACTAGCAGAATCAACGATCACATTAATACTTTAAAAAGATAAAGATATAGAAGAACCAGGCTCATATAGAGCTATTGCTTTGTTAAATACGGATCAAAAAATATTAGCGAAAACACTAGCTAGAAGACTAAGTCAATATGTCAGTAAATTAATAAATGAGGATCAAACGGGATTTATACCTAAGAGACATTCATTTCATAACATGAGACGTCTGTTTAACATAATGCACTCTCACAAACCTCAAGAACAAGAGTTATCTATCATTTAATTGGACGCAGGAAAAGCGTTTGATCAAGTAGAATATGATTAAAGTATTGCAAACATTTCAAATGGGAGAGAACTTCATCGCATGGATAAAATTATTATATAACAAACCCACGGCTAGAATATTAACTAATAATATACTATCAACGAAATTCCAATTAACAAGGGGCAATAGACAAGGATGTTCATTATCACCGCTGTTATTTGCTCTGGTAATTGAATCTTTAGCTGAAAAAATTAGAACACACCCGGATATTTACGGTTATAATACAAAATATTCAAATAACAAAATATCCTTATACGCAGACGATGTATTACTGTATATCACAAAACCCCAAATCAGTATACCAAACATATTAAATCTAATTGAGGACTTTGAATCTTTCTCAGGATACAGAATAAACTGGAACAAAAGTGAAATTATGTCGATAAAACCGAAAGACTCAACACATCTCTTGAAATTCCCCTTTAAAATAGCCACAGAAAAATTAAAAAATTTAAATATTTAGGAATTGAAATCACTAGAAATTATCACGCTATGTTTAATGCCAATTATAGCCCCTTACTTAAGAAACTAAATAATCTAAGTCATCCCAGACGTATTGGATGAAGCCATGAAGACAAAGGCTGAATCAGCAAATCTAATATCGTACTTATACAACATTATTTTAAATATAGAAATACCTACAACCGATGGTATTAGAAGAGACTGGGAACAAGAACTAGCTATAAAAATTTCAAAAGAGAGCTGGGATAAACACTTACTATATGTGCATAAATGCTCGATCAACGTACGACATACTCTAATTCAATACAAAACATTACATAGTATTCAAAAACTAAAATAAATAAACTTTTCCCCGATGTCTCACCCATTTGTGATAAATGTCAGTCACAAGAAGCTACCATAGCGCACTCTTTTGTTTTTTGTATAAAAATCCAAAAATTCTGGAACGAAATATTTGAAATCTTCATAAAATTATTTAAAATAAAACTTGTACCAAAAGCAGAATGGATCATTTTTGGAATATCGGAAGGTAACCCCGAATTAAACGTGTTTCAAAAGAACTTACTTAATTACGGGCTAATAATGGGAAAAAAGCTTATACTCAAATTTTGGAAAAATGCTCCAATACCAACAATAAAAATGTGGATTTCAAACATGTTCGAAACACTACACTTGGAAGAGATGAGACTCCTCCTAGCAGGCAAAGCAGACCACTTCCAAAAGACGTGGTCTGCATTTATGGAACTATTACAAGTATAAGGTGCAATAGTAATTTAAAATATAAATGGTACCAGGATCTGGTAACGGGGGGTATAAAATAAAGTTAAAAAAAAAAAAAATACGGTTGGTATATCCTTGTTTGCGGAGTTTTGTGTTACAATAGAGCGATTGTTTTTCCTTTTTTTTCTTTTCTTTCTAGGGTCTAATTTCCTTTCTTTACTTCCTTCTCTAACTTCTTCCCTAAGGGGCTTTCTTTTCCCAACACTTTCCTGCACCTTCACGATTCTTGCTCACTTTCCTTACTTCTTTTATTTCTATCTTTTTTAAAGCAAAAAGAAAAAAAAAAAAGAAAAAAAAGAAATTATCCATATCTCTCATGAATAGTTTAGAGATATCAAAAACAGGGGATAGTCGAGAGATTTGGAGTTAAAATACAAATAGACTGAATTACCTATGGTATATTTTATCTAAATCTGTAAATAATTAGTTAGGTGCCCAAGGTCAAATATGTAATTGTTCGGAATATGATATTATGTTAGTAATTAGTTGATTTGCTTGTGTAGTTGGGTACTATTAAGGCTTGTAAATATTGAAAGAAACCATTGTAATGTATAAAGTCCATGTTAAAATGCAAGGACTGAGCTAACAAGGTCAGCGTCTTTAGTCGATAGTTTAATGCCTGCAGTACCAGAAGCAGTCCTCACAACAGTCGGCAGCCACATCTGACAACCTACAGACGCCTAATCAGTGGTGGAGAAAGCACGAGAACGCAGTAAATGGAACCAGGAGTCGGCCATTCAGCCCCTTGTGCCTGCTTCAGCGTTCAATTTTACAGTTGATCTTTCACCTAAGTGCCACAATATTTTCTTTCAATATTTACAAACCTATTGACATCTTTTTTGAACATATTTGGTGACTGAACCTCCACGGCTCTCTTGTGTAGAGAATTCTGGAGACTCCCTACCCTCTGGGTGAAGAATCTTCATCCCTGTCCTGAATGGCTAACACCTGGTTTTGAGACTGTAACCTGGATCCACATTCCCCAGCAACATCAATCCTTTCAAGTCCTATCAGACCTCTCATTCATCTAAACTCAGGAAAGTACAGGCGTAGTCTGCCTAATCCAATTCCCACCACCAACCCCAGGAACTAATCTGGTGCAATGTCATTGCTCTCACTGTAGCTCGAGTCTATCTTCCTTTAATAGGCAGAGCAGACACAATGTTCTAGGTATGACCTCGACTAAACCCTACATTTGGCAATGAATTTATTCTGGTCTTCAAATCCTCTTGCAGTTTGGTCAATGTAGCTCACAACTGTTCACTGCGTCTGCACATTAACATCCAGTGATTCGTGTACAATGAAATCTGGGTCCCTCTGAAAAACAACTCTCAATTTCCTCACCATTTCAAACAATACCCTGTCTTCCTATTTTCTCACGTTCCCTGCTTGTGAGTTGGGGTTTGTAGGAAGATCATTGTTGCAGTCTAACATAGTCAAAGTAATTATATATAATATCAAAGATGCCATTAAGTTGAAGAAAGTGCAGAGAGGATTTACGAAGGTGTTGCCAAGACTCGAGGGTCTGAGTTAGAGGGGGAGGTTGGGCACGTTGGAACTTTGTTCCTTGGAGCAGAAGGGACTTAGGGGTGATCTTTTGGTGGTGTATTAAACCAAGAGGGACTAGACAGAGTGAATGTACATAATCCTTTCCCCAGGGGAGGGTAATTAAGAAGTAGAGGGCATTGGTTTAAGGTGACAGGGAAACGAATCTGGGGAGCAATTTTTTCATTTTTTCAATTTTTTCATTCAGAGGGTAGTGGGTGTGTGGAACATCCAGCAGCATCTATGGAGCGAAGGAAATAGGCAACGTTTCGGGCCGAAACGTTGCCTGTTTCCTTCGCTCCATAGATGCTGCTGCACCCGCTGAGTTTCTCCAGCATTTTTGTGTACCTCCGGTGATCATCTGGTGTTCTGCCCCCTCTTCAGGCATGTGAATGACTGTAACTGCATGTGTCCACTGGATGGATGGAATGAATTGATCGGAGAGATCTAAATATATAACATGTCATCAATAGACAAAAAGGGTGGATGGGTATCTGGCCATACGAAGGCGCTTGTGCAGGGGAATGGGTGGCGAGGAAAAATGTGACAGATTTGACTTCAGAAAGCAGAATGAGGAGATACGGTTATGTGCACAAGATGTATCTGTGCAACTATATGCACTTTTTCTGACTTGGTTAGGTCATTAATCGTTTTCTTGCACTTTATCCAAGAAAATATCCTTGGCTTCCACCAGTCACCTCCTGGTCAATCACCAAATCCACTCTGGTTCTGCAACTTAACCAGGCTTGTTTAATGCTGGATCTCTCTCTGACTCTGTGACCATCAAAGATCCCTATAAACTATGCATCCTCCTGTTGATATAAGGCCCTCAGTTTTTGCATCCAATAATAGAAACTAATAACAAAACATGTTTAATGTTGGTCTGTGGCCCTCTGAACAGACCAGTGAGATTAAGGTGGACAAAAGTGCTGGAGGAACTCAGCGGGTGCAGCAGCATCTATGGAGCGAAGGAAATAGGCAAATTTTCGGGCCGAAACCCTTCTTCAGACTGCTGTAGGATGGGGGGGGGGGGGGCAGGGAGAAGAAAGGAGAAAGGAAGAGGAGGAGCCCGAGGGCTGAGGGAGAGCTGAGAAGGGGAAGAGACAGCAAGGGCTACCGGAAATTGGAGAAGTCAATGTTTATGCCGCTAGGGTGCAGACTGCCCAATGAGGTGCTGCTCTTCCAATTTCCGGTGGTGCTCACTCTGGCCATGGAGGAGGTTCAGGACAGAAAGGTCAGATTCGGAATAGGAGGGGGAGTTGAAGTGCTGAGCCACCGGGAGATCAGGTTGGTTATTGCGGACCGAGCGGAGGTGTTAGGCGAAACGATTGCAATCTTTAACTCCTCCTCCCTCTGAAGACAGTTTTACAACCTCCTCTCTAACTGCCCTCCTCCAGTGAGATTAAGGGTGGCCGGTGCATTGTTACACTTACTGAGCTCACCATTATCAGCCTTGATTTGTATTTTCAAAAAGGAGTAATGAATTGAAGCAGAGTGAGCTTGTTCAGCTGAAGGAGTTGGTAGCAAACAAAGGGTATGACAATTGACACTCTTTATAGCACTTCTAAGTGAAAGAGAGTGACATAATCCGAGGAATAATACTAAACAAAAGACTGGTGTTTATAGAGCACTTTCCACAGGCTCAGAATGTTCCAAAGTATTTTACAGCGAATGAATGCTTTCTGAAGCGAAAGGTCACTGCTGCATTGTAGTGAAGAATGACTTTGAATTTTTCAACAACAGGATCTGTCAAGCATGAATGACTTTGTTTTTATTGCTTTTGAGAGGAGACACATGTTTGCAAGATTTTGGGTTGAATTCCTGCTCTTCCCTGAAACAGTGCCATGGGTTCACTGGAGGGACAGACAAGCCTGTGGTTTATCATTTCGCCATAAAGGCAGCATCAGTTAATGGCAGTGCTACACTGGGAGCGTCAACTTCCATCCTATGGCCATGCACAGTGAGTGAGACATGAACTCAGGGACTTCAAATCAGAGCCAAAAGCACTACTGCAGGCAGAAAAGTCTGATTTGTTTTGTCTAGTTTAGAGATACAGTGAACAGGCACTTCGGACCACCAAGTCCGCGCCGACCACCGATACCCATATACTGGCACTACCCTACACACACTAGGGACAATTTACAATTTTACCAAAGCCAATTAGCCTACAAACCTGTACATCTTTGGACTATGGGAGGAAACCGGAGCACCCAGAGAAAACCCACGCAGGTCACGAGGAGAACGTTCAAGTTCAAGTGAGTTTATTGTCATGTGTCCCTGATAGGACAATGAAATTCTTGCTTTGCTTCAGCACAACAGAGAATAGTAGGCATTGACTACAAAACAGATCAGTGTGTCCATATACCATTATATAAATATATACACACATGAATAAATAAACTGATAAAGTGCAAATAACAGATAATGGGCTATTAATGTTCAGAGTTTGTTCCGAGCCAAGATTAATAGCCCGATGGCTGTGGGGAAGTAGCTATTCCTGAACTTGGTCGTTGCAGTCTTCAGGCTCCTGTACCTTCTACCTGAAGGTAGCAGGGAGATGAGTGTGTGGCCAGGATGGTGTGTGTCCTTGATGATACTGCCAGCCTTTTTGAGGCAGCGACTGCGATAAATCCCCTCGATGGAAGGAAGGTCAGAGCCGATGATGGACTGGGCAGTGTTTACTACTTTTTGTAGTCTTTTCCTCTCCAGGGCGCTAAAGTTGCCGAACCAAGCCACGATGCAACCGGTCAGCATGCTCTCAACATACAAACTCCGTACAGAAAGCACCCGTAGTCAGGAACGAACCCGGGGCTCTGGCACTGTAAGGCAGCAACTCTACCGCTGCGCCACTGTGCCGCCCAAATGATATGTAGTACAATGCAGTCTCTGGATGAATACTCTGAGGTCTTGTTCAAAAAAGTCATGTATATATTTATTAGAAACACACTATCCGATGAAATGCTTCATTGACTATTCCGTTTAGTTACTTCTGCTGAAAGTTATCCCAAACTAAAGCAGTGGTTAAATTGTTCAATTAAAAAATAAAACTTGTTTTGCTGTCAGCACTAAGCCCGGACTGATGCCTATCACAGTGACCTAGTTACAGGGACAGTAAAATCCAGCTACACGCTGAACAAAAATCAATCATCCAGCTCGGCTGTTTTTCCTGATATCTTGTAAAGTAGCTTTACTGACATATAAAGATTTGTTAACCAAACTTAGCTTTAAAACCAGCCCTGGAACTTCAATGAATTAAATATGTCTTTGCATTTAAAAAAATTTATTCATAGAACATGGAATTGCGCATTATTTATTTCCCGTCTAAAGCTGTGCTCCAGAAGGAGGTGATGAGCTGCTAAAATGTGTGTGATGCCTATTTGGCACAGTGCAGTTGTGTAGGAATCCTAAGATTGTGACACAGTGAAAAGGAGGGAACTGTAATATATTTGTCCGTCTTGTTCATTGCTTAGCAGCATAAATAAAGTTCAGTAAACAAGTTATGCAGAGCTGACAATGTAGCCATTTTTTACCAGAGGCTAAACACAAAGTGTTAGAGGAACTCAATTAGTCAGGCAGCATCTGTGAAGGGAATGGATATACGGTAGTTTGGGTCAGAACCATTCTTCAGATTCGAGGCTATTCATCCTATAGGGTGTCTGCTAGCTCCCCATGGGGTGGGGGTCCCATGTCCCATTCCCTTTCCTGCCTTTCCCTGTATTCATGCAACTTATTCTCCCGCATCCATTGTAATAGAACCATACAGCACAAAAACAGGCCCTTTGGCCTAATTCATCCATATGCCGACCAAGATACCCCTTCTAAGATAGACCCATTTGCCTGTGTTTGGCCCATAACCCTCAAACCCTCTCTTATCCAAACCCTATCCTTTAATTATTTTGCCATTTACCAACACCAAGGTAAACTCACTGTAGCCAGTTAATCAGCATGCACATGTTTGGGATATGGAGGAACCGGTGCAGCTGGAGCAAACACTCACAGTCAGAGAGAGAAGGTACGAACTGCACACACAGAGCACTGGTCAGCACCAGATCGAAGCCTCTGGAGTTGAGGGAGAGTTGCATTAACTATTGCAGGAGGAGAATGGGATTAGGAGGGAGAGATAAATCAGGCATGATTGAATGGCGTAGACTTGATGAGCCGAATGGCCTAATTCTACTCCTATTCCTTATGACCTTATGACACACATTCACATGCGTACAGACACATACACAAACATACACACATATTCATGCACACAGAAACACACCAATGGACACAAGCACACATAAAACAATGGAGGCAGAGCTGATCAAATGGATTTAAATGTTCACTGATTGATTATACCTTTAATAATCCTTTACAGGAAATTACAGTGCCACGACAGCTTCAAGACAGACATAACACCACACATTTCCTCAAATGGCTTCCATACTTAAGTTAAAATACAAGTTAAAATACAAGTTAAAATACAATTAATTAAAAAAAAAAAGTGCAGTTATTTATGCGCATTATATAATCTTATAGCAGCTGGTAAACAGGACTTCCTATGTCTCTCAGTTTTGCACATTGGTGCAATCAGCCTCTGACTGAAGATGCTGCTCTTGATCACCTTCAGGGCATGGAGTGGGTGAGTGGGGTTGGTCATTATAGAACCTAGTTTGTTCAGAGTTCTGGCCTCTGCCACCTGCTGGACCGTTCGTTGCTCAGCCCCGACCACTGAGCCGGCCTTCCTGATTAGCTTGTCCAGTCTGTTTTTATCCGCTATACGGGCGCCATCTCCCCAACAGGCCACAGCAAAAAACAGAGCACTGGCCACCACTGAATGGTAGACACTGCACAGTAGGGGTTGGCAGATGTTAAATGACCTCAGCCTCCTTAAAAAATACAGTCGGCTTTGTCCCTTCCTGTACACCGCCTCCATATGACACTTCCAGTTCAGCTCACTGTCAAGCTGCACCCCAAGGTACCTGTGATTAGCGACCACCTCCACCTCAGTGCCCTTAATGGTGATTGGTGTTGCTTGAGTCCTCCTCCTCCCCCTCCTGAAGTCCACAACTATCTCCTTTGTTTTTTTGGTGTTAAGATGGAGGTTATTGTGTGCTGTTTAATCTGTTCTGCTGTTTTATGCACCTGAAACAGATGAAAGCCGTTGTTATTCCATGGATAAACTAGTTGAAACATTGTGGAGTGGATAAGAACCTTTGCTAAGGGAAATCTATGTTAAACCAGGATTTGTTTTATTTCATAGTGATAACTAATTAAGAAGGACATTAGTTGCAGTCAGCATGGATTTGACAGACATTTGACCTGATCTCTCATAACAGACTGATCAGAAAAGTGAAACTTCATGCGGTCTATGGGGAAAATTATAAAATTTTAATTTCAAAATGGCTCAGTGGCAAGTTGTCACTTACTGCTTCAATGACAGGAAAATGGCTGCATTAGGGTTCAGAGATCTGCAGAGTTTCATTTCATTAGCAAAAGGATTTGAGTATAGGAGCAGGGAGGTTCTACTGCAGTTGTACAGGGTCTTGGTGAGACCACACCTGGAGTATTGCATACAGTTTTGGTCTCCTAATCTGAGGAAAGACATTCTTACCATAGAGGGAGTACAGAGAAGGTTCACCAGACTGATTCCTGGGATGTCAGGACTTTCATATGAAGAAAGACTGGATAGACTCGGCTTGTACACGCTAGAATTTAGAAGATTGAGGGGGGATCTTATAGAAACTTACAAAATTCTTAAGGGGTTGGACAGGCTAGATGCAGGACGATTATTCCCGATGTTGGGGAAGTCCAGAACAAGGGGTCACAGTTTCAGGATAAGAGGGAAGTCTTTTAGGACAGAGATGAGAAAATTATTTTTTACACAAGGAGTGGTGAATCTGTGGAATTCTCTGCCAGAGAAGGTAATTGAGGCCAGTTCATTGGCTATATTTAAGAGGGAGTTAGATGTGGCCCTTGTGGCTAAAGGGATCAGGGGGTATGGAGAGAAGGCAGGGATGGGATACTGAGTTGGATGATCAGCCATGATCATATTGAATGGCGGTGCAGGCTCGAAGGGCCGAATGGCCTACTCCTGCACCTATTTTCTATGTTTCTATGTTTCTATTAGAAAGAGGATTGTGTGGAATGGTATAAAACAAGAGTTGAGCCATAGCATATTGTCACACATTATCACATGACCAATTGAATCAGGTAGCTCTGGCTTGGGGGTAGAAGAGATTTTCGAGAATATTTTCTGAGCTGGAGAACTTTATTTATGAGAAAAGGTTGGCCATTGTGAGAGATAACGGAAGAGTATAAATTGATCATACACAGGAAGTGTGAACAGCAAGAACCAGTTCTCTTATCATAATGCCTCGAACTAAGGAGTACAAGTTGAAGATAATTTGTAGAAGGATTGGAGGGGGTGGTAGAAAATTGTTTTCACCCATGAGTATCTGCAACTCTGGTCCTGAAAGGGTGCCAGAAGGCAAGACCCTCAGTGTAATTTGAAACTAATTCTGGATGATACGTGTTGTACCACAGAGCTGCAGACCAAGAACTGGCAGGTGGGGTTGTTGGAACTGCTCTCTTTTGGACAGTAGGGATAGGATGGGCCGAGTAGCCTCTCTCTGTGGGCATGGGCAGGCAGAGGATATTAATTTAACTTGGCATCATGTTATGTGTGGGAACTGTGGGCTGAGCGGACTGTTATTGTGCTGCACTGTTCTATCTCTATATTGTGTGAAATAAACTTCCATAATAATAATAATACATTTTATTTGTATAGTGCTTTTCAAGGACTCAAAGTCGCTTTACATGGTGAGTCAAGAACAAAACAAAATAGAGCAGTAAGACAGAGATGCAAAGGGGAGGGGGACATGGGACTAAGGGTGAAGACATGGGTCTTGAGGCGGGACTGGAAGATGGTGAGGGACTCAGAAGTTCGGATCAATTGTGGGAGGGAGTTCCAGAGCCTGGGAGCTGCCCTGGAGAAGGCTCTGTCTCCAAAAGTGCAGAGGTTGGATTTCAGAATGGAGAGGAGACCGGCTGAAATGGATCTGAGGGACCGTGAGGGTTGGTAGGGGGAGAGGAGGTCAGTGAGATAAGGGGGGGCCAATTGGTTGAGGGCTTTGTATGTGAGGACCAGGATTTTGTAAATGATCCGGTGGGAAATGGGAAGCCAGTGAAGTTCTTTGAGGACTGGGGTGATGTGGTGCCAGGATTTGGTGTGGGTAATGAGTCGGGCGGCTGCATTCTGGACCAGTTGGAGTCGGTTGATGCTGCTGGAATTAATGCCAAAGAGAAGAGAGTTACAGTAGTCCAGTCGGGAGGAGATGAAGGCATGGTTCCAAGGAACCATAGTTGTATCAGCTACAACAGTGTAACAGCTGATTCTCTTCTTCATGCCACCTAGTAAGATAATGGTCAATTGTTACTGTACCTGTTACAGAATGCAATGATTGCATTTGAGATCACTGGTTAAAGCTGGAATAAAGCAAATGCATCAAAGGCACTTGAATAGAAATCTGACACGAACAACACAAAATAAAGAAGCAGTCGCTGTTTGACTGGAATCCGCTCTGACACGAGGTTGGGGACTCATGCTGCTTATTATTCATGAAGCCCATACTCTCACTGGATTACAAAATCAATGAAATGTTAATATCCAGGAGATTTTCTGTTATTATTTTCATTCATCCAAGTCACCTCTTAGAGAGAGAGGGTTTGAGTTCCAAAAGATAACATCGATTGTAGACATCTATGTGAAAGCTACACAGTCCCTACTGTATATGGAGATCAACAACGTGTCACGGGGTCTTGTTATTGATCTATGACATTTCTCATCTTACAGTTTAGTAGAAAGCAGGGAGCAAAGACAACTCGCCTCCACCTCACATTTCACCATTGCTGGTAAATTCCTGTTCTCTTCAATGAGATTGTCAGTGTGGTATCAGTTCAGGGCTTTCCTGGGTTGATTATATGGGACAGACTTCTTAACCCACTCAGGCTTCTTAATTGTTGGGTTTACAATCAGGATGAGCAAAACAGAACAACTTCCAGGATTCTCAGATTGATGATGGGTCTCGACCCGAAACGCCACCTATTCCTTTTCTCCAGAGATACCGCCTGACCCGCTGAGTTACTCCAGCATTTTGTGTCTATCTTCGGTGTAAAACCAGCATCTGCAGTTCCTTTCTACACAGAATAACTTCCCTCATGCTGTAAGTGCATGTTCCCAATTGGATCCAGCCTTTCTCACCTCCCTTTATGTGGCTGGATGCTAGCAATCTCACACATCCTCGAAACCCCAGGGATCGGAACACAAAGCCTGGTACTTACCTCACCCTTTTCACAACCTCACGTTGTCTCAAAGCACTCTATGTGTAAACACTTTGGTAACGCGACAAATACCGGCAGCCATTTTGCCCACAATGAGGTACTTTCAACGTAATTGCTAATGATTGCATTAACAGCTTTTTTTCCACGAGTAGTAGCTCTACTCAAGAACCAAAAATCTGTAGCCTCCTTTTGCTCTGGTCATTTATTTAATTCACATGTTTAATCAATAATGTTTTATTATTAATGCTTAACGTTTTATGTGTCATTCTTAACTGACACTGTATGTCATGTTGTCACTTGCGGGCGGAGCACCAAGGCAAATTCCTTGTATGTGAATACTTGGCCAATAAACGTATTCATTCATTCATTCATTCATTCATTCATTCATTCATCCATTCATTCATAATGCAATGGGTGAAAATAAAAACAAATTCCAGTTACTAGAAATCTGCAATTAAAAAATTGTAATAGTTGTAAACACTCAGTCTGTCAGGCAGCATCCACAGAGAGAAATTTAACCTTTCACGTCAAGGACCCTTTGTCTGTGTTGAAGTTGCCTTCTCTTTCCACAGATGCTGCCTGATCTGCTGAGTGTTTCCATTTTTTTACAGACAAAGAGAGTTACATAGCGTGGAAATGCTATGTAACCCTTCAGCCCACTGAGTCCATGCTGACCATCAATTGTACATTTATACTAACCTTACATTAACCCCATATTTTATTTTTCCCCTATACTCATCAACACTCCCACCAGCCTAAGACACTACCACTCACCAACACACTAGAGGAAATTTATAGTGGCCAATTCGCCTGCCAACCGTTACATCTTTGGGATGCAAGAGGAAACTGCAGCACCTGAAGGAAACCTATGTGGTTGCAGGGAGAACATGCAAATATAAATGCAGTCATATTAATCTATGTTTTTCAAAGCTTAATAGTTAGGACACAATAATATAAACAGGCCCAAGCCACATGGCTCATTTAGCATGCACCAGCATTCAATACAATCCATTCTGAAGACGTGCTTTGCTTTACAGGTGGTTGTGATCCAGACCTCTCATGTATTTTCAAATAGTCCATTTGATAGATGAAAGCCCGTCTCACTGCTCAGCCTCCCAATGTAGCACTGAAGCATCACCCCAGACTTTTGTGTACGAGGGAAAAGATGATTTAATTCACTGAAGTTCTCTCACTAAACCCCACTGTTAGCATCCTCTTTGCCTGCTGATATTAATACTGAACAATCAGTGTAAAATGGCATTGCCAGTTTAATCTTATTTTTAAATGAAACGGAAAATATATTTGGTTCTGAGATTTCCATGGTAACATCAGCTCTCTGCTTCTGGAATGAAGTCGGCTAAAGCTAATTTTGAAAGTGTTAGTTTTCTGGCAACATTAAAAGAAACCAAAACTTCAACTTTCAATATCAGAAACAAAAATAGAACTCTCGGGGGCAGGAATCAGAGAGGGGGAGCATTGAGAGAGAATCTCACAGACCCAAGTCCCAACCCGGAACGTTGCCTAACTATGTAGAGATGGTGCCTGATCCACTGAGTTACTCCAGCACTTTGTGTTCTATCATAGAACATTGTTAAAAGAAAAACATAGGGTTTTTGAACCAAAGTGATTATCACTTTGAAGAGGGACCCCTCATTGTCACTGCAACAGTCTTTTTGCACCTTGTTACATAATGAAAGGCAATGGAAGAGGAGCAAGTCAAAACCAGAGGAGTTACTCCAGGTTTAGTTTAGTTTAGTTTAGAGATACAGCACGGAAACAGGCCCTTCAGCCCAACAAGTCTGGAATCCAGAACTCCCAGAGAAAACCCATGCGGTCACGGGGAGAATGTACAACTTCCGTACAGAGAGCACCCATAGTCAGGATTGAACCCGGGTCTCTGGCGCTGTAAGGCAGCAAATCCACCACTGCACCTACGTGCCAAGACGGGTTGTTGGATGTTACATGAGGTTTCTTTACTTCTTATCCCAGTGATAAAGTTCTCAACTCTGAAGCACTAGCTCCATGCCAGAAATTTGAGCTCCTCACAATCTGGAATAGCACTAATTTGCCATCTTCCAATCCAGAGGCCACCCCAAAGTTTGTTATATAGTTTCAGGACCAGTTGTGTTCAGGATTAAGGTGCAGTTATTGTCTGTTCATGTCGCTTTTACAGATACTAATGTTGTTACATGTGTGGCTCTTATAATGTTGGGTTTGTATTCTTTAAGAATTATACCATTCATCCAACTTCTCTCTGTAGATGAGGCCACAATGTTGATGGAGATTATTTCAGAATATGAGCTTCTCTGTGAAGAACCAGCTTACTGTCTCTGTGTAGAGGGCACACAATAGAAAGGGTTTGTACATATTGGTTTCATTTCCCAGTTATCTCCAGACTCCATGGATGTTATCCGTGACCCCCATGCAGTCGGGGTGTGGACCAATAATTAATATTTAGCTCTAAATGGCTGCACCTTCATCTCTCTTAGATAGTCATGGGTTCATACCCTTCTCTGAAGTTTTGAACATGAGAAGAGGATAATTCAGAGAGAATAGTGGACTCCTGGAGTGTGGTCTCATTCCCCTTTGGGAATTATCCTCTTCTCATGTTCAAAACTTCAAAACTTCAGAGAAGACATCAGAGATCAATATTGTCCAAGAAGCCAACAAGAACACCCATAAGGTCATACAATCTATAGCACATTCTTTATAGGATAGGTAGGACTGATTGTATGACCTTATGGGTGTTCTTGTTGGCTTATTGGACAATATTGATCCCTTGACCAACACCAGTGCAAATTCTCATGTTAAAGGCCCGTCCCACTATCCCGAGTTATTCACAAATTCTCCCGAGTTTTCCTCTTGATTCAAACTCGCAGAATGTTCGTAACGAGTCCGTAGGAGTCCGTGGATATATCGTAGCGGCTCGTAATGCCAGCCGTAGGTACTCGGGGCTATTTTTTACTTGTCGACACATTTTATCAGGCTGGAAAAAACGTCCCGACTTACCTGATGCCCCGAGTACCTACAGCCGGCATAACGAGCCGCTATGATATATCTACGGACTCCTACGTCCTCCTACAGACTTGTTACGAACATTCTGTGAGTTTGAATCAAGGGGAAAAGGCCGGAGAATTTGTGAATAATTCGGAAAAGTGGGACAGGCCCTTTAGGATTCCATTGTTGTTTATTGGACTGGCTCTGAAAAATTGGCGATGTTACCTGTGAATCAATTCAAAAATGTTTAATTGGGATTAACATATGCTGAGGTTGTGTAAAGTGTATGTACATGTTAGTCCTTTCTTTACATCTAAAAATACAGATGGAACTTGTCACTTTCAATAAGGTCTCGTCAGATTTATCTGTCATCACTGTTCCTGCCAGATTAGCACCAGTTCTCTATGTAGATTGCAATACATATTGATAAGCTTTTGGTGGCAAGAAATCTGAACACCCACTCACTGTTGAATTATTCACCGTCCACTCATCAAGTTCCTTGAAGCGATAGCGGATTTGACAGGCTCAGGTAGAGCTGTGCAGGCTTCCATCGCTTAATCGAATCACCCTGTCCTAAGGAATTGATCTGGTATTTGGGTTAATGAAATCCACTAAAGTTATTTTGGTTACCAACTTTCTTCCTTCAGCTATTGATGGATATGAAAGGGTTGGGCATGTAAACTTTGGAGGCTGTAGGATCCCTCGGTAGCATTTCGTCACCTGTCAGCAAAGAAAACAGTCAGGTAATGAGAATTTTGAGAAGACTAAAATGGTAAGACTTCAGTTCACACATACACATTATACCCGCAAATATACGTTCCCTGGTTTTAATATAAAAGACATGTGAATATACTGCAGGGAATACAAGTTGGACAAACACAAGAGAGTGCAGTTGCTAGAATCAGGAGGAACTCCATGGGTCATGCAGCTTCTGTGATGGAAAATGGGCATTCGATGTATCAGGTCGGGACTTTAAATCTGACTTGGAAGACAAGGACCCAAGGATGTGCAAGAAAATCTTCACATTTTCCAGATTGCATTCCATTTGACGAATCTTTGCCTGTTCACCTAATATATCTAAGGTAGACAAAAATGCTGGAGAAACTCAGCGGGTAAGGCAGCATCGATGGAGCAAAGGAAAAAGGCAACGTTTCGGGTCGAGACCCTTCTTTAGACCTAATTTATCTATATCGCTTTGTAACTGCTATATGCTTTCTTCTCAGTTTACTTTTCTATCTATCTTGGTGTCATCATCTACTTTATCAACCGAAACGTTGGTCATTTCTTCAAAATCATTAATATAAATTGTGGAAAAATTGGTGTCCAAGTACCCTATCAGAAATGTGGGATTGACTCTGCCAGATCCTATGCATTTTGCACTGCTTGCTACGATTGCTCTACACACTTTGTTTATGCACTATCATGGTCGAGTTTACTTAGAATGTCTGACAATTTATTGCATATTTATTTTTGTTCTTATTATTACATCTCGAGTGCCTATAAAGTAGCAGCAATATGAATTTAATAGTTCCTGTTCATATCGGGTGCATATGACGAATAAGCTCTCTTGATCTCTCGATCGTGATCTTCCAAATTATTTATATAAATGACCAAGAACAATGGACCCGGCAAAGATCCCTGAGGCACACCACTAGTCACAGGCCTCCAGTCTGAAAAGCAACCTTTCACCATTACATAGACACAAAATGCTGGAGTAATTCAGCGGGACAGGCAGCATCTCTGGAGAGAAGGAATGGGTGACGTTTCGGCTCGAGACCCTTCTCTGAAGACGAAGATCTGAAGAAAGGTCTCAACCCACAACGTCACCTATTCCTTTTCTCCAGTGATGCCCCCTGACCCGCTGAGTTACTCCAGCATTTGTGTCTATCTTCAGTTTAAACCAGCATCTGCAGTTCCTTCCTACATCTTTCACCATTACCCCCTGCTTCCTACCATTAACCCAATTACGTATTACATATAGCTCTCCCTGCATCCTGGGCAATCTAACTTTCCAGGTTAGCCTAACATATGGGACATTGTCAAAGGCCTTGCTAAACTCCATATAGACGTTGTCCGCCTCCTTGCCTTTATCAATCCTCTTGTTTGCCGTTTCAAAAAACTCTTAACAGAAATGTGAGACACTATTCCCCACATACAAGGCATTGCTGACTATCCCTAATCAGTCCTTGTGGCAGCAGCATTACTTGCTGCACCACTATGACACCCTTTCACCTGACAAATCCTAAGGTTGCATGTTCTGGAGCCACGTAAATTATGTTAGATGATGGCCAAAATAGCCCCTACCCCTCTCGTGCTGAAATGTAAGTTAAATTTGACTGGCAAAATGCATTGAAGAGACAAGAGTGATTTACATTTATAGGCAAGATCTGATAAAGATTCAACAGTATTTTTCTCCATTTGGCCCAGTGTTCTTGTTCAGTAACGTTCAGGATTATATTCCAGTAAAACCCCAAACTGTAGGTTCATAAACAAGATTCAGTTTCTGGATACCGCTCCTTCAGATTACGATTCTCATTTATCCGCCTTTTGCAATTCCAGAAACCGACATGCTGAAGCTACCTCATGAACATTTCATTTATTTGTTTTTTATATTTGTTGAGTATTCGCTCATTGGATTTAAGGTGCAAGGTCTCCGGAAATCTAATCATTTAAACTCAAAGTGTGACAGAGTGGCCATTAACTGTCATCCTCAGATGCTGCAGCTAACCTGAACGCCAACAGAAACCATTAAAAATGCACCAGTCTGTGAAGCTAATTCTCTGGTGTTTTATGGATGTTTATTTTCATTGCTAAAGCTTCAGGCGTTTTCTTAAAATATCTTTCCCTGCTGTGTCCATGGCTCAGAAATCTTTGTTACTTTTTCTCTCTGAAAGGGAACAAAGGCTTTTGAAATGAAAAATTGGAGATCTAAAATTATTATTTTAAAGGAAGCATTTGCTTCAGTGGATGTGTTAGAAACCCATCACCCCATCCCACCACACCTACAAGGGATGGTGGAACGTTTTGCTTTGTACGATCAATGTGTCGTACCTTGCCTGGAACATTGATTCCGTTGAAGTCAATGGATTTCTGCGTACAGTGTGCAGTCATGATTATATCACCACAATCAATCAGGGATGAACTTCGGGCAGATATTATACTACCAATATTATATTTAATGTTGGATAAGACATTAAACCAAGGTTGTGTCTGCCTCCTAAAAAGGATGGAAGAAATCCCACCACACGTATCAAAGATGTTTTCACACGTATCCCTACTTGAACCCTTCAGCTAATGTAACTAAATTAAAGTCATAGGTCAACATAAATCACGAGGTTATATAGAACTTATTAAAGTAGTGAAACATTCCAGCACTCTTGACAGGTTCACCTTTGTCAAATTGGTGTCTTGTTATTTATGGGACTTTGCTGTGTACACATTTTTAGATCAGTTTAGTTTAGTTTAGTTTAGTTTAGTTTAGTTTCGAGACACAGCATGAAAACAGGCCCTTCAGCCCACTAAGTCTGTGCTGACCAGTGATAGATAGATAGATAGATAAATACTTTATTAATCACCCATACACTAGTATGATTGATCACCCATACACTAGTTCTATCCTACATGGTAGGGCTAATTAACCTACAAACCTGCATGTCTTTGGAATGTGGGAGGAAAACGTAGTGTTGGAGAAAACCCACGTGGTCGCAGGGAGAACATACAAACTCCACACAGACAGCACCCGTTGTCAGGATCAAACCTGGGTCTCTGGCGCTGTAAGGCAGCAACTCTACAGCAACTCCACACCTTTCCTTCACGAATAGCAGTTACATCATATAGATGGTAGTTGGATATAAACGGTTCTTGGGCTTCGAGCGAGAAGAGATCATGTAAGGTGGTGTAAGATGCCGTTCCCTCTACTCTTGTGTATCTGTGCCTGAATAGTCACATTGCAAAACCTAGAATCTGGTATTAATGCTACAAAATGGATGAAGGTGTGGTAAATTGGATTAGTAAGTATGCAGATGATACCAAGATAGGGGGTGTTGTGGATAATGAAGAGGATTTCCAAAGTCTACAGAGTGATTTAGGCCATTTGGAAGAATGGGCTGAAAGATGGCAGATGGAGTTTAATGCTGATAAATGTGAGGTGCTACATCTTGGCAGGACAAATCAAAATAGGACGTACATGTTAAATGGTAGGGAATTGAAGAATGCAGTTGAACAGAGGGATCTGGGAATAACCGTGCATAGTTCCTTGAAGGTGGAATCTCATATAGATAGGGTGGTAAAGAAAGCTTTTGGTATGCTAGCCTTTATAAATCAGAGCATTGAGTATAGAAGCTGGGATGTAATGTTAAAATTGTACAAGTCATTGGTGAGACCAAATCTGGAGTATGGTGTACAATTTTGGTCGCCCAATTATTGGAAGGATGTCAACAAAATAGAGAGAGTACAGAGGAGATTTACTAGAATGTTGCCTGGGTTTCAACAACTAAGTTACAGAGAAAGGTTGAATAAGTTAGGTCTTTATTCTCTGGAGCGCAGAAGGTTAAGGGGGGACTTGATAGAGGTCTTTAAAATGATGAGAGGGTTAGACAGAGTTGATGTGGACAAGCTTTTCCCTTTGAGAATAGGGAAGATCCAATCAAGAGGACATGATTTCAGAATTAAGGGACAGAAGTTTAGGGGTAACATGAGGGGGAACTTCTTTACTCAGAGAGTGGTAGCGGTGTGGAATGAGCTTCCAGGGGAAGTGGTGGAGGCAGGTTCGATGGTATCATTTAAAAATAAATTGGATAGGCATATGGATGAGAAGGGAATGGAGGGTTATGGTATGAGTGCAGGCAGGTGGGACTAAGGGGAAAATAATTGTTTGGCACGGACTTGTAGGGCCGAGATGGCCTGTTTCCGTGCTGTAATTGTTATATGGTTATATGGTTTGTTATATGGTCAAAATAATAATAATATTGATTCTAAAATTGGTGTCAGTTTAATAGTTACTTGGTAACTTCTTGATGGAGAGGAGAAAAAGTCCTGGAAAAAGTAGAATTGTGAAATAACTGTTGTATATTCAATAAGTTCCACATTTTAGGCTGGTCTAGGCTCAAATCCAGCATCCCTGCCTCACTGGACTCTCATCAATTTGCATACAGGGCAAATAGATCCACAGAGGATGCCATCTCTCTGGCTCTTCACACTGTCCTGACTCACCTGGAAAGACAGGGCACGTACGTGAGGATGCTCTTCATAGACTATAGCTCTGCCTTCAACATGGTCATCCCCACCAAGCTCACCACCAAACTCCACCAGCTAGGCCTCAGCTCGCCGATATGCGACTGGATCCTGAATTTTCTGACGGAGCGACCGCAGGCAGTGAGACTGGGCCCGCACCTGTCCTCCACTATCACCCTGAGCACCGGCACACCACAGGGCTGTGTACTAAGCCCCATGCTCTACTCCCTCTTCACTCACGACTGTGTTCCTGCATTCAACACCAACACCATCGTCAAGTTTGCAGACGACACAACACAGATCGGGCTGATCACCAACGGTGATGAAACAAACTACAGAGCGGAGGTGCAGAACCTGGCGGACTGGTGCTCACGTAACAACTTGTCCCTAAACACCTCCAAGACCAAGGAGCTGATTATCGACTTCAGGAGGACACATAATGGGGAATACGCCCCAATCTCCATCTAGGTTTCTGGGCACACACATCTCAGAGGACCTCACATGGTCCACCAACACCGCTGCGCTGGTCAAAAAGGCACAGCAATGACTGTCCTTCCTGAGAACATTGAAAAAGACTGCTCTGCCCCAACAGCTGCTGACAACCTTCTACTGCTGCACCACAGAGAGCATAACATATGGCATCACTGAGTGGTATCTCAACTGCATGGAGGCGGAGAGGAGAGCTCTTCAGCGCATCGTCCACAGAGTGCAGAAGATTATTGGGACACAGCTACCAGCCTTGGAGGGCATCTACTACACACGGTGCCTCAGGAAGGCCGTCAGCATCCACAAAGACTCCTCACACCCTTGTAATGGACTGTTCGAACTCCTACCTTCCGGCAGACGTTACAAGGCCTTCTACGCCCGCACCTCCAGACTCAGGAACAGCTTCATCCCCAGAGCTATAGCTGCTCTGAACTGGCCCTGCTGAGTGCCCCCCACCCCCATGAACTGTCTCCCTCGGATGGTCACGTCGCACATCGACCCGGCACAGACGCATTTGCACTTTAGACTGTTTTGACTGTTTTACTGTTCTTTTTATAAATCATGTTTCTCGGGGTTACTAAATCTAAATGTTATTAGTTGTTTAAGTTATGACATCGGATGGAAGCTGCATACCAAATCTTGTTGCACATATGTGCAATGACAATAAAATATATCATTATTATTATTATTAAAAACTGTGCGTGGGATGTAAAAGCAAGGTGTAAGTGATCAGATGAATCCACATAATTGAATCATCTTTAATCTTTTTTCTTAATCCCTATTCATGAGGCCTTTGCAAATTGCAGCTGCTCTGTTCCTTGTCCTGACTTTTCTCACCCTTTGTTGTTGTACCATCTTTCCCTCAGGCTCGAGGGACAAGCATGGCATTCATTTGTCTTTATTAATTTGGCTTTGTGCCAAATTCATCCCATGGACTGTCAATAAAGTCTGTCGATCAAAGAATGAGGCAGATTTGTTTAGTCTGAACTTTGCAAAAGGTTTATGAGAGACACACTGCAGTAATATCAGGGTGGAGAAGAGGCTAGTAGTTAAAGGTGAACTGGATTCAACTGAATTGCCAAACAATCTCAAACAATGAGCAAGAGAACAAACTGCTGGAGGAACTCAGCGAGTCACGTAACATTGTGGACGGAAGTGGCCAGGTGATATTTTGGGTCGGGATCCTTCCTCTGACTGATGGAAGGGTATGTGGCTGTGGTATAAGCTCATAAGTTCATAAGTTCTAGGCGCAGAATTAGGCCATTCATCCCATCAAGTCTGCTCTGCCATTCAATCGTGGTTATTATTGAGTCTCGGTGAAAACAAGTTTGCCCAGTTTCTGCTGTGTCTATAAACAGGGTCCCACAGTGACCAACCCATTGAAACCCAGCTTGGAAGCTTCATTGAAATCCAACCCAACTGGTTGTAGAATCTGGACAAATATTGAAATCCCCCTTATCATTCGCCACTCCAGGGACCCAAGATTAAGTGGAAATTAGTGATCCAACACTCCTCCAGGTGTGTTTGGAAGAGCTTTCCTCTAGCTAGCCTCGGTGAATTGGCCAGTGCATCCTCTATCCTGCCAGTCCTAACTAATCCTCAGCACAAAACCAGAAAGCCTACTCTCATAGAGCATAGAACAGGAACAGGCCCTTCTTCCCACAATGGCTGTGTCGAATAAGATGACAATATTAACTAAACTCACCTCTCTGCACATAACACACTGCCCTACCCATGTCCAGCCCAAACTCTCCTCTATCACCTTTTCTTCTTCCTGTTGCTGCATCTTATGCCTAATCTACCTCTTATATACGACTTATCTTCCCCTTATCCACCATTTACACTATCTACCTCATCTACCTATTGCCTCCAGCTTTAGGATAGTGAATTGAACTGCTGATTCCTTGCTCAAAAAATCTATGGAATAACTTGGAATGGGAGGGGGAGTTGAAGTGCTGAGCCACCGGGAGATCAGGTTGGTTATTCCGAACCGAGCGGAGATGTTCGGCGAAGCGATCGCCAAGCCTACGCTTGGTCTCACCGATGTAGAGCAGCTGACATCTTAGGCAGCAGATGCAATAGATGAGGTTGGAGGGGGTGCAGGTGAACCTCTGCCGCACCTGGAACAACTGCTTGGGTCCTTGAATGGAGTCAAGGGGGGAGGTAAAGCGACAAGTGTAGCATTTTCTGCGGTTGCAAGGGAAAGTGCCCGGAGAGGAGGTGGTACGGGTGGGAAGGGACGAATTGACCAGGGAGTTACGGAGGGAGCGGTCTCTGCGGAAAGCAGACAGGGAAGATGTGGCCACGTGGGATCACGTTGGAGGTGGCAAAAATATCTAGTAAACCACCCCTGCACCCCTTCCAAAGCCTCCACATCAGTCCTGTAATGGGGTGACCAGAACTGCTTGCAATACTCTAAATGCTGCTTAACCAAAGTCCTATAAAGCTGCATCATGCCTTCCTGACTCTTATACTCAATGCCTCGACCAATGAAAGCAAGCATACCATATGTCTTCCTTTCCATTCTATCAACTCATATTGCCACTTTTAGGAAGTTATGGACTTGGACCCCAAGATCCCTCTGTCCATCAATGTTGCTAAGGGTCGTGCATTAATTGTTCATTTCCCTCTTACATTCGACCTCCCACAGTACAACACCTCGCACTTATAAACACAAAGACATTTCTGAAGAACATTTTAGAAGCCAAACAAGAATCTTGCAGATGTTTGGTTGGGTTTCCGTTTACTGAATATGCATGAAGTAATCACACCTGGTGCCTTAAATGTCCTCCGAGGTTTCAATTATTTTATTTTGCTGTAAAAATAATTACCAATTAGCCTGATAGAAATCTGCCTCAAAACATCAAAATTATAAGAACAAAAAACATTAGAGTCTATACAGTATACGTCTAGCTCTTTTCACAGTGTAGTTTGCAAATAATATATATTTTAATTGCTGAAAGGCATCTGACAATACCTTGCTTCATGCGGTTGGTCTGATGGATGAATGGACAATGGCTATTGGCTAATTCCAAATTGTAAACAGTTTCTGCAGATATACACAAAAAGCTGGAGTAACTCAGCAGGACAGGCAGCATCTCTGGAGAGAAGGAATGGGTGACGTTTCGGGTCAAGACCCTTCTTCAGTTTCTACAAGTCACTTGAGCTCTAAGAAGAGCCTTTCAAACTTCTATTGCCTCCTGAGCCTTTTTTCATTATTAGTTTTTATGCAGTTTTCATGAAACTTCCACTTGCAAAACCTCAACTTCCATTGCTGATCCCCTTGTGAAGTGCCATTGTAAATACTTCCTTTCCTGGACATGGCCCAGAACTTCCTCCAACTCATCTTTACTCTCAAGCCTTTCTTGACGTCCTCTGTGGGAGGGCTATATGTATGTATTTATGTATGTACTTCATCTATGAACCAATGCTGTATAACGTTAGTACCTCCACCAATGTAAAGCACTTTGGTCAACGAGAGTTGTTTTTTAAATGTGCTATAGATAAAAAGTGACTTGGCTTGACTTGACACTTGTTATCTGTATTTTAAAAAATAGCTGCCACCCTTTCATCAATCTCCAATGCTTCTTGGCTTTGCCCTTGCAAATATACTACTCAATACCCACCTCATTATCCCCTCCAATGTCATTAAATATACTGTGGCATTTCAAATATGCCCATTTTTCTGCAACTACACACTTTCATCTCTCCACAATACTGATGTGGCTCAACTCAGTACTGCGGCCAGCTCGTGTGACTGGACTTTGAGTCAAAATGTCATAGAGCTGTACAGCATGAAAACAGGCCCTTCAGCCTAACTTGTCCATGCCGAACAAGTTGTCTAACCAAGCTAGTCCCACTTGCCTGTGCCCGGACCACATCCCTTCAAACCTTTCCTATCTTTGTACCAGTCCAAGTATTGTTAAATGTCATAATTATACCGGCGTCAATCATTTCCTCCGGTAGCTTATTCCATATATGCACCACCCTTTCAGTGAAAACATTGTTCAATAGACAATAGACAAACGGTGCAGGAGTAGGCCATTCGGCCCTTCGAGCCAGCACCGCCATTCAATGTGATCATGGCTGATCATCCATAAACAGTACCCCGTTCCTGCCTTCTCCCATATCCCCTGACTCCGCTATCTTTAAGAGCCCTATCTAGCTCTCTAATCTCTTTTAAATTCATTCCCTCCCGTAAACCCATGCCCTCTACTTTTGAACTCCTCTACATCTGATAAAGACTGTGGCAATTCTCCTCAGATATTTGTAAACCACTCCACAGCTCCTATACTCCCGGGGGGACAAAATCCTTGCTAATTCAGAACTTAAACCCTCCAGACATGATAATATTCTTGTAAAAACAATTTGGACCCTTTCCAGTTTAATGTAATCCTTCCTAATGCAGAGAAAACTGAATATATACAATACTGCAACTGTGGCCTTACCAGCATCGTGTTGTGCAGTAACATGAAATCCCAACCCTTGTTCTCAATACTCTGATGGATAAAGGTAAGTGTGTCAAATGCTTTTGTCACCACCCTGTCCACCAGTGTCACCACTTTCATGGAACTATGTAAATGTACGCCTGGGTCTTTCCTGTTCCATAACACTCCCCAGGGCCTTACTATTTACTATGTAAATCCTGTCCTGTTTGTCTTGTCAAAATGTAACACATCGCATTTATCTGAAGCAAACTTCAATTGCCATCTCTGCCCATCCTAATCTAGTCAGTGTCTTCAGCACCTCTCCAAAGCCTCCATGTTCTCCCTGTAATGGGGTGACCAGAACTGCCCACGATACACCGGGATGCGAGACTCCATCATTGTTAAAATTGCAGGGTGCAACAGCTGGGCCATTACTTTTCATACAACAACATCAACAAGGGCTATACACCATTTGACTGTGACAACATTGGTTTTTCCTTCTAATGAGAACGTTTGGTGCTCACAGTCCAAGCTTTCGTATTCTGTTGGCAAAGTATTGATTTTTGTTTTACATGGAACTGAATAGGTTTAATAGGCTATCTGCTTCCAATATTAGATTTTTCATTGTGAACTTTTATTTCAAGAAATCTAATCAGGGACCAAGAACATTTGAATGCCGTGTCACTTGGAATCTCCTTCACTTTTCACTCTGCCTTTTCCAGGAGGCAGAGCCTAATTAGTCTTTCTGCTTTAGTTAGTGTCAGTTGTAACGATGTTCATTGTTATTTGTTTCTGTTTCTCTTTCTGATAAAGAGCGCAGTGTCAATCTGTCACAAGCACAGTGTCAAGGCAGTGCAATGAATCTCAGTGCCACTGCCCAATATAACATGACATGAAGTGGGTGGTACCTTTTAATTCAGTTTGCACGAGAGGTTTGAAGATGAGATCTCATTCATCAATCTGCCTGATGATATATTGGTTCACAATGACAATTGATCAGTCTGTGCTGCTTGCCAGCTGTAATAGTCCCATTACTCTGCTCTTGGGGTGTGGACAATGCTAGCCAAGCCTCTGGAAATGCCCACCCCTTCGTAGAGGACAGGTTTACTCTTTGGACTGTTGCATTCCAATAGTCCCTAAGTGCAATATTCCAGAATTTATTATTTAAAAAAAAAATTTCGTTTATTATTGTCACATGTACCGAGGTACGGTGAAAGCTTTTTTGTTGCGTGCTATCCAGTCAGCGAAATATTTTACATGGTTACAATCAAGCTGTCCACAGTGTACAGATAAGGATAAGGAAATAATGTTTAATCATAATCATAATCATACTTTATTAGCCAAGTATGTTTTGCAACATACGAGGAATTTGATTTGCCATACAGTCATACCAATAAAAAGCAACAAAAACACAAAATACATTTTAACATAAACATCCACCACAGTGACTCCTCCATATTCCTCATTGTGATGGAAGGCGACAAAAAAGTTAAATCTCTTCATATCGGTTGACGGGACGATCTTGGCTGCCGTAGCTGTCAGTCGGGCCCTCCGCACCGGGGCGATCAAGCTCCCGCTTCGGGGGGGATCTCAGCTCCCCACGCCGGGTGATCGGACCCCGGGTCGGGGCTGGTTGAACCTCCTGCGACTTTGGAGCTTCCCAACATCAGTCTCCACCCGAGACTGCAAGCTCCTCGATGGTGAAATCCGCAGGCCGCGGATGGAACGTCGATCCCAAGCAAGGGATCGCAGGCTCCGATGGTAAGTCCACGGTCCCGCGGTGGGGCTCAAAGTCAGTCTCGAGCAAGGCTGCCAGCTCCATGATGTTAGGCCGCAGAGCGACCGGAGATACGGTCCGGAAAGCAATCGCATCTACAGCAAGGTAAGAGATTGAAAAAAAGTTTTCTCTGACGCTCCCCCCGCTCACCCTCTGGATACTTTCAAGAGAGAGCTAGATAGGGCTCATAAAGATAGTGGAGTCAGGGGATATGGCGCTGCTGGCTCAAAGGGCCAAATGGCCTACTCCTGCACCTATTGTCTATTGTCCACCCCCCACATAAAACAAACCAGAGACCATTAACACAAACTTTTAAAACACACTATAAATAACCAAAAAAAGACGAAAAGACAGACAGACGGCGCTACCTGGTACAACATAAAGTCCAAAGATATTGGGGGAAAAAGCCGACATGTGGAGCTTATGGACAGCAATGGACTTGGGGGTGAAGGTGTCTTGGGATACTTGCTTGTGAGTGAGATTACAGTGGAAGGAATTGATGAGATGTGTCCAGTGCCATCTGCAGACTGCAGACACAGTACACCGGTGATTGGGTGGGAAAGGTGTCACTAGGTCTATGCTTCATGAATGCTTGTGGAGTTGCCAGCATGCAGCTGATGTGGGCCAAACACAGGCAGGTGGAACTAGTGCAGTGGGGGCAGGTTTGTCGGCGTGGGCAAGTTGTGCCGAAGGGCCTGTTTCCATACTGTATGATGCTAGTTTAGTTTCGTTTAGTTCAATTTATTGTCACGTGTATCGTGGTACGGTGAAAAGCTTTTGTTGCGTGCTAACCAGTCAGCGGAAAGACAATACATGATTCCAATCAAGCCATCAATTCTATAGCCATCAATTCTGTGACTTTTTAAACAAGCGAATTTCACACGGACAGCATCCAGGGGTAAGGATTGAAACTGTGCCATTGGAACGGTGATGCTGCGGCTTTACTAGAAGATTAACTATTCTCTCCCCAGTGGTCAAACGTTCCAATAACGCAGAAGATGACGGTCGTGGTTACCTGGGCAACAACACAAACTTGACTACTGTCCTGAAGACCTGTTTATCCTAATATGGACAGCAGAAGAATCTGTGACAAAGATGTCACAACCTGCAAATCATGAGGTCTGAGTAAGAGAGAGAGAGAGTGGGCTCTGCTGCTTCCCTCCACCACTCACCCTCTTCTTCCTGATATTCTCCTCAAGAAACGGGCAGCATTGTGGCGCAGGGGTAGAGTTGCTGCCTTACAGCACTTACGGTGCCAGAGACCAGGGTTCGATCCTGGCTACGTGTGCTTGTCTGTACGGAGTTTGTATGTCCTCCTCGTGACCTGCATGGGATTTCTCTGAGAACTTCAGTTTCCTCCCACACTCCAAAGACGTACAGGTTTGTTGGTTAATTGGCTTCATATAAAAATGTAAAAATCATCACTAGTGCAGGATAGTGTTAATGTGCGGGGATCGCTGGTCGGTGTGAACTCAGTGGGCCAACGAGCCTGTATCTTAAACTAAACTAAACTAAACTTAAATCTCAATGTTTGCCCAGACTGCAAAGAGGTTTCACTTTAAACATTAATGCAGTGTAATGAAGGGTGGATAAAGATATATCTATAAATAGGTATATCTCTTTCAATCTCTTTATTTTTATTTCCTTTCTTTCTCTCGATCTCGTTTTTCTTCTCTTCTCTTTTTTCCACTCTATCCCCCTCTACCTTTTCTTCAGGCTTTCTTTACTGTCTCACGAACTACCACTATCATCACGTCTTATGATACTCTTTTCTTCTCTATCTTGGCTTGTCTCATTTTCTGTTCTATTCTGTTCAATTTGAAACAAGAAGTTGTACATGAACTGTAATATCTCATTATGTATTAGGTACTTATGTACTACATTATTGTACTTCTAATAAAAAATATAATTAAAAAAAATTAAAAAAAATTAATGCAGTGTAAAGCATCCTCCTCCGTTATATTTGTGCAGAATTGATACTCTCTCTTAAACAGACGACAAAGAATTAGTGTTTTGGAAGAGTGGTGTGAAAAATTGTTTGAATTCATTTCAACTCAGAGCCAGCGGTGATAATGTTTAAAATGCTAAAGTTTATCAACAGCTTGAAAAATATCACAGATATACATATATCTTTATTAAATAATGTCAGAAATGAATATTAATGGCAGTGGTAAAGTTTGAACAAGGTGGGATAGAAGCAGAAATTGCTAGAAACATTCAGTGGGTCAGGCAGCATCTGTGGGGAGTGAAACAGAGCTGATGTTTCCAGTCAAAGACCTTTCATCAGAAACGGGACGACCTTTGATGAAAGATCACTGACCTGAAAGGTTAATTCTGTTTCTCTTTCAATACAATCATCCGCTCATTCTTCTGCACATCAATGGACAGATCTAATTTCTATGGGGATAGGATATTAGATCAATAAATCTCTTATGGACTACCTCCAAGATCAGTATATTCTTTCTTTAATAAAAGGGACTGAAACTGTGCACTGTACTCCAGTTGCAGTTTCACCAGTACCATGCACAATTGTAATAAGACTTGCCTATTTCTATACAGATCCTTTTACAGTAAAGGCCAATATGAATGTGCCTATCTGCTTAATTCTGCACCTGCCTGATTGTTTTTTGGTGATTTATGCACAAGAATTGAGATCCTCTATACTTTACTCATTGCAGTTTTTCTCTGTTTAATACACTGCCTTTGTATTACTCTCACTAAATTGCATAATCTCACACTTTCCCACATTCAATTGAATTTGCCAAGCTTTCACGCACTCTCTCAATCTATCTATATGCTGTCGCAGGCTCCTAAAATCCCCATTACAACACATCCTCCCACTGATTTTCATGTCATCGGTTAAGTTGGATGTCTTACCCTCAGCTTCCTTCTTTGTATCATTAATATGAATCTGAAATAACCAAGGTCTCCAAAATGGCCCCAGGGGCACTGCATGTGTTACATCCTGGAATAAAACATTGTTTTGACTCTCTCTCTCCTCTGCAATAACAAATCTTCAATCTATGCTAGCACACACACTAAAACCACGTCATCTTGTCTTATGCTAGACAAAAATGCTGGAGAATTTCAGCGGGTGAGGCAGCATCTATGGAGCGAAGGAAATAGGCAACGTTTCGGGTCGAAACCCTACTTCAGACTTCGACCCGAAACATTGCCTATTTCCTTCGCTCCATAGATGCTGCCTCACCTGATAAGTTCCTCCAGCATTTTTGTCTACCTTCGATTTTCTAGCATCTGCAGTTCCTTCTTAATCATCTTGTCTTATCTAGTGCACCAGCCCTTTATGTGGCACCTTGTTAACTGCCTTCTAAAAATCCAAATACACTCCATTACAGGTGCCCTACGGTCAACTCTGCTTATGACATCCTCAAAGAACTCTGTTGTTAAAACTATTTACCTTTCGCAAAACTATTTGGGTTTGATTGGTTTGGTTTGATATGATTACATGAAGCTTCTCTAAATGATGAACGGTTTGGTATCGGTACTGGTTTATTATTGTTACATGCACCAAAATACAGTGAAAAACTTTGCTTTATGTGGTCTCCAGGCAAAACATATCATACATGAGTACAATCAAACCATACATAAGTATAACAGGTAGTGCAAAGAGAAAATAAACAGAGTGCAGCGTATAGTGTAGCGTATAGTGCAGCGTTAAGTGTACAGAGAAAGTGCAGGTTAAAAAAATTACAAGGGCTGCAACAAGGTAGATCGGAACAACAACATTAGCTTTTGAGAGGCCCATTCACCAGTATGGTAACATTGTTTCTGAATCTGGTGATACATGCTTTCAAGCGTTTGTATCTTCTGCCTGACTGGACATGGTGACCCATCTTCCGATTCATCCCTGGACAATGGATGCCTCTCTCAACCATCCACTCGCAGGTGTGAGGAATTAACACATTTTATATCGCCATGCCCTCATGTCATTTAAATTGCCAGCAAAGGTATTTAATTAAAATGAGCTCATAATGCCAGCTGGCATGCTAACCTTGGCTTTCTTCCAAAACACTGCCTCCAGACCTTTCTACCCTCAACATTGCTTCAACACCAGAGAGCAGTTAGGCAAACAACACAACAATAAAAGTGGTGACAGCATCAAACCAACATTTATTGTCCGACACTACAAATGACACATATGTTCCAACTCATAGGATCATAAAGAATCATAGTGTTGCACAACCAGTCCTTCGGCCCACCACTTCCATGCAGACCTTTTTGCCTATCTACGTTAATCCAATTTGCCAGCATTAGGACCATATCCTTCTATGCCTTACTTTTTTTAAAGTGGCTGCCTAAATGCCTCTCATTCAAAGGAAATGGAGAGCTCCAAATTCTGGGTCTTCATGGATGTTGAAGATCGTTGTGAAGGTCCCCGTGTACAACCAATGCCCTTTATGCCCTTCCCTCCGCAAACCATTTCAAACATTCTTCTTTCCAGGCTTGGCAAGGATAAGGTGGAAAAAAAATTCGGAAGATTCACGCACAATGTTGGATGGAATGGAGAAGATTCAGAAGTGAAATTAAAATGGAAAATAGGGAAGTACAGTAAAGAGGAACCAGAAAAATAATATTAGCAGGGTGGCACGGTGGCTTAGCAGTAGAGCTACTGCCTTACAGCGCCAGAGACCCGGGTTCGATCCTGACTATGGGTGCTCTCTGTACGGAGTTTGTACATTTTCCCCGTGACTTTGTGGGTTTACTCCGAGATCTACGGTTTTGCACACTCTAAAGACGTACAGGTTTGTAGGTTAATTGGCTTGGTATAAATGTAAAACCAATTGTCCCTGGTGTGTGTAGGATAATATTAATAATGGATGGGTGGGATTTATATAGCGCCTTTCTAATACTCAAGGCGCTTTACATCGCATTATTCATTCACTCCTCAGTCACACTTGGTGGTGGTAAGCTACTTCTGTAGCCACAGCTGCCCTGGGGCAGATTGACGGAAGCGTGGCTGCCAATCTGCGCCTACGGCCCCTCCGACCACCACCAATCACTCACACACATTCACACACATTAATTAATGTGCAGGGATCTCTGGTCGGTGGGGACACGGTGGGCCGAAAGGCCTGTTTCCGCGCTGTATCTTTAAACTAAACTGAAAAGGTCAAATCAAGGAAAACGCTAGAACGTTGTACATGCAAAAAGGGAAAAAGGGTTAGAAAATAATTAGTGTGTCCGAAAAGGAGGCCTGAGAAGAGAGATGTAAGACTTGATGAAAATCTTGAAGGAATATTTAGCATCTGTTTACAGGGAAGTGGAGTTTGATAGTGGCATTGATACCAAGAAGGAAGAATGTAAGGTAGGGACATGATTAGCTGAGGAAGGTTCATTATTCATAAGGGACCTTTGTACAGACATTGCTGGAGCACTGTAAATTGCGAGAATGCCTATTTCCTGTTCTTTCCAAGTGGAAATGTGATAGATGAGTGAAAACATTGCACACCTGACACTCAAAAAATCTCTAACCATAACTTACAACACAGTCGAATATTCTGAAATACTTCTCTTTGTGTGGTTTATTAGCACACGGGTACCATGTAATCCCGTGCTACCTGCTCCATGGTCGGATAGTCGGTGACTAAACCGTCTCCCCCACCTGGTTTGCCAGGTGAGGAGGGGGCTGTGGACCCCTAGCAGGACCAAAAAGAAGACCTGCCAAAGGGCGGATGAGCTCCTAGCGAGCCAACGGCCATCCACACTTCAGTAGAAGTTGCGATCACTGCCGTACATAACATTGTAAGGAATGATGATAAAGCACACACACAAAATCCTATACTTCCAGCGGCGGAAGTCCGCAGGAACTGGAGGACAGAGATGTGTGGTGGTGCGTCCGTCACCGTTCCCGTTGGAGACCAGCACCACTGCGTGGCTAATGTTTTCAACGATGATGAATGAATGCTTTAATACTGACACTAGGATTCTATTACACTGTTAAATGCTAGCCCGTACATTCTAGAGCAAAAGGTTGACATGAGGTGAGAAGCTAAACACGAGATGTCACTTTCAGTCAACAAATGGAACATCACTCGACAAGTTCCGTACATTCACAATTTGAAGCACATTTAATAATCCGCTGAATCCATAGATTGATTCACATATTAAGTGATGTTCAACATTACAATGGCGTAATTTAGAAACATAGAAAATAGGTGCAGGAGTAGGCCATTCATCCCTTCGAGCCAGCACCGCCATTAAATATGATCATGGCTGATCATCCAAAATCAGTACCCCTGCTTTCTCCCCATATCCCTTGATTCCATTAGCCCTCAGAGCTAAATCTAACTCTCTCTTGAATTCATCCAAGTAATTAGACAATAGACAATAGGTGCAGGAGTAGGCCATTCCGCCCTTCAATTCGCCTCTACTGCCTTCTGTGGTAGAGAATTCCACAGATTCACGACTCTCTAGATGAAAAAGTTTTTCCTCATCGCAGTCCTAAATGGCCTACCCCTTATTCTTAAACTGTGACCCCTGGTTCTGGACTCCCCCAACATCGGGAACATTTTTCTTGCATCTTGCCTGTCCAATCCCTTAAGAACACCTTTTTTTCCCTCTCGTTTCCCTCTTCCCTGACTCAGTCTGAAGAAGGGTCTCGACCCGAAACGCCACCTATTCCCCTTGTCCCCGCTGAGTCACTCCAGCATTCCGTGTCCATCCTCGGTGCAAACCAACATCTGCAGTCCCTCTGTACACAGAGATACATGCAGCATGGGAAGTGCCTTTAGCGCTTATTCCAGAAATAATTGTGATCCTACCTTTGGAAAGCTTCTCTTTAGTGAGCTGCAGAACTAGTCAGAATATGTGTGCCGGAAAGTGGGACCGGGATCCTGCTATGTTCATGAGTCAGATTTCTGTATTTTTGATGCCCCTTACATTAAGCCATAGACGTCTTGTAAGACGTCTTCAATAAGTTTGCCAGCCTAATCACCTGTTAGATAAAAGTTACCTCTTTGTTAGAGATTGTCCAAGACAGTGAATATCAGCCCCAACCTGTCCCGGTAGATTATGTTTATTCTCAATACCGAGGTAATCTCTATCTATGCTGGATTCTAATGACAAATAGAACATTTCAAATTGCCCTTGCAGAGTTGCAATTCATTGGAGAATCAGTCACTTATTCTGTGCTGGAATAGAGATTTTGCAATCAGTTTGAAACTCCCCTCACCATCCCACTGATAATTGTACATATTGTACAATGCCATGCACCTCGATTGATTTCATCCACCTACATTAGTTCATGAAAGAGTTGAACGTGGTTTTAAAATAGAAAAGCAGTGGATTTTGTTTCCGTCGGGTTGCTGGTGAGGAGGTGTGATGTGTATACAATGCAGCAGCAATGACGCAGGTAACATGGGGCTCGAAGCACCAACTCTGAACACAAATCGGAAGTAGAAGGCTAATTTGTCCGGGGAATTCAGTGAGTGGTACCTAACCTAACAAATGTCACCGATTAACTGAAAAGAAATCAGCACAGAATGGTTCAGACATATGCCGGCTGAGGTTTCTGCCTCAAACATTTATCTCAGAGAGTGTTTTCAAGTAATATTTTCCTTTACTATTAATAAATTCTGGGGTTTAAATTTTAGCAGACACCGAAATAACACAATGGTTGCAATGCAGATTGAGTTACAAAACATGCCAACTTTCTGCTCCTGCTCATTGTAATGACACGCGAGTCCAGCCGGCATTAATCATACCCGTGGATAACATCTGTCAAAGTTGTTCCCTGATGGCAAGGTTCATTGAAGCTGATGGAGATGCTGACAGCTGTTCTATGGAGGGCCTGATATGGACAACAGCGGGGGAGTGAACCAACACAGAAGGGAATAGCATCTGGATGCCAGAGTGGAGTCTTTGGTGGAGGAGTGATGCCCTGTAGAGTCACAGTGTCACAGAGCCATACAACATGGAAACTTTGGTCCAACCTGTCCATGCCAACCAAGATGCCCACCAGTGCTAATTCCATTTGCCTGCGTTTGACCTTATCCCACTAAACCTTTACAAACCACCTGTCCAAATGTCCCTTAAATGTTGTTATTGTACCTGCCTCAGCTACTTCCACTGGCAGCTCATTCCATATACGTACCAGCTCCTTTACGAAAACGTTGCCCATCAGGTTCCTGTTAAACCTGGGACACAAGGTGCGGGAATAACTCAGTGGGTCAGAAATAGATGTGTATAGGATCATGAGAGGAATAGATAGGGTCAAAGTACAGTCTTCTACCCAGAGTTGAGGAATCTAGAAACAGTGGACATATGTTGAAGTTGGGGGGGGGGGGGGGGGGGGGGAGATTTAATAGGACCCTGAGGGGCAACCTTTTATACAAAGGGTGATGGGTATATGGAAATAGCTACCAGGCAGGTGGCTGAGGCAAGTACTATCACAACGATTTGTGGAATCGTGTTTGTGGAATTGTGGAACAAATTTGGACAGGTACATGGATAGAAAAGGCTTGGAAGGGTATGGGCCAAATGCAGGGAGGTGGGATGAGAGTAGATGGGGCATGTTGGTTGGCGTGGACAAGTTGGGATGAAGGGCTTCATCAGGGCTAGTTGTTTTCCATGGGTTCACTCTCAGGAAGGCCGATTTGACATTTGCCACCATGACCATGGGTAAAGGTGCACCCAAGGCAGTCAGAGTGGATGATATCCCAACAGAGTGTTTGGAAATGTCCAGGTAGAAACGTTTTTATATTCAGATACGTTCCATTCCATCTACTACCTTACAGATACCACCTGGCTAATTGCTTTGAAAGTTTAGCACTCCCAGCTTTATTGTAATTAGTTTAATTTAGAGATTAAGTGTGGAAACAGGCCCTTCGGCCCACCAAGTCCGCACCGACCACTGATCCCCACACATTAATACTATCCTACACAACTAGGCACAATCCACACTTATACCAAGCCAATTAACCTACAAACCTATACCTCTTAGGAATGTGGGAGGATACCGAAGTTCTCAGAGAAAATGTACAAAGTCCGTACAGACAGCACCCATAGTCAGGATTGAACCTGGGTCTCCTGGCTCTGTATGACAGCAACTTTACCACCATGCCGCATTAGAAGGGTGGTTAGTGATTTGTGTTTGATTACTATAAATCTCGATTACTGGTGTATTTGGTCTTGTTTACATTTTAATAGAAAGCTCAGTGCCTTTCTATTTTCCTGACTACCTGGCTGTGACCTTTAGCAAAATCAGCTTTAATTCCCAGATAGAATTGGTAGACATTGTCTCAGGTGGATTTGCACATTGTATAAACAAACATAGAAACCAAAGAAATTATTCCAATCACACACCGAAGTCTGTGGCCAAACATTGCGAATCCTCCAGAGGGAATCGACAGGAAGATGTAACTGACATTTTCCTTGTAATTATTTATGTTATTACCTCTGCAGCGCCAGTTCCTTTTATCTGCGCAACGAGAGAGATGTACTTATTGGATCTCATTATCTACATAGGGCCGAGCACTTCACATATACCAGGTTCCTGCAACATGGAAGGAGACTATTTGTCCCGTTGAATATTGAACAGAGATATTCCCTTTGCTCTACACTCCCTCCCTTCGCACCTTCTCTGCTACTGAAAACTAACATCTCTCTCCCTGTCATTCCTGAAACTTGAACTGATTTTTCCTTCCGCAGATGCTGCCTGACCTGATGAGTGTTTTCAGCATTTTCTGCTTTTGCTCCTGAATTACCTGTTGTGTGCAGGCATGATTATGATTACTGGAATATTGCCAGCATCTGGTGTTAGTTGATTTTATTTCCCGTCTACGTGGGTCAGTTTTACTCTCGTCCCATTGAAACTTGTCTTGCTGGGATTAACTCTTTATACCCAGATGTGTTCAATGTCCTTTTCTATTGCTAATGGTAGACCTGATTAAACCTTATCTCATCAGAGCTGCTGCCTTGCAGCGCCGGAAGCCCAGGTACGATATTAACCTTGGGTGCTGTCTGTGTGGAGTTTGCACATTCTCCCTGTGATCGTGCGGGTTTCTTCCGGGTGCTCCGGGTTCTTCCCATATCCCAAGAAAATGTGGGTTTGTAGGTTAATCGGCCTTTGTAAACTCTCCCTGGTGTGCAGGGAGTGGATGGGAAAGTGGAATAATGGAACTAATGTGAACAGGTAATTGATGGCGGCCTGGACTTGGTGGGCTGAAGGGCCTGTTTCCATGCTGTACCTCTAAACTAAATTAAACTAGACTAAACATTCACTGTGTCCCAGATGTTCGCCCACTGGTACTTGATTTAGAGACATACAGCCAAAGAGTCAATGTTGTCATGCATGAAAACAGGTCCTTCAGCCCAATTCATCCATGCCAACCAAGATGCCCCATCAAAGCTAGTCCCATTTGCCTTCACATGGCCCATATCCCTTTCAAACTTTCCTATCCATGACTTGGAAAGGTGTTTAAAGGAAACAACTCTTCTCACTGCAGCAATAAATTAGTCATACAAACACATTTAGACTGACTTTTTTAAAATAATTTTTCAAATTGTCTTCATATTTTTAAATTGTGGGATGAGTGTACAAGGTGAAAGAACATGTTTTCTTGCCTTCCTCACTGCCAGCACTATGCCTTGCCAAGTAAAGTGTGGTGCAATTTAAATGCGGCATTTATTTAGAGTACATTAGAGTATGGGATTTTAACAATATTTTATAATGGTTGCATTTAGCTGTCAAGAGGTAATTATTCAGTAGCAGCACTATTATATCTGAGGCAGAGGTTTGTAGGTTCAAGTCCCACTCAAAGGCATTGACAATGGAAACTCAATTGACACTATAATGAAGTGCCGAGGAGTTGCTGCCTCTCAGATGAGACAATGTATGAGGTCTTGTTGTCTCTCTCATGTGAATGCAAAAGAACCTACAACATCATCAAATAATTATTCTTCATGGCATCCTGAATAATATTTATCCTTCAAGTATACCTACAAACGGAATGTCTTCTCTCTTGTATCATATTTACTTTGCTGTCTGCAGCACATCCTACATTGCAACTGTTATTGAGTGCCTACATTTGAGGATATCCTGAGAGTGGGAAAGATGCTATCAAACCAAAGTTTTCTTTCTTATGGAGTTGTTATTAAGTAGAGGAATTAGATGTAGGACATATTCTGCAGCAGAAAAATTGCATGTTGGAATTAGCAGTTTAATACTCCTGTGTTTCAAGCTGTTCTTTCTACATATCAAACCATTACCCTTTTCCTTTATAATTTCAAGCACATTAGACTCAAGCTCATAAAGGCTTCTTTCATTCCTACTTCAAATCAGCTACCCCCCTGTGCCCTGGCCTTTTCTTTATCCCCACTGCCTAATATTTCCTGAGGTACAAATCAAAACATTTCAGATGATGATTTCAGACAGCACCTGTTGAAAAAGAAATAGGACATATTGTGCCAAGTTGAAGGCTCGCTATCAGAAGAACCCTTCTAGAGCTTCTTGTCACAGTTTTGCTCTTGTTAATCAACACAATATTACACTGCATTGAAGAATATTGTCTAGGTATTTGATTGTAAACCACCACATTTTTATGTACATGCAATCTAATTACTATAAAGCATAGAGCAGGAATGAAAGTTGGGACTTGACAATATTATTCCCCAAACTGCAATTTCTATTCCCGTGTTCTCTGTGAGTCTGCACATGAAGCACTCCAGACGTGCTTAATGGTATCCAACAATGTGATTTAAAGGGAATATATAAAGGGAGCCTGATTTAGAGAGTTCCCTTTAACTTAGTTATCTACCATCTTTCCATTAGCGCCACGCATACATTTTGTTAACAGCATTGACTCCCACCATATGTGAGCAACCCGATCCCTTCTCCCATTGGTCACCAGACAACCTAATCTTCTACCTGCCAAACCTGTAACCCTAGGATCACTCTGACCCCTACCCAAGCCGATCACGCAACCAGAATCCCCCATCTAGTTCCAAATCAACGCAAATCTCCCATTCAGTCATGGACAGTCACCCCACCCTTCCATCACATTGCCACACCCAACAGACTGGACCATGGTCCCGGGTTTGTATAATTGCCTCAACGTGTTCTGCGCCTATGTCAGTCGATACAATACCAACTAGTGTCTGGCCTGGGGCACTACCAATATCAAAGCCAAGGGCCCGGGACCAAAGCAGTTGCTGATGAGCTGCATGGGGCCATTTCCTGCACCCCCAACTAGTGACCATTTTCTGTGCACACCTGTGGCAACCATTTCCTGTGCCTCTGCAGGTATAGAAGCAATTCTAGCCCACAGTATCAATGTCAGTTGTTGCTGTTGGCATGAATGGAGCTGGTGCTCGAGTGCCTGAGCTGCAATCTTTTTGCTCTGCAAAACTCATCCTTAAAACCAGCCGGACTGAGGTTTGTCAGACTGCATCATGGCTGTAACTGCGTATGGATACGGTGGCAGAGTGTTGGACAGAGACACGGAGAGTCAGCAATGCTGCACGTCCCTCGAGCTTACACTAACTCATTCCTGAGAGAACCCGGACTGATTATTCATTTTAACATGATAATCTTGTGATTATTTGCCATCGAGACAGACTTGAGTGACAACCAGGTCATGTGTACATTTTTTGAATGGCAAACTCTGGTCCAAACCTATTGCCCAGAGAAAATGGCAAAGCTTTCTTTAGACCTAAGCTTGATAAGGAAGCTTGAACCTGAGGTGAATGTATCTCCATACAAAATGATAAATGTTGAGGAACAGATGCCACTTTGCCTTGGTGGTATGTTAAATATTCATCAAAGTCAGCCACTGGAGATTACAGAGCAGAAGTTCCAGGCTGATCACATCAACTTCAAGATCACTCTTCAGCCAAAGTTTTTCTCACAATGTCTCATTCAAGGCACTTGTGTCTATCTTCATCTTGCTTGTCACTCATATCTGTCTCAATGGCAATCAGTCACAAGATTATCATGTTAAAATGAGCAATCAGTGCTGGTTCTCTCGAGATGCATTTTCTTTGAATGTGTTCTTGTCACCATTAAAGCTGTAATATGTGCAAGGTGCAATAACTGATCAGGGGCAACATAGACACAGATGAGTGTTTCAGTTACAGACAAGCGAAGCCACAATGTCCACCCTTCCCATGTTTATGACAAGTTTCTACACCTGAGAAAGATGAATGAAGCAAAACCATCACTTGGAAAGCAGCTCCAATGTCATTTTGTATGAGATAAAAACAAAAAGTGCTGGAAGCACTCAGCAGGTCAGGCAGCATCTGTGGGAGAGAAACAGTTGGTGTTTCAGGTCAATGATCTGATGACCATTTACTGTCTGATCTACCGAATGCTTCCAACATTTTCTGCCTTTATTTCAGATTGCCAGCACCTGCAGCATTTAGAATTAATATATTGTTCAATGAGAGTCTCCCTTAATGCAGTCCTATAAGGTCTGAAAATTAAAAGAAAACTGCAGAGACATCACCAGATTTTCTATATCTTTCTCTCCCAGGGCCGGATTTAGATGAAGAGAGGCCCTAGGCTATTGCACTTGTGATGCCCTTCCCAATCCCCCACCCCCACGACGAGAGGAAGATGGAAGAGTCCACCAGATTGACACCAATGTGCAGCCGAGCATTGTCAATGAGATAAGGGCTGGAAAGCTGCGCTTTTTATTTATTGCCAGTGCTAGTGTTGAGTTATCGGCTTAAAACACTATTATTCTGAAATGGAGGGCAAGGAAAATTACTGAAGTGTTGCGTAGAGACTACAGTGCATTGTGATAGCATATGTAAGAAAGGCCTATGACAGTGTCAAAAATATTATACACCAGGCCCGTACGAAGCTTTTCAAAAACGGGGGTGGATGGCAGGATTACAAAAAATGCATGTGAAATAAGTGCTCGCAGCGCATATCATAAGCGCGAAGCTCAAAGACCCTTGAGCCCGGGATCCTTTAAGCGGACCCTGGAAGCTCTGGGGTTTTAGATGCTCTCTGGTGCATTCTGAGCCTTATTTTGGAGCATTTTTGCACCAAATTTATGACCAATATTTCAGAGATAATTTTGGTTGAGTCAAGAGTAATGAGTGGTTGGAATGGGATGATTGGGGTCATTGTTGTATACATATTTTTAAATAAAGAATTCAAGCTGTCCTTGTTTTAATAATCAAATTGTACTGTAAAATGTTATGTAAAATGTTATAAAGGAGCATGCAAACATTGCAAATAAAATACTGTAAGTTTTTGCAGTAAATAACCCTTTTTTTAGAAAATGTTTTGTGTGTTGATTTGATTGCCTGTTACTGTTCGACTGTGTTAGTGTGTGCACATTAAAAATATGATGCAAAATGAAAGTCGCAAACTATGGAATACATATTTTTCAGTATTGTTATCAAGGAAAAGAAAGCAGTTCCAATTGTTTGATATTATTCATATGGAGGAGACAACATGGTCCAAAACCTACCTTAATTTTGCAATCTCACTAAAGATAATCCCCCTTTCCCTCTCCCCCCCCTCCTCCTTCCCCCTCCCTCCACCTCTCTCTCCCTCCCCATCACTCTCTACCCCCTCTCTCTCCCCCTCTCTCTCTCTCCCCCTCCCCTCCCTCTCTCTCCCCCTCTGTCTCAAGCCCCCCTTTTCCCCTCTCACATCCCCCCCTCTCTCTCCCTCCCTCCCCTTCTCTCTCCCTCCCACGCAGCAAGGCTCCAACTCCACGCCGCAGACACCTCAGCCCCCCTTCCCCCCCCCCCCCCGGCCCGGAGAAACGGCATTCCCGCAACGCAATATTCCACTACCTACCTGGAGTAGACACCTAGGATCTTTGGTAGACATGAGGCATCGAGGTGATTGTGTGGAGTGCAAATGGAGATCTGAACCCGCCCGGGACCGCTGCGCACGTGCGGAGAGACAGTGTCATTTTGCATCGCTACTGCGTCACTGGCTTCCCCCAACTGCGCAGGCGCGGATGGTCGCAATTTTTCCCCCCAAAACTTCCAGCGACCCGCTGGAACCAGAATTTCAGGTAATTTTCGTCAAAGTGGAAACGCTGATTGCGCTCCAAATTTTTTTTTCGTGGGATTTTTTTTATTCTGGGAAAAAAACACCTTGGCCGGAGGACCCCTAGATTTTGAGGCCCTAGTTTTTTGAGCCTATGAAGCCGATAGGTAAATCCGGCCCTGCCAAGCCCCTCCCCTAGATCTCGAGGCCCTAAGCTTAAGCTTGTGAAGTTTATATGTAAATCCGGCCCTACTCTCTCCCTACTCATTCACTTTAGCAGTTCACACCTCTTCTGGATTCATCTTTCGACTCTATCACCACTTCTTTTTGCCTGACACAATCAACACTTCTGCCATTCAGACAGAGGCAGAAAATAGGCCCAGTTGAGTCAGGGTGGTCCTTCCAATTAGGATGGGAAAACAGTAAAACATAGAGATGGTTTTTCAGTTGGTGTGGTCATGGCAGAGTGGGAGCCAGGGCGTTGTTTATTGAAGAAGCAAAGGACATGCTCATACAGAGCTGACAGCCCTGATGGATGAGTTCTAATGGAATCATTTGTATCTAACCTGCAACTCCGATGACCCTGGGCTAAGGGAAGATATTACTAACCGGTTTACCAGCCATCACCTATGATGCAGAGTTCTAAAATATAACTTTTGACCATCGCCTTTCGCTTTCATGAACATTGTGTCGTAAGTGTTACTCAAAATTAATGATGAGATAAAAATACATCAGATATGTACTGGGCTTAATTCAAAGATTCAGATCGCGATCTGTGAATTCTAGTGTATTTTTGTACCTCGAGAAGAAATGTTACTTATTTTGAGATGACTTACCGCAAGTCATTTTCAGTTTGGTAGCTTTTGTGCCTACGGTTACCATGGCAATCTTTCTTCAGCAAAGAAAGCAAGCAGACTGAGTAACCCTTTCCTCTGCTTTTTTTCACATATGTGTTTGCCCAGATTTCATCCATTTGCTATTTGCTCAAACCTATCTGCTCATACTTATATTTAATTAAATATAAATGCACTCTCAGGATCACTCTCAGGTCTGAAGAAGGGTTTCGGCCCGAAACGTCGCCTATTTCCTTCGCTCCATAGATGCTGCTGCACCCGCTGAGTTCCCCCAGCAATTTTGTGTACCTTTTACATCCTTACTATCCTTTTTTTAGGCAATAAAATAGGTGGGACCCTGAAGTACCGTAGCTAAATCGATATAATTCATGATCATAAATACTGAGCAAGCTGTGGCATGATTTTCACATATCCAAATATCGCAACAAATTATGACACAGACTCCCACACCCACATATAATCTAATTCAGGTTTGTTAATTTGTAAAAGTCCGATTTTATTTTCCATTCCTGCCTCAGTAGTCGATGCAGATTACATAATCACCTCAGGCTTTATCTATTGTTCAGGTGCATGCATTTCATACCTACATTTCATGCTTTAACCCAATAACCCTTCAGCATAATGTCAGATAACAACTGCACCAGTCGCCAGCTCGGGCATGGATTTTACCGATGTTTCAGGGGAATAGTGGGACGTAATTTTAGAATGCTGCTGCTTTATCAGACAGCCCATTATCTGGGAATTAAATGATGATATGGGTAACACCATAGGCTTATTGAATGTTGTGCACAGTTAATGGAGCAGATTAACTTGCTTTTCAATGAAGATGTTACACAGAAGCACATACATACTAATACAATTCCCACCACTTAAATTATTGATTGTGTCGTAATCGATCAATTGGCTTGCTGTAAACTTACCCCCATTAGCTTTTTGACAAGTAAAGGAGATGGGGGAGGGGGGGGGGGGGGAGGAGAGAGGGGGTACTGTTTCCGTTGACAGACAAATTTGTGCCAGGAACCAGATTTGGGAGAAGTGGAGAATTTTTTCTATGCAGCTAATTATCATGCCCAGGAATCTCGAACCTGAGGAAATGATGGAAGCACGAGCAACTTAAAAAAACAAATCGGATAAATATTTGAATGTGGAAACCACCACCAAAAAATTATGGGTATGCATGTTTGTGTGGGGCAGGGAGAGAAACATGCAACATAGAACAGTGCAGCACTGGAACAGGCCCTTCAGTCCACAATGTCTGTGCTGCACATGATGCCAAGATAAACTAATCTCATCTACCTGCACATGATGCATATCCCTCTGTTCTGATGAGTCTGATGAAGGGTCTCAATCCAAAACATCGCCTCTTCCTTTTCTCCAGAGATGCAGCCTGACCCACTGAGTTACGCCAGCATGTTGTGGAGTAACTCAGCGTGTCAGTCCGCATCAGAGTAAACCAGCATCTGCAGTTCCTTCTGAATGTTTCCATCTAAAAGACTCTTAAGTGCCGCCAACGGACCTGTCTCCACCGTCTCCCCACCATCAATAGACAATAGACAATAGGTGCAGGAGTAGGCCATTCGGCCCTTCAAGTCAGCACCGCCATTCAATGTGATCATGGCTGATCATCCCCAATCAGTACCCCGTTCCTGCCTTCTCCCCATATCCCCTGACTCCACTATCTTTAAGAGCACTATCTAGCTCCTAATGGGGAACAAGGGAACTGTGTAGAACTAATTGTGAAGCTTTTTCAAAACTCCAGCACTGCAATGATGGGCCAAATGGGTTCCACCTCCATGAGATATTTCAATGGTGCTCATGATCTTTTAGAGTCAGGAATAATGTAACTGCTTGCACGCTATTCGGGGAATAATATTGATGTGACATCATAGCTAGAGATGTGAAGCTCTAATTCATTAAAGTGGACTTATATTTTATCAGATAATGTTACAGCAGGTAACAATTCAGCAAAAGTAGTCTGTCAGATCATTCTGCATTCGGACCTGAAGCCTCGAAAACGTGTGCATAATTATCCTAATAAAGTGAATGGTTGCAATCACAAAAGTACAAGCTGTACCAGGATTCAGAATGTTCTCAAGGTAATCGTGATTGTGCTTTAGATCTGAAATGCCAACACCCTCAACACCAATCAGAACACACATTTTAGTCAAAACATGTTCTGAAATTGTGCAAATTGGACCCAATGACACCAAAGGAAAAAAAATATGCTGAAGCTAATTCGTTTAACCCTGGCTTGCTTTGAATAATTTCAAGAATATTTGTGATACTCAGAACTTAGTTTAAGCATTTGACATGCTTGTAGGGTAAGTGGTATCAGACTCAGTCGGAGTTGAACGTCAGTAGTCTTGGGCTGAATAGGAATCAAGGTTTCTGCTCCACGAACAATCTCTGGCAGACAAAGCATAAAAAACTGCTTCATTAGTGCCGTTGCTTCAATCCCAGGTGAATCATTATCTTCTGCTAATAGACCTCAGATGAGGTTAAACTAGCAGAAACTTCACAGTCTTGTAATTAATAGGGAGTTCGATCAGCCATGAATTACATAGACAACATGCGAAAGAGAGTGCTATTTTTAGAATACATTTCTGTTCACAGATGCAACTACCACTGTTAAGAGATGGGACGGTGTTAAAAGAAATGACTACAAAACAACAAAGAAGGATAGTGGTATTATCCAGGAACATCAAACGCCACTGAGCCTAACAACTTTGTTCTCTTCCTGGACTGATTTCAATTTGACTCCAAATGCAAAGGGCTCAATCCTTTCTCCCCCTGGAAAGAAATCTTATCTCAAGGTAAAAATTCACCCTGAAGAACAGCAAGGGGGAATATCTGTTGAAAATTCCTACAATCACTTTCAGTGGTTGGGGACTTTGGGATGTCTTACTGTATAAAAGTCCTCACAAAAGTATATAAATCCAAACAGCACATTGGGAACATAGATTCACCCCCTTAACCCTCTCCATCATTCAATAATGTGTAGGAAGGAACTGCAGATGCTGTTTTAAACCGAAGATAGACACAAAAAGCTGCGGTAACTCAGCGGGTCAGATGGCATCTCTGTAGTGAAGGAATGGGTGACATTACCTATTCCTTTTCTCCAGAGATGCTGTCTGAACCGCTGAGTTACTCCAGCTCTTTATGTCTATCTTCCACCTTTCGATAAGGTCACAGAAGAGATGTAACCCACGTCCAAATGCCCACCTTTTCTCTACATCCCTTCATATCTTTATGTGCAAAAAACGTGCTAACTTTAGTTGCAAACTTTAGTTAAGATATGTACAGAAGTTTGTCAGTGCCTCTTAAGCTTGCCTTGTGCAGATGCATTTTCGATCTTTATTAGGTTAAAGGTACTATACAAACACAAGACGTTGTTATATTGAGGCAGGAGAACACTGTTTGGTAAAATGAAAATAATGGTGCAGTTTGTTTTTAATGGGTGGCTATTGTTATTTGGGGAATAGAGTCAAAGAGAGTCAAAGAGTCATCACAATGCCAGAGACCCAGGTTCGTGCACCGTCTGTGCAGAGTTTGTACATTCTCCCTGTGACCGTGTGGCTTTTCCCTGGGTTTTCCGGTTACCTCCCACATTCCCAAAGACATGCAGGTTTGTAGGTTAATTGGCTTCTGTAAATTTCCCCTACTGCATAGGAAACAAAAATGGGATAACATAGAACTAGTGGAGGGGTGTTTGATGGTCAGCATGGACTTGGTGGGCTGAAGGGCCTTTTTCCACGCTTTATCTGTAAATAAACTATTGGTGTGGAGCGCAGGACCTCAACCTTATGATCTGAAGTTCTAGGTGCTACGATTGAACCATGGTGAACCACACCAATGATAGAACACTGTGAAAAACAACTGCCCTGAAACAATGCAATATCTGATTGTTTATGAAACTATAAATCCTGGTTTCTATTAGCAACCAAAGATGTGAACAAATATAAAGCTAGCAACTCGACAGCTGTTTCCACTGACAGTGAATGGTGCATCGTAGCTCAGCTGATGATATTGCTGGATTATGTAGAAAGGTCATAAATTTGGGTTTGGGCTGATATGTGCTAGACCCTCACTGTGGCTGCTGTTGTATGTTATAGCTCGATTTAGTCCAAGCAATTACAATTATATTAAAACCACAACTAGGTGATGTAGTGCCTTTAATACAACCCAATGTAATCTTTAGAGATCAGGCTGCCACATCTGAATTGGCTCCAAGCTGCGCTACAAATAATTGACATTTGTTCAGTCCTCGTACTTCAGCTCATTAAAACATCTGAATCATTATTTTCATTCTTGCGCCCCCAAAAAATGTCTCATGAATCATTTACACTGGATGCCAAGGGCAACTAATGTCGCTAATTAATCTTGTCATTTAATTTTCTTGAACTGGCAAATAAATTACAAGATTTAATAATGTAACCGTCTGCAAGCTCAAGACAGTAGAATATCACAAGGTTTCATTCTGATGTTATGCCCAGAACAAAACAAATGACGTAAAACAGATTTTCCTGTAAACTTAAAGCCTCCAGTTATTGAGAGAACAGTTTCAGAATCAACTTTCTGCTACTACTCTTGCTACTTTACTGCCTCTACTCTTTCCCTGGTTCAGTTCCAGCGGTATCATTTGTATCAAGCAACAGTATGTCTCACTGCTTTCTTGCTTGTGGTGCAAGTCCCACTTCAAAGGCATGCTCAGACAATGTCGGCAGAGACTCCAGTGCAATACTAAGAGAGTGCTAAACTGCCAGACGTTCCAACTCTGATATAAACCCTGCATTGCAGCTTGGAGCCAATTCAGGCATGGCAGCTTGACCTACAACCCTGCATTAGAATGCATTAAAAGTAAGACATGGGCTTACCTGATGCTGCCTGTCCCACTGAATTACTCCAGCATTTTGTGTCTCCCCTCGGTGTAAACCAGCATCTGCAGTTCCTTCCTATACTTCACATAGGCTTACTGGTTCTCCTTAATTTAATAGTAATGGCCTGTCATTGATAGGATTAAATCAAATTATTTAGAGAATCTGATGTAGCCATTCTAAGTGACTCAGTATTGCAATGAGTGCCCATTCATGTTGTAAAAACCCCAATAATATGATTAATTCTACCCCTACAGCCATGCTGCAGCCATTGGGAATGTGTTTAAATCACCAAATTCACATTCCCAGTCTTGGCTAGATTTTTGACAGAACTGATCAAATGATAAATCCCTGTCTATCTCGAATATTAACGCAGCTTCCCTCTCTCCATGGACGCTGCCTGTTCTGCTGATTATATTGCAGATGTCCATTTTTCTAATGCCCCTTCTTATAAAGGAAGCATGACCCAACAGGGAAGGAATTGGACTTCTTAGACTTACCTTTACTCTATGGTAAAGTACTGTAGCTGGCACCTTTTAGTAACCTTCACTGATACAGACAACACAGGCGGACCAGTAACAAACTTCACGGCTACCCTCTGAGAGCTTCAGGAGTTTCCCGAGCAGATGGTGCTTCTCACAGTGACGTCTGCTGAGCCCCACATTCCTGGAGTGAAAGCGGCCGGCAGAGTGTGGGGGTGAATATCTGAGCTCGGAATCAGAAATGATTCAAACATTACAACAGTCCGAAGTAACTAAGATAAACTTCAGCCTCCTCAGCATTCGATTCACCTGCAGACTGATGATCAGAAGATGCAGGTTTGTTTGTTCTGATATGTAGAACAACTGGATTATTTTTTATTTAAACAGCCAAATTCAAGTACTTCAGTTTCAAGTACATTTTGTTCAATGTTTACTGGTTGGGAAATAATCTAAAAATTTTGCAAGAAGAGAAACAGCACTGGGAATTATGTTGTATCAATAAAGCTTATCATATAAATCCCTCTTGATTGATTAGTCAATTCATTACGAATATAACATTTAAGTGAGGATTAACTCTAATTCCAGTGGCAAGATGAGAGGGGAAAAGTTTAAGGTGAGAGGGGGGAAAGATTTAATATGCTCCTGAGGCGCAACGTTTTCACTCAGAGGATGGTGGGTATATGAAACGAGCTGCCAGAGGAGGTAGTTGAGGCAGATACAATAACAACATTCAAAAGACATTTGGATAGGTACATGGATTGGAAAGGTTTAAAGGGATGTGGGTCAAATGTAGGCAAATGGGATTAGCTTAGTTGGGACATCTTGGTCGGCATGGATGAGTTGGGCTGAAGGGCCTGTTTCCATGTTGTATGATTCTATGACACTAAGTTATGTTCAAAGAGAGCATAGACCAGTGTTGCAGCTTTAACATTAGCCAATGTTATAATTTACAAGAGAGTTTACAGAAGAAAGTCTAAAAAGGCAGCAGGACCAGGCTGCAGTGCCATAAGCCTGTTCTGCCATTAACAAAGTTGGGACAGAAGGTCTCATTCCATCTAACAAGCCTTTGTTGTCTTGCAACACAGGAGACTGTTCGGCCCACTGTGTTGACTTGAGCTCTTCATTCCTCTGACTCCAGCTTACAGCCCTCATCATATGTCTCGCCCCGTTCCCTTGAACTAGCTCCTAAACCTACCCTTGCTTTTTCTTCGCTCCATAAATATCTTTCTGCTTGCCCTGCTGTTTAACCAAAACTGTCTTAATGTCTTCTTCCTGGACACAGAATTGCCTTTCTTGACATGCCTAAGAAGGAGTTAGATTATAATATTAAAGCTTCACGCACATACAAGTGACTGGTGAAAGCACGAGCTTTGGTTGACATATAAAAGGTGGAATAATGGTACTTTATCCCTAATCTACCAACCATGTCCTGAAGAAAGACACAAAGTACTGAAGTAACTCAGCGGGTCAGGCAGCGTCTCCGGAGAAAAAGGATGGGTGAAGTTTCGGGTCGGGACCCACTCTGAAGAAGGGTCCTGACCCGAAATATCACCCATTCATTTTCTCCAGAGATGCTGCCTGACCCGCCGTGTTACTCCAGCACTTTGTGTCTATCTTTGGTATAAACCAGCATCTGCAGTTCTTTGTTCCTACTGTTTAAACCGTGTCCTGAATCCTGGAATCCTACGTGTGATTGATGCGGCAGAATATTAAGAGTAAAATTTACTGATTTATGTACTCCAGCAGTTAAGATAATTTACCTCTGATGTTTGCTCAAAGAATGTATCCTCTTCGATCAGCATAAGCCAGTGGTCCGCACTATTTCGAGATAAATAATAAAGTCATGGTACAGTCGATTTGCAAAATGTTTTTTTGTTATGACAAAAATGTTACTTAAATGATCCAGTCTGCAAACAGCCGTGACTATTAATCACCACAGCTCCCACTCTTCCCAGCTTCTAGCATTGACATTAACAGTAACAGCCATCGTTCCTGTGGAGATTGGTCCCACAGTCACTGATAGAGGAATTGTTAGTCGACTGTTTGATCTCGGAGAGTTAATTCCCAAAGTGAAGCTTAAATTAGCAGTGGTGCAAAATCCTCTCATTACTGAGATGGTTCAGGGCCTCAAGGGAGCTCAGTGCAAAATAAATTGACATTAGCACAGTAAACTAGCCAGCGACATTGATTCTAAAGCAATTAAGGAAATGCCAGTGCAATCTTCACAGCAGTTCATTTTATTTGGGAAGGAAAATGAGAAATGGAAAGCCTGACCAAGGAAATTAAAGAGCTGTCTGCCTGAGTCTGGGGCTGCAGCTGATGAGAAGTTGGATGTTTGCGCATGTAGGATAGAGAGCGAGAGTCTGTTCTCCGTGGCAGAGCGTGCCTAAAGCTAGAGCACACAGGTCTAAGTTACCATATAACCATATAACAATTACAGCACGGAAACAGGCCATCTCGACCCTTCTAGTCCGTGCCGAACACATAATCTCCCCTAGTCCCATATACCTGCGCTCAGACCATAACCCTCCATTCCTTTCCCATCCATATAACTATCCAATTTATTTTTAAATGATAAAAACGAACCTGCCTCCACCACCTTCACTGGAAGCTCATTCCACACAGCTACCACTCTCTGAGTAAAGAAGTTCCCCCTCATGTTACCCCTAAACTTCAGTCCCTTAATTCTCAAGTCATGTCCCCTTGTTTGAATCTTCCCTACTCTCAGTGGGAAAAGCTTTTCCACGTCAACTCTGTCTATCCCTCTCATCATTTTAAAAACCTCTATCAAGTCCCCCCTTAACCTTCTGCGCTCCAAGGAATAAAGCCCTAACTTGTTCAACCTTTCTCTGTAACTTAGTTGCTGAAACCCAGGCAACATTCTAGTAAATCTCCTCTGTACTCTCTCTAAATTGAGAGGGAGAAGGTTTAAAGGAGATCAGATGGATACATTTTTCACACAAAGATAGTTGGTTTGTGAAATAATCTGCCAGAGGAGGTGGTGGATGCAGGAACAGTAACAACATTTAAGAGACACCAGGCCAGAAACTTGAATAAGCAGGGCATAACTTAGAGAGATTTGGAATTAATGCAGATTTGGGATTAACGCCGACCAGTGATTCCTGCACACAAACACTATCCTACACCCTTGGGACAATCTACAATTTTACCAAGCTAATTAACCTACAAACCTGCACATCTTTGGAGTGTGGGAGGAAACCGGAGCACCCGGAGAAAACTCACATGGTCACAGAGAGAACGTACAAACTCCCTACAGACAAGAACCAGTAGTCAAGATCGAACCCTGGTCCTTGGTGCTGTAAGGCAGTAACTCCACTGCAGTGCCACTGTGCCGCCAGGATTGAATCTGTGGCAAGTATACCTGGATTCTCCATTCTTCATCCCAGAGTCACGTCGGTGTCTGTTCCTCAGCATCCCCCTCCTCAATGATTCTGTCCTGGACCTTTCCCCAACAATACTCCTGTCTCTCTCAACCCATCTCCCCACTCCAAACCCAGTCCTCTTGATTCTACTGATCGGTCCTCTCTCACCTCTGCCCACCCCACAACCCACAACCTACCTGATTTCCGTACCTGTACCTCAGTGGTGGAAGAAATACCTATGTGTGTGTGTTTTGAGTCCGAAGGTCCCGTTTCCACCCTGTCTCTCTAAGCTAAACTAAACTGGTGGAGCAAATGCTAAAAATAAAGACCAGGTTGCTTGAAAAATGTATGGTGGTGTCGTTGAGATTCCAGCATGCATTTTTCCAAACTGTCTTGTGGAATGGTAGTCATTTGATTGCACTCATGGAGTGGGGATCAATGAACTCCTCTGCCGGGGTGGGAGATTGCAACCTTCACCCTTTTTCGACGAATGCAATCAACCTGGCGTGCACAATCAAATAAGATCAAATAAAACAAGTTGTCTGACAACTTTAGGCTGTGCATGCCATACGCAAGAAGAAGAACTCCTCTGCCAAATGTGATTGCTTGTTGCCTGTTCGTTGGGCCAATTACTGCTTGCCTGGCCCATGGAGTGATGATAATTGACTGTGCCATGGTATATGCTGGTTATTTGACTACCTGGTGGAGTGGCAGCCATACCCGAGTGGGTCATGTGAATGCAATAATCAGGACATTGGCAATGAAGTGCTTACATTACTTTTGAGTGTTTGGTGCACTTAACCTCAGCAATGTGAGCGATGTACCAAGCGATGCTGTTCACTGAATTATCCCCAAGGGCTAAAACTGGGATAAAAATAGCATCAATTCAGCTCGGGTTTTAAAATCAGTTTACACATGGCTGGTACATCATGTAATATGTGTTGCAGCCATAAATGAGATGGGGGAGAGAGAATTCTAGTTGCTTTTGTTGTCCCTGTGCATTTGTCATGCTCATTAAATGACTGTCAATGGCTCAGGTCTTGCTGCAATTTATCAGCTCCTATTATATTTTAGTTCTGCAGAAATCTTGTTCCCAGACTCGAACTTAATGGCAGACTGGTTTTAACCTGTTCCCTTGAATATCCTGCAGCCTGACCTTGGCAGGGATGATATTCAGTTCTCATTTTGTTTTGTCAAATTATAACAAACCTTTATTTATAAATTTAAGCAAAGAACATGTTATGCAACAGCCTAACATGAGGCTGGACCTGCACAGTAAATGGTAGGGCCCTGGGGAAGAGCAGAGGAATCTAGGAGTGCAGCTTCATACTGTAGTTTCTTGAAAGTGGTGTCACAGGTTGTTGATACGGCGGTCAAAAGGGCTTTCAACACATTGGCCTTCATCAGTCAGAGTATCGAGTAAAGAAGTTGGGAGGTCATGTTGCATTTATATAAGACATTGGTGAGGCCACATTTAGAGTACCGCGTTCAGTTTTGGACACCATTTCATAGGAAAGATGTTGTGAAGCTTGAAAGAGTGCAGGGAAGATTGACGAGATGTTGCCAGGATTATATAGAGGTATACAAAATCATGAGAGAGGTAGATCGGGTAAACGCACAATCTGTTGTGCAGAGTAGGGGAATTGAAAACCAGAGGACATACTGTAGGTTTAAGTGGAGGGGGGAAAGAATTAATAGGAATATAAGGGGCAACTTTTTTACGCAAAGGATGGTGAGTGTATGGACCGAGCTGCCAGAAGTCATTGAGGCTGGTACTATCTCCATACGAAACGAAACGATACGATAAAACTTTTTTCATCCCCGGAGGGAAATTGGTCTTAATGTTCAATAAACATTTAGACATGGATAGGATGGGTTCAGAGAGATATGGGCCAAATGCAGGCAACTACTCCACTCACTGTACAGTCTAGCCTCTCTAAGCTTCTCGAAGACTATCACTCAACTGGTGTTGCCAGGTGCCAACGCATCATCTCCACATGGTGCTTAGACTGGTTGCCCACATTTTAGGAGTCGAGTCATCACCTTAGCCATCTCCCTTTTGCCCCACACTGCCCTAAACCACAGGACCTCTGACCTACACTGTCCTGAATCCACAGGAAATTTGAACCACCATACCCCTAAACCTACGTGACATTTGACTCCATGGTACCCTAAATCCAAAGGACCTCTGACCCCAGTCTGCCCGAATCCCCCAGGGTCTCTGTCTCACGGGCTGAGTCTAGACCCACAAGGTGACAAGTTGGAAGCTTGTTTAATATCTATCATTTTCACAGCTATGAAAGTCAATGAAGAGAGATGTTTTCCAGAGACATAAAAGACAGCAGTTGCTTGAATCTTGAGGGGAAAAAACAATGAGAAATACAATGGGTCCAGCAGCACCTTTGGAGAGAATGGACAAACCATGTTTCAGATCGAGTCTGAAAAAGGTTTCTGATCTGGAATGTCATCTGACCTTTGGGTGGCATAGTTCCGCAGCAGTAGAGTTGCTGCCTTACAGCTCCAGAGACCCAGTTCAATCCTGACTACGGGTGCTGGCTGTATGGAATTTGTACGTTCCCCCCGTGACCTACGTGGGGTTTTCTACGGGTGCTCCGGCTTACTCCCACACTCCAAAGACGTACAGCTTTGCAGGCTAATTGGCTTGGTAACATTGTAAATTGTCCTCATTGTGTGTAGGATCGTGTTCGTGTGCGAGGATCACTGGTCAGCGCGGACTCGGAGGGGAAAGGACCTGTTTCCACATTGTATCTCTAAACTACATTTTGTCCACAGATGCTGCCTGATATGTTGAGAGCCTCCAGATATATTAACCAGCCTAATGCCCCTGTCCCACTTAGGAAACCTGAACGGAAACCTCTGGAGACTTTGCGCCCCACCCAAGGTTTCCGTGCGGTTCCCGGAGGTTGCAGGTGGTTGCCGGAGGTTGCAGGTGGTTGCCGGAGGTTGCAGGTAGTGGAAGCAGGTAGGGAGACTGACAAAAACCTCCTGGAACCGCACGGAAACCTTGGGTGGGGCGCAAAGTCTCCAGATGTTTCCGTTCAGGTTTCCTAAGTGGGACAGGGGCATAAGATAGACTCAAAAAGCTGGAGTAATTCAGAAGGACAGGCAGCATCTCTGTAGAGAAGGAATGGTCGAGACCCAAAACGTCACCCATTCCTTCTCTCCAGAGATGCTGACTGTCCCGCAGAGTTACTCCAGCTTTTTGTGTTTCAATCTTCGGTTTAAACCAGCATCTGCACTTCCTTCTTACACATGTTAACCAGCCTGTCGATTTGACCATTTTACATTAAGGCACAACATTACAGTGGGAATGATTCCCAGCTCTGATTCCAGGTACCCACAACTTGCTGCCGGGATCATACATCTGCAACTGGAGCCTGTCCTGTCAGATTAATGGACAAGTCATTCACATGGTAATTATGCCTAGTTCATTTCCCTCAAGTGAACTGTGATTAAATCACTAATTACCGAACAATGCATCACTTTCATTATGCTGAATTAAATCTCGTGCCTACAAGAGGACATGGAACCAAATAAGCTTTGAATCATTTTAAAATTTGAGTACCACGATTCCTGGCACATGTCAGGGTAAGGACGTGAGTTTGTCACTTGTGCTGATATCAATGGGGATTGTTTTAGAAGAGAATGGCAGAGAGCCACATAAAGCAGCTCACTCGGACTGACTTGAAACCATGGAGATTGTTTCTTATGTCGCCCTACACATTTACTTTAAGACTTTAGAGATATAGCGTGGAAACAGGCCCTTCGGCCCACCGAGTCAGCGCCGAGCAGAGATTACCCCCAACATTATCCTGCACACTAGGGACAATTTAGAATTTTATCAAAGCCAATTAACCTACAAACCTGTACCTCTTTGGCATGTGGGAGGAAACCTGAACACCCAGAGAAAACCCACACGGTCACAGGGAAAATGTACAAATCCCATACAGATAGCATCCGTCATCCGAATGTCTTAAATGTTGCTATCTGCATATGCCTCTTTCCCTGGCAGTATGTTCCTACTCGTTTTGATCAAGCCAATGACTCGTTCGAACACAAGGCTAGCGATAGAACAATCTCTAGAACTTACTCTCAAGAGAGCGCAAGTCTCTATTGAGAGTAATAGTATTTTATAGTAGCTGTGCCAATAAATCGAGCACTCTGATCAATATTGACCCTTAACAACCTTCAATGCTGTACTGCTGTTTGTGGAACTTCACTGAGTGAAAATTAGTTGCTGTGTACATTGATTTCACAGGCAATTACAATTTGGAAAGTAATTCCTTGCCTGTAAATTGTATTGAAACGTCCTCAAATATGGAACCACGTTTGATAAATGCTAGAAAACTGAAACATAACCAATTTGAATTTACAGCATTATAGTTGCCTGACAGTATACATATCAGCGACAGTGTTAGGGTCAGGGTGACAATATAATCTGCCTGGGCTCATTGAGCTGGCAATTTTAGTACACGGGAGCTCTGCAATTTTCTCTTTTATATTGTGACCTGTTATGGCTTTTTGTCTATTATATTTCTTTTTCATACAAGAATCTATCAGTACATGAAAATATGAAAAAAACATTAAAGCACATTGGAGCTGAAAGCAATGGAGATAACAAAATCGCACTACGAACTGAGGCAGACCAAAGGCAAATAAGTAGATTCTCCTTCTCAGGAACCATGTGGATGTTGCTTGATGCACTTTCAATACCGACAGAGGAAGAACCCATGCAAAACACTTAACATGTTTAAGAAGGAACTGCAGATGCTGGAAAATCGAAGGTAGACAAAAGTGCTGGAGAAACTCAGCGGGTGCAGCAGCATCAATGGAGCGAAGGAAATAGGCAAAGTTTCGGGCCGAAACCTTCATCAAGACGCTTAACATCTTGACTTGGATGGATATTACCGTTTCTTCACCATCACTGGTCATTGCCCCTAATCACTTTGGCAAGGTCCTCATCGCATGGTGCTAGTGGCATAAGAAGGCAATGCACCATTGGGAACAGCCTTGCCCAAGGCACCAAGCAATTGCAGAGAGGTGTGGATGCAGCCCAATCCATCATCTTCCATTCTATTGTCAAGCTTCTGAATGGTCCTTCCATAACCTAGGGTACTGTTGATTCATCTCTACACCATTGTGGACATCAATGGAACTGGTGCGCTGTAATGCTGAGAATTATACTCTCCAATCTGTATCTTCCCGTTTGCTCTATCTATTGTACTTGAGTCTGACTTGATTGTATTTATGTATCTGTTTAGATAGCATACAAAACAATGCTTTTCACTGTACCTTGGTGCATGTGACATTAATAAACCTAAACCTATTGTTAGACGACAGTGTGGTTCAGTTTGGAAGAGGACCACTGCCTTGAGGATGTTGAATGGAAGGAGCTTCCTTTCATAATCCTCAGTGAAAACATTAATGAAGGCTTCACCATCCATCCCATGGCCGAAGCCATCACTGGCCAATATTAAACATGACATAATCTGCACTATCCAACACGTCAACATTTGCAAGTCATTGGTTTTCTTTGAATTGTTCTTGGGTGCTTCCTACAGCCTTCTGACAACAACGGCTCACACTGAAAAACTGGAAAATATGGACCACCTCCCTACCACAGAAACACATTGCAATCAAATCAGTGTTGAAGCTCTTGCTGAACTTCTCAAGGTTCCCACCAAGGCAGTTCTTCTCAGACAACACCTCACAGACACCCTGTCAATCCCCAGCCTACAGAACCTGCAAAGGATCCACTGCCTTGCAATCTGCCAGAACCAGGAAAAATCTAGGTCTGGTGCCATGAGAACGCTCAGGAGGTCAAGGAACTAATTTACCACAAACTTAAGCCATTCCTGGAATGGATAGTTCATCTTTAATTAAGAGAAATAAAACAGCTCTACATGCTCGTGATTAGTTTAGTTTAGTTTTAGTTAGTTCTGAGATATGGCATGGAAACAGGCCCTTCGGCCCATCGAGTCCATGTTGACTATCGGTCACCCATTCACACTAGTTCTTTGCTATCCCAACATCCAGCAGAAAATGTATGATCTAACGAACATATGATATTTTAAGAGATATTTTAAGGCATTTCAACGATGCTGTAATTCTTACCATCTTCATGAAACGAGACAGGTCTGACTATAGTAACTAAAGATGAGTCTCCCATCAATTTACTGCAGTGAATAGCATTGCCAGAAGCCACTTCAACCATCTGCATCCAGTGGTCAAAGTGTTACTCAATGAATCACAGTGTGGGCATACTGGACATAATCTTCACTGTGCAACAACCCCAAGTGAAATGCAGTCAGAGACTCACTAAAGCCTTTGACTCCATCAGCCGGGAGGAAATATCGGACACTGTCAAACTGGGCTGCCCATAAAAAAACCTCCTCCAAACCTTATGTTTGCTGCATGCCTGCATGCCAGCCGCAATACTAACCAACAGGTGTGCTGAACCAGTATCAGTGAAGACTAGGGTCCAACAAGGTGCGTAATTGACCAACACTTTTCTCAGTCTTACTCACAACATTGTTGCCTCTCACATCCACCAAAATTGTCGCTGAGTGAAGCTAATCTTCAGGATAATTGAGAAACATTTCAACCTACAAAGGCTACACACCAGAATGAAGGTTACCTGAACCTCTGTAGTCAAGCAGCAATTTAGAAAATATGAATGTATTTACACACACTCAGATGTCTATCAGTAAAGAATCAAAATGTGTAGGAAGGAACTGCAGGTGCAGGTTTATACCGTAAACACAAAATGCTGGAGTAACTCAGCAGGTCAGGCAGTATCTCTGGAGAAAAAGAATAGGTGTTGTTTCGGGTCAGAACCCTTCTTTAGACTCTTGAATTGGGTCTGAACAACGGTTCTGACCCAAAATGTCATCTATTTTTTTTCTCCAGAGATACTGCCTGACCTGCTGAGTTACTCCAGCATATTGTGTCTATCTTCGGTAAAGATTCAAATTTCATCTCTCCAGAGCAGTGAGCTATTCCTAGTCGAAGTGAATCTTCCAGCAACAACCAGTGTTTTTTCTCTCAGGGCTGACTTTACTTGTGTCATTGTTCAGCTTCTCAATCTTTGCAGTCGCTGTCAGGACTCGCCGCCTTCTCCTTTATAAAATTGACGGTTAACATGTAGAAGCTTCAAGTCCATCCCTCCAGAGTGCTCACTTCACCAGGGACCACCTCAGGAACCGGGGAAATTTTCAGAAAAAGTACAATTACTTCCAATTATACCTGAATCAACGAGACGGCTTGTAATTATAGTGTAGATGGAATCAGGATAGGGGATGACAACAAATCAAAAATATTGAAGGAAGTTCTCATACAGGCGAACACAAGCGATCTTGTCAAAACCAGAGTGAACAGAGTGATAATCCTTCACCTCGTCTTTGTCACGTTGATTACTCCATGAGGATAGATTGTTATACAACATAGAACACTAGAGCACAGGAACAGGCTCTTTGACCCACAAGGTCTGTTGCCGGTTCAATTAATCTCCTCAGCCTGAATACAATGCATGTTCTTCCATGGATTTACGAAGAGGAAATCATGCTTGACTAATTTTTTGAGGATGTAACTAGGAAAATGGACAAGGGAGAGCAAGTGGATGTAGTGTACCTGGACTTTCAGAAAGCCATTGATAAAGTCCCACATAGGAGATCAGTGAGCAAAATTAGAGCACATGGTATTGGGGGTAGGGTACTGACATGGATAGAAAATTGGTTGGAAGACAGGAAATAAAGAGTAGGGATTAACGGGTCTCTTTCAGAATGGCAGGCAGTGACTAGTTGGGGTACCGCAAGGCTCGGTGCTGGGACCGCAGCTATTTACAATGTACATTAATGATTTAGATGAAGGGATTCAAAGTAACATTAGCAAATTTGCCAATGACACAAAGTGTGAACTGTGAGGACGATGCTATGAGAAAAATATTTTTCACACAGAGAGTGGTGAATCTCTGGAATTCTCTGCCACAGAAGGTAGTCGAGGCCAGTTCATTGGCTATATTTAAGAGGGAGTTAGATGTGGCCCTTGTGGCTAAAGGGATCATGGGGTATGGAGAGAAGGCAGGTACAGGATACTGAGTTGGATGATCAGCCATGATCATATTGAATGGCGGTGCAGGCTCGAAGGGCCGAATGGCCTACTCCTGCACCTAATTTCTATGTTTCTATGAGGATGCAGGGTGACTTGGACAGGTTCGTTGAGTGGGCAGATGCATGGCAGATGCAGTTTAATGTGGATAAATGTGAGGTTATCCACTTTGGTGGCAAGAACAGTAAAGCAGATTATTGTCTGAATGGTGTCAAGTTAGGAAAAGGGGAAGTACAACGAGATCTGGATGTCCTTGTACATCAGTCACTGAAAGTAAGCATGCAGGTACAGCAGGCAGTGAAGAAAGCCAATGGCATGTTGGCCTTCATAACAAGAGGAGTTGAGTATAGGAGCAAAGAGGTCCTTCTGCAGTTGTACCACACCTGGAGTATTATGTGCAGTTATGGTCTCCAAATTTGAGGAAGGACATTCTTGCTATTGAGGGAGTGCAGCGTAGGTTCACGAGGTTAATTCCCAGGATGGCGGGTCTGTCATATGTTGAAAGAATGGAGCGACTGGGATACACTGGAATTTAGAAGGATAAAAGGGTATCTTATTGAAACATGTAAGATTATTAAGGGATTGGACACGCTAGAGGCAGGAAATATGTTCCTGATGTTGGGGGAGTCCAGAACCAGGGGCCACAGTTTAAGAATAAGGGGTAGGTCATTTAGAACAGAGATGAGGAAAAACTTGTTCACCCAGATAGTTGTGAATCTGTGGAATTCTTTGCCTCAGAAGGCAAATTCTATGGTTGCTTTCAGGAGAGAGTTAGATAGAGCTCTTAAAGATAGCGGAGTCAATGGATATGGGGAGAAGGCAGGAACGGTGTACTGATTGTGGATGATCAGCCATGATCACAGTGAATGGCGGTGCTGGCTCGACAGGCCGAATGGCCTACTTCTGCCTCTTTTGTCTATTGTCTATTGACTATTCCCTGCATATCCACATGCTTATCTAAAAGCCTCAAGCAAGTTCATCGGAATATAGATTACACTCTCCCCAACCTATGTGATCAGAAATATGGGAATCACTTTGAAATCTAAGTATGACACACAGTTACAACTGTGAGCTACTATTGCATTTGTTGGAGAGTTTCTAGGCTTTCATTTAGAGATACAGGTCCTTCAACCCATCAAGTTTGCACCGACCAGTGATCACTGTTCACCAGCACGATCCTACGCACTAGTGACTATTCACAATTTTACTGAAGCCAATTAATCTACAAAGCTGTACGTCTTTGGAGTGTGGGAGGAAACTGAAGCACCCGGAGAAAACCTACATGGTCACAGGGAGAGCGTACAAACTCCGTACAGACAGCACCTGTAGTCAGGATCGAACCCAGGTGTGGGGCTGCTGCCATGTGCGGCGGCAGACAGTAGATAGGACTGTTCAGTGAGCTTTTGTAACTTTGTCGACACCAAAACGAGGTGACACTTGTGTACTGCCGAGGTGAAGTCTGCTACATGATATTATTAGGTGCATTTCACTGTGCCTAGGTACATGTGACAATAAAGTATCATTGAGTATCATTGAATCGTTGATATTCTGCTCAAAGATCATAAAGCTCTTCATAGAATCATGATCCTTGATCATGCTCATTGCAGTGGGGTAAAAGATGATTTTTTAAAACACATCCACTATTAAGTACAGACAGTTCTCGAATGCCCGTCCCATGCTGGAAGTGTTTGAGTGATTGCCAACTGTCCGTGGTTAGCTGAGCTGAACGAACACATGAGGATCTGAGGTTTTTTTCTTGTAACTGACTGACCTTAGTGACAAATGCAGCACAAAGGAATCCTTGGAGCATTCACTGGTTTCTCAGGAAAAAAGTGTCTTAATTATTCATTTGTGAAATGATGATCGATGGCCCCTGCATTTGAACCTCATTTTCTGATTAGGGATTTCATTCAAAGTATAACCATCTACCAGCATTTGAAGGCTTGGTGCAACAGAATTATTGAGAATGATTTGATTTTCCATAATGCAAAAGTTTCAGCGAAATGACTCGTTCAATCTTGGCTCTTGTGAATAAGATAGCCTGTAACTCACAAGTATCAGAGCAATTAATTAATTGTGAGATCTTCTTCACTAGTGGGAATGCAAATAAATTGTCATGATTAGACTGGGAATTCCACAGGTACTTGGGGATGGTAATATGGTTTGGGGTGTTGAGGAGGTTTAGGTTTTTTTACCTGATGCCATGGTTGGCACAAAAAAACAATGTTTGATTGCTGAACTCTCACAGATTTTATCAGATAGGGAGGCACGGTGGTGTAGCTACACTTTTAAAATCCTAACTTTGGTCGCTATCTGGGTGGAGTTTGCACGCTATCCCTGTAACTGTGCGTTTCCTCCAGGTGCTGTAGTTTCATAGAAAAAAACATAGAAACATAAACAAATAGGTGCAGGTCATTCGGCCCTTCGAGCCAGCACCGCCATTCAATATGATCATGGCTGATCATCTAAAATCAGTACCCAGTTCGTGCTTTTTCCCCCATATCCCTTGATCCCTTTAGCCCTAAGAGCTAAATCTAACTCTCTCTTGAAAAGAGAGTTTCCTCCCACATCCCCTGAGTATGCAGGTTGTTATGTTAACCCGATCACTGTAAATTACACCTAGTGTGTAGGTGAGTGGCAGAATCTGGGGGGTGTCAAAAAATGAGATTAATGCAGGATTAGTGTAAAAATGGGTGTTTGATGGTTTGCATAGACCCAGTGAGAAGGAAGTCGTGTTTCTGTGCTCCACCTCTTGATATCTCTTTGAATTTGCACACCGAAACTTGATGGTTCAGCTGGCCCAAAGGGTCTGTTTCCATGTCGAACCTGCACACCTTTAGAGTATGGGAGGAAATCAGAGCACCCGGAGAAAACCCACATGGTCACAGGGAGAACATACCAACTCCGTGCAGACAGCACCCATAGTTAGGCTCGTAACCCGGGTCTCTGGCGCTGTAAGGCAGCTACTCTACCACTGCCGCCACCATGCTGCCCTCTAGTTTTGGATCAAAGATCCTTCACCAGCACTGGGTAAGTGGGTACGTACGATTGTTTCACGTGCCAGTCAGTGTAAGGGAGGGATGGATCAGGCTAAGGTGTACGTCCGGGCGGCAAGGTGGCATTTCTGTATCTTAGGGCGGCACGATGGCGCAGCGGTAGAGCTGCCGCCTTCCAGAGACCAAGGTTCGATCCTGACTATGGGTGCTGGCTGTACAAAGTTTGTACGTTCACCCCGTGACTGCGTGGGTTTTCCCCGGGTGCTCCAGTCTCCTCCCACACTCCAAAGGTGTACAGGATTGTAGGTTAATTGGCTTGTTATAATGCAGATTGTGAACACGGAATGTGGTCCACTGAGTTACTCCAGCATTTTGTGTCTATCTCCAGAGATGCTGCCTGTCCCGCCGAGTTACTCCAGTATTGTGTGTCCATGTGGTCCACTACATTGGAAGCAGTCCAAGTGATTTGCTGCTTCATCTGAAAGGGCTGCACAGGTCCTTAAAAGGGAGTGAGGTAAAAGAGCAAAAGTGCCGGAGAAACTCAGCGGGTGAGGCAGCATCCATGGAACGAAGGAAATAGGCAACGTAGAAATAGACAAAGAGCAGGTGTAGCACCCCCAATGGTTGCATGGGAAAGTGTTGTGGGGAAAGGAGTGGCTGGTGAAGCTAGAGAAATGATCCAGCGAGTCACTGAGGAAATTACTCCCTCAGTATTCCGAAGAGGGAGGGAGGGGAAGATGTGTCTGGTGGAGCAATCTCATTCAAGTTGGAGGAAATTGCAAAGGGCTACCCGTTGAGCATAGTGGATTGGTGGAAAGTGAGGAACCAGAGAGCACGTCCATGTTCTGAATCAGGAGGAGAGGGGAGAGAGCAGTGGTGCAGGAAATACATGAGGTGTGGTCGAGGGCTCTGTCTGTGACGGTGGAGTCATAATTAAGGAAAAAGAGATGACATCCCTGAGACACCCAATTGGAGAGCGTATTGGATTGTTTACTTCAGCCTGAGAGAGTGGAACAGGGCTCAGATGGTGTTGCACTAGCGTCCAGCCAGTTCATCGGAATATGGATGCATTTGATGCATTTGACATCTTTTTGGAGGCAACATGGAGAATGAGTTCAAGTTCAAGTTCAAGTGAGTTTATTGTCATGTGTCCCTGTATAGGACAATGAAATTCTTGCTTTGCTTAAGCACACAGAAAATAGTAGGCATTTACTACAAAACAGATAAATGTGTCCATATACCATGATATAAATATATACATACATGAATAAATGAACTGATAGTGCAAATAACAGAAAGTGGTTGGTAATAATCAGAGTTTTGTCCGAGCCAGATTTAATAGCCTGATGGCTGAGGGGAAGTAACTATTCCTGAACCGGGATGCAAGGAGCCCAGGTGAGAGGAGCAGGTGGGGATGATGTTCATTGATCCAGCAAGCAAATAACGGGTCTCATTCCCTGGGACTCACCAAACTGGAAAGTGTGCAGAGAAGATTTAGATGGATGTTGCCAGGACTCGAGGGCCTAAGCTACAGTGAGAGGTTGAGCACATTAGGACTCCATTCCTTGGAGTGCAGGAGGATGAGGGGTGATCTTATAGTGGTGTACAAAATCATGAGAGGAATAGATCAAGTAAACACACTGAGTCTCTTGCCCAGAGTAAGCAGGGGAATTGAGAACTAGCAGACTTAGGTTTCATGTGAGGGGGAAAACATTTAATAGGAACCTGAGGGGTAACTTGTTTTACATAAAGGGTAGAGGGCGTATTGAACAAGCTGCTGGAGGAGGTAGTTGAGGCAGGCATTATTGCAACATTTAAGAAACACTTAGACAGGTACATGGATAGGACAGGTTTAGAGGAATATGGGCCAAAAGCAGGCAGGTGGGACTAATGTAGATGGAATATATAATGGTTGGCATTGGCAAGTTGGGCAGTAGGGCCTGTTTCAATACTCAGTGCTCTACGACCCTATGTTTCTCTCTCGTTTTCTCTTGTTCTCACACTAAAGCCACCAATCTTCAGACCAAACTTGTTTGACTTTGATCTCATTATGGCCAATAACCATGTCAACATCTGTTTTAATTTGGATAAGCTTCTCACATCTCACAGTAGATCCCAGTCCGACGCTGGGATTTGATTAGGAAAAGAGGGCAAACCAATTCTTAGCTGTATTTCTGGCAATAATGAAGTGTACACACTGTCATTCTTCTCTGGAATGATTTACTTTTGGCACGCGTTTCTTTCTGGCCAACGTCAGTGCAGAATCTTTTTCCACCTCCAGGACTTGAGCTAATGTCCTGCAGTCCTTTGCTGAGAAAGCTATCGCCAGATGTCTCATTATTTCTATTAATACCGAGGAATGAACGGAGAGAGGCTGTGCCTCTGACACCTTCACATGGAGGATTGTCATGAAAATCAGCACCTGCCAGGTGTACTGTCTCCAGGAGTATTTTATTTGTCTCTATGTCACAGCTTGCCAATGCACCTAGAATCATCCTCATCATGATTAGTGTGAATATTTGTCGACAGTTTGGGACAAGCTGATAAATAGTTTAGCATTCTAGCTAAGGTTGCCTGTAATGAGATGACAGGTTCTTAACACAGACAGTTTCACAACCTGTCTCATCTGCCTTTAATGGATATTGTCAATAGATAAGAATCATAAAGAGATACAGAATGGACACAGGCTCTTCAGCCCGCTGAGTCATTAATCATGCATTTACACTAATCTTGATTGAATCCCATTTTATTCTCCCCAAATTCCCATCAATTGGCCCCAGTTTAGTTTAGTTCAATTTTAGTTTAGAGATACAGCGCGGAAACAGGTGCTTCGGCCCACCGAGTCCGCACCGACCAGTGATCCCCGCACATTAACACTGTCCTATATACATTAGGGGCAATTTACATCTATACCAAGCCAATTAACCCACAAACCTGTAGGACTTTAGAGTGTAGGAGGAAACCAAAGATCTTGGAGAAAATCCAAGCAGGTCACAGGAAGAACGTACAAACTCCGTACAGACAAGCGCCCATAGTCAGGATCGAACCCGGGTCTCTGGCACAGCTCTACCGCTGCACTAACATGCTGCATCACTGTTTCTACCACTTTTCTACACATTGGGGCCAATTTACAGTGGTCAATTTCAACCAACAGCCCACACATCTTAAGGATATGGGAAGAAACCGGAACACTTGGAGAAAGCTGATGCAGTCACGGAAAATGTGCCAACTCCACACAGACAACATGGAGGTCAGAATCGAAACCCAGGCCACTGGAGCTGTGAGGCCTCTGCTTATATCTTCACAATATCCTTTATTTCAAATATCTATATAATCCAAGTAAACCACAGATTTTAGGTTATACCTTTTTCTTTGAGAAAATGATTGAACTTCCAATAATATTCAAATCATTCAAAAAAGCCAGAAGGTGAAATTTGGCGCAAGATTGAATGGGTTATTCTCCATTGCGTAAGCTGGAGATAGCGATCCTTGGTTGGACACGATATGGAGTCGGCTTTACTTTGCACTTTAGAGATACAGAGTGGAAACAGGCCCTTCGGCCCATTAAGTCCGTATTGGCCACCAATCGCCTCGTACATGAGTTGGCCGATGAATCTGTTTTGTGTTGTATTACTCCATGACTATATCTAAGGAAAGATGTATGGGATGTTGTCCACATCACAAAATGATGAACTGTTAGACCTAGTCTGAAAGAAACATTGAATAAAATGTGAAGAGAGAAACATTAACTATGTTTCTGGAGATGCATCCTGACTTAAATATTTCCAGCATTTTCTGTTCATTCTTCAGATTTCCAGCATCTGCAATATTTTCTTTCTGAAATTAAATATATACTAATACAAATGAAACATCCTTTGGAGCTGAAAGCCTGTTTCCACCTCTGATTTAATAAGCTTGGCAATGCTTTAATGTGTTTCCAGCTAATTGAAGCCATCTGCTTTTCTTGCTGTCAAAGGAAGGGAAGTCATTCGAATCGGATCTTCAAGCATAGACCACGGCGGGCTGATTAACTGGAACAGGCAGAATTCTGCTGATTAGTAACTTGCAAACGCTGCAAACCGAATGTAATTAGTGAGGTGTTTTTCCACAGTTTAGGCTTAATCTGCACTGCTTTAGAATATCAGGGTTCTATGCATTTGATTATTTACTGATTACAAGAGTGGTCTTTAACACATTTTCTAAATGAATACCTTCAAAGCACTCCTTTTCTATTTGCATCTTTTTCTCGGGGAAAGTATATTCTTTAGTTTTCAGAGCTCTCCACAATGTCATAGTCAGAGAGTCATACAGCTTGGAAACAGGCATTTTGGCCCAATTTACCCACGCTAACCAAAATGTCCCATCTATAATAGTCCTAACTGCCCCTGCTTGGCCCATAACCCTCTAAACCAGCTAACTTGTAAATGTCTAGCTAGCACGCAACAAAAACATTTCACTGTACCTCGTTACACATGACAATAAACTAAACTCAAATTCAAATGTCTGCTAACTTAAGGAAGACACAAAATGCTAGTTAGTCAGCGGGACAGGCAGCATCTCTGGACAGAAGAAATGGGTGACGTTTTGGGTCAAGACCCTTCATTTTCTTGAGTCTGAAGAAGGTCTCCACTACAAGCGTCACCCATTCCTTCTCTCCAGAGATGGGCTGCCTGTCCGGCTGAGTTACTTCAGCACTTTGTGTCCACTTTTGGTTTAAACCAGCATCTGCAGTTCATTCCTACACATTTTATCTGCTAACATATCCAGCTTATTGGTTGCTGTTCCTTTATATAGATTAAAACATTTTCATTTGAATGGAACAATAGGAACAGCTGCAGTGTTGTTAAACTGTGTTACACCACGTCTGTCCCTTGTCCAGTCCATCCCTCCTGCCATTTCTCTACAACTTAAAAAACCTTTGCAATCTCCTTTCCCAGTTCCAAAATATTAACTCTGGTCCTCTTTCTGCAGATGCTGACCTAACAGCATTTTCATCATCTCTAATTTTTTTACTTTCTTGTCCAGCGTCTGGCTGGTCCCAGTCTCTCCATGAAACCCTTGAGCTTACCCTCTGCTGGTGTTTGCTCTGACAATTCTGCCAATTTCAGCAGCATAGTGGCGCAGCGGTAGAGCTGCAGCTATTCAGCGCCAGAGACCTGGGTTTGATCCTGACTACGGATGCTGCCTGTACGGAGTTTGTACGTTCTCCCATTGACCATGTGGGTTTTCCCCGGGTGCTCTGTTTTCCTCCCACATTCCAAAGACGTCCAGGTTTGACGGTTAATTGGCTTTGGTAAAAATTGTAAATTGTCCCTAGTTTGTAGGATAGGGCTAGTTTACGGGGATCGCTGGTCGGCATGAACTCGCTGGGCCAAAAGGCCTGTTTCCACACTGTATCTATGAACTAAACTAAACTAAAACTACAAATCAACAACCAACTGATGTGCACTAGGACCCTGTGATCTATCGAGTTGGACTGGACAGAACCGGGAGCTGTAGGCATATACACCCAATGAGTATGACAAAGGCTCACACTCCAGTGCACTCCTGAAGACTATCTGTGCCATCAGGGAGCCAGTTTACAAATAGCTTGTTAAGAGCATGAGAAAATGGCATTTCACAGGATAATGATCAATTAATCCATGATGTTAAATAAAGACAGATAATGCAGGAAATCAGATGAAAACTCCTGACCTTACGCATTAACTGTTTCTCTTTACACCATTGTGCCTCACCTGCTCAACGTTTCCAGCATTTTCTGATCTTATTTTAGATTTCCAGCATTTGGAGTTTTTTTTTTTGATTTTCAAATGTGATGTGATTGCAATTTGTTTTAAGATCCAACCATTCACAAAATGTAGGCTTCAAATGTGCCTGTTAGATGAGATTATCCATTACTCCAGCAAATGAGCAGCAGCTTGTTCATTGCAAGGACTCCACGTGCCAGATTGTTCATGAGCCATGGAACTGGACTTAATGAGTTGTTTGGCTATTCTTGACTCTGCTCTGACAGCCATGTCGACTCAACTACTCGTGCTCACAAAGTAGATGAGTCTTTACTGAGATGGTCTGGTGCAGCTTAGTTTAGAGTTTCAGCACGGAAACAGGCCCTTCAGCCCATCGACTCCGCACCCACCAGCACATTAACACTACTTTACACACACTAGGGACAATTGTTTACATTTATACTAAGCCCGCCTCCAACGGACCCCCTCCTCTTGAAACCCCCCCTCATGGCCATTGGTACAATGAAATTTGGGGGTCACCATCCGACGTCGGAACAGGAGAACATTCTCAGCAGCTTGGACTTCCAAATCGGTCACTTCCTATGGAGACCACGGCTCCCGAAGTCCACAGGCTGAGCTGGGTGGAGATTCACGATGGCAGCCCTCGGCAAAGGGTTCCCAGGGCTCCGCGATATTAAAATCAGCGCGGCCCAAGGCTGGGAGCTCCGCCAACCAGATCTCCGTGATGTTGAAGCAGCAAGCCCAACACTCCGGAGCTTCAAACGGCGATCCAGGTAAGGCATCACTCGCTCCGCGGTGAATCCAATATGGATTTTAAAACCAACTGTTTAATGACAACATACAGTAGGATCTAAAAGTGTCACACTGTCACTGTCGGGTAGTCATGGTCCTCTCATCGTGGGGGTGGGGGATTGGGAAGGGAGGGGGGCCTCACAAGTGAAATAGCTTAGGGCCTCTCTTCATCTAAATCCGGCCCCTGGGCGCTGAAAGGCAGTAACTCTACCTGTACACCACTGTGTCTCCCGTTCCAGTAGCTACTAGAATAAACTCCACCTGACAAAGTGGAAAATTGTCTGGATACAGTCTGCCCATAAAAAGCAAGACAAATCTGATCCAATCAATTACCACCCATCAGCCTATTCACAATCACCTGCAGGCAATGGAAGGAATATGTGGGCGTAATCAGGCAAGAATTACATTAAAGCCGTTCTTCGATGCTCAGCTTGTATTCTGCTGGAAGCCTTTAGCTGCAAACAGTAGTACAGCTATAACCCCAAATACCTGAATTTCAGAAGTTGCGTGAGATTAATACTCTTGGCATCAAGCTCAAGCCTAAGCCCAAGTCAATGGCGGCATGATGGAACAGTTGGTAGGGCTGCTGCCTCGGGGCTCCAGCAATCAGGTTCAATCCTGGCCACGGCCCCAGAGTGGGCAGAGTTCACCTGCTCTCTCCATGACTGTCTGGCTTTCCCCTGCATGCTCTGGTTTCCTCCCACATTACAGGTAGATAAGGTGGTCAAAAAGGCTTTTAGCACTTTGGCCTTCATCAGACAGAGTATTGAATATCGAAGTTAGGAGGTCGTGTTGCAGTTGTATAAGACATTGGTGAGGCCGCATTTAGAATATTGTGTTCAGTTCTGGGCACCATGTTATAGGAAAGATATTGTCAAGCTTGAAAGGGTTCAGGGAAGATTTACGAGGATGTTGCCAGGACTAGAGTGTCTGAGCCATAGGGAGAGGTTGAGTAGGCTGGGTCTCTATTCCTTGGAGCGCAGGAGGATGAGGGATGATCTTACAGAGGATGTGTATGAAATCATGAGGAATGTATCGGGTAGATGCACAGAATCTCTTGGCCAGAGTACGGGAATTGAGGACTAGTGGACATAGGTTCACAGTGAAGGTGAAAAGATTTAACAGGAATCTGAGGGGTGACCTTTTCACACAAAGGGTGGTGGGTCTATGAAACAAGCTGCCAGAGGAGGTAGTTGAGGCTGGGACTATCCCAATGTTAAGAAACAGTTAGACAGGTACATGGATAGGATAGGTTTGGAGGGATATGGACCAAGCGCAGGCTGGTGGGAACTGAGACATGTTGGCCGGTGTGGGCAAGTTGGGCCGAAGGGCCTGTTTCCACACTGTTTCACTCTATGACTCTATTCAAAAAAATATGAAGGTCTATTCATTGATGACAGCAAATTACTCTGAGTGTAGGTGAATGACAGGTGAAATAGAGGTTAGTGCAGGACAATATGTCCTGGTAAGAAATCTGCCATTAATGAATAGTCCAGCAGCCACAGGGGGCCAAATGGCTTACTCTTGCTTGTAGCTTTTGTGTTCTAATGTATAGTCCATCCAAACCACACCCAAAACATTGTATACATTACCACTGTAACCCAAACATTGAATATACTAATATTATACACCCAACCCATTGCGCACACTCATGCTGCACACCCAAATTATTGTACACGCTAACGTTGTTCGGCCAAACCATTGTACAGTGTACCACTATAACCCAAGCCATTGTACACACTACCATTGCACTCACAAAGTATTGTACAACCACGTTATACCTCACCTAACCATTGTACCCCAATGTACATCACATGCACTATTCACTTCACCCATTGTGCACTCTGACCCTTCCCCACCTCAATCATTGGAATCCTCGTCCACTAATCATCCATTGCTCAGTACAGCCGCTGTACACCTACTCCAATATGCTTTCATCCTTTGCACAATCAGTTCACTAACAAATTTTACATTTAACCCTTTGAACGCTTCACCCATTGAGACCATCTTTCTCCCAATACCCACCCATTTCACATCATAACTACACAACTCCTATCTTTCATCCACCTCAGCCATTGTGCATCCCACTCATTGTACACAACTCCATTTTTATACGTCCCACGTTGCACACCTCAGCCTTTGTATAATCAGACCACTAATATCAACCTTACCAATATTTACCCCATCCATTGTATGCCTCACATATCATTGCAACCCATTGTTTGTGCAGCCCATCCATTGTAAATCGTGTTCTGCATGCCCCTCATCTATTGCACATCTTACTTTTGTTTCAATCTACCAACTGAGCACTCTGTGCATTTAATGCATGTCCATCTTACAATCCAACCATGCATACGCTCACAATACACACAACCCACTGCTGTACATAACATCCACTATTCACACCACCCACCTGCATGCCATGCATTAAACATGTGGGCAATTGCACATCCATTACACTCTCACCTATTTGATTCTCCACTACTCTTCCTCTTAATTCACATCTCTTCTGTTTTACACTCCAGCCATAATGTTCCTACAGGATCAGATTTTCATGATTTCCACAGTTAAAAATCATTTTATATCCCCTCTACATTAAATGGATTTAATGAAGAGTAAAAGCGATCAAGGTATGAAACAGACAGCTGATGTAACACACAGCTCCCCGGGCCCCACAAGTCGGTATCACAGCTTTTCTCACAGAACGCAGGAGATTCTAAAACAGATGGGGAGAGCAAACAGAAGCAATGATCTGTGGGTTAGTCAATGCCAACCAGCCAGTGACAGAGGCTTCCTCCTCTATTGGTAGAGTTAGGCCTGAGTAGAGTCAGGTAACACTCTCATCTGGTGCCATTCTGTGGCAGGACCAAGGACTATCTCAGACCTCCTTCAGGTGGGAGAGACAGGCGGTGTTTACTGAACATTCAGTATTCAGCAGAAATTCTCATTAACTGATCATAATTTGCTTAGGAGTGTGACAGATGGATATTCAAAAAAATTATATTTTAGGAAAGATTTTGTCACAGCTTGAATTTTGAATCTCATTCCAGATCTGCTTGTGTCTACAGAATCCAATATGTATATTTGGCATTACTTTCTCATGTTAAAGTAAGATCTTGCAATTACATGGTGTAGAAAGGAACTGCAGATGCTGGTTTATACCAAAGTCTGAAGAAGGGTCCCGACCGGAAACACACCCATCCTTGTCCTCCAGAGATGCTGCCTGACCCGCTCAGTTACTCCAGCACTTTGGGTCAACCTTCTTGCATTTATATAGCACTTTCCATGGCCTCAGGGCATCCCGAAAAGCTTTCCAGACAGCCGAGTTTTGTTGAGACCTGATCGTGGAGAAGAAACATCAGACCCGATCCTTATAGTTGGGATTCCACATACAATAAAGGGTGTCACCGTGGCACAGCAGGTAGAGCTGCTGCCTCAAGGCTCCAGAAAACCTGATTCGATCCTGACAGTAGGCATTGTCTGTGTTAAGTTGCAGTCTTCATATGGGTGTCCTGTCCCCCCCCCCCCCCCCCCCCCCCCCCCCCCCACACACACACACACATCCACACAACTATGGAGCAGTGTCGAACTACTATCTACCTCAATGGTGACCCCATGGTCTATCCTTGATTGGACTTTGCTGGCTTACCTTGCACTAAACGTTATTCCATATCATGCTTGTATACACTGTAAATGGCTCGGTAGTAATCGTGTTTTGTCTTTCTGGCTGACTGGTTAGCATGCAACAAAAGCTTTTCACTGCACCTTGACAATAAGCTGAACTGAACATCCCAAACATGCGCTGGTTAGTAGGTTAATGTACACTACTCCTGGGGCTGATGCTGGATGGGAGAATGGGAGTTGATGGTCATGTGAGGGAGAATGAGTTCCAGGGAATGGGATTTGATGGGAATGAACTGACACCTGGCATAGATTAAATGGGTCAAATGCTCTCCTACATCATAAGAAAATCTGACTAACTGATCTCATAATAATATTAGAAACGAATTAATAATATTCTCACGGACACCGGACAGAACCACTTTTTTGAAATAATTTATTGAGTTGTCAGATTGTCCCTAGTGAGCAAGTGTGACCCAGTGGCATAACGGTAGATTTGCTGCCTTACAGCACCTGTAACTTGAGTTTGATTCTAACTATGGGTGCTGTCGGTTTGGAGTTTGTACGTTCTCCCTGTGACCGGATGGGTTTTCTCCGGGTGCTCCGGTTTCCTCCCACATTCCAAAGATGTGTGGGTTTGTAGGTTAATTGGCTACTAGTGTGTAGGATAGAACCAGAATATGGGTGATCATGGTCGGTACTGACTCGATGGGCCGAAGGGCCTGTTTCCACACTGTATCTAAAACTAAAACTAAAAGACCCTATTCAAAACTCTCCACATCTGACAATGCAGCACTTCACTGCAGGAGTAGTTTGCAACTTTCAATTAAATGCCGCAGGGTGCATTCACACAGAGGTCATTTTCATCTTTAAAAGTACTGTACTCGGGTGATCGTTTGCAGATCTATCCGTTCAGTATGAATTACATTTTCCTATTAAGGTCAAATCTTTCCCTATCGAGGTGTTCACTTGAGTTGTTAGAGTTGTACTGAAATGCTGTGGGATCAGAGCAGAGGTTTTCAGCATCGGTTCAGTTCATTGCTGTCCTGGTCTGGTTTAGTACCCTTCAGTCCCTCCCAAATATTTATAAGCTTGATGTACAATGCAAGTATTAAGATCATCTATTTCACCTCCATGGTCTCAAGCTGTTAGTTGATGGAGCAAATGGTTATTATCATTTCTTGTCTATGCTATTATGCTGAACAGATAGATCTGGAAATGGTCACTTGATTTAATTGAAAGCTTCAAACCAATACTGCAGTGTTGAGGCAGAGCTGCATTTACCATTACTTTGGAAAGCACATATTTGCTCACATAATAGAATCTAACAACTCAATTAAATATTTCAGAGTAGTGGCTCTGCGTGGAAACTTGAAAACTTTGTTAACATTACTGTGCTGATAAACTAGTCATTACCACATTGTAGTGTCTGGTGATTTTGTTGGTGGTGCTGTTGGTTCAGGAAAGGCTATGGGATGCAAGGACAATTCCCTCGTCTTCAGCAGGCAGCTATTGGTGTTGCTAAGACAGCCTGTGAGTTCAGTTACCTCTGGCACATTCCTCCCTTCTCCTATTCCATTGAAATATCCCTCCCAGTCCCTCCCCTGTCCTTGTCTTGAACTTAAGTCTTTCTCCGTTTACTTTCCCATTTCCCCCCCAATATGTCACCAGCTTCATCTTATCCATGAACTCCTCCTAAGTCCTGCTTCCATGAGCCTCTTGATTCTAAACCTGGAGATAATGAAGCCTGAAGTCCTATTGCGGGACGACAGATGGCACAATGGGCTAAGTGTTCGGCTGGCGACCGGAAGGTGGCCGGTTCGAATCCCGCTTGGAGTGCATACTGTCGTTGTGTCCTTGGGCAAGGCACTTCACCCACCTTTGCCTGTGTGTGAATGTGTGTGAGTGATTGGTGGTGGTCGGAGGGGCCGTGGGCGCAGAATGGCAGCCACGCTTCCGTCAGTCTGCCCCAGGGCAGCTGTGGCTACAGAAGTAGCTTACCACCACCGAGTGTGACTGAGGAGTGAATGAATAATGCAATGTAAAGCGCCTTGAGTATTAGAAAGGCGCTATATAAATCCCATCCATTATTATTATTATTCCACCAGCTTCAGGAACAGCTGCTTTCCTATAACCCATCAGGTTCTTGAACCGACCTGCATTGTCCTAATCCTACCTCTCAACGGATCACTCCAGAATACCTCTTCCACTACCATAGACTTGTTTTCTAATTCTGCACTTTTGTTTTTGCACAGTTTTTTGCACAGTTTCTTTATTTTCGCTGCCTTGGAAAACGTATGTGTAATTTATGTATGATTTATGTTTTTTTAAACGATACATTAGGTCAATGTTGAACCATATGGTTAAGCAACAACACGCCCTCCAAGCTCTCTCAGGGTTTGTACCACACTCTGAACTGGCATAAAGAAGTTGAGGTTTAAAAATGGAAATGTCACATAGAACATATTCCCCAGGATAAAATTCACACTGATTGTAAAAACACTGTTAAAAATAACGCTTCAAGCTCAACATATTTGACTGTGCCTAAGGTTGTACATGTTCCAGATGCCCCATGTGAGGTCCTCCATTAATACAGAACCTCATACATCTTCCCATGAGTTATTATTGCTGTATTTCTGCCAGCCTCCACATTCCTTTCGATGTACCAGACACACAGGATAATTGCTCGCTGTGAGAGCTGTTTTGCTTCAGCGAAGATCAGCCTTAAGTTCATTTTCCTTCTTTCCATTCCTTTTTAATCTTCACAGGGCCTGTGGTGATGGACAAGAGTTCAAAACAAGCCTTCCAGAAAATCAATGACACTTGGATAAATCCTCCAGTATTTTCTAAGAAAATGCATCTGAAAATGAACTGTCAAAAGCCTTTATGCTTGAACAGTGTAATGCAAAAAAAATCAATTTGTTGCAGTTATTTCTAACATGGATTTTCTAACACAAAACAAATTAGCTGCTCAAACTGTTTTTATCAGTTGTTCTGATTTAATAAGTTCACGAATGGCCCAGTGAGCACATAGATTCTTCAGACAGACCAAATTTACAATTATAAAATGTCTTTTATTATACTAGGACATCGCAAAGTGCTACTCGCCTATAAGATACTTCTCAAGTGTGGTCACTTCAATGTGCATACAGTTAGGGACAATGGTAGGCTGCTTCCATTCAGTAAGATCACTTTGGAACTGATTCTAACCTGAACTCAACAATCCAGCCTACCCTTTCATCCCATTACTCATCAACAATCTCTCTAATTCTGTCTTAATAATATTCTTCTCTGAGAGAAGAAAAAATAACCTAATCTCAGACTTATGATAGAAACACCCTTGTTGTTAAGCAGTAACTCTTGGTTCCAGTTTCTCCTACAAGAACTGCTCCTCTAGGGGCTAGTGGAGTCAAGGGATATTGGGGGAAGGCAGGCATGGGTTATTGATAGGGGACGATCAGCCATGATCACAATGAATGGCGGTGCTGGCTCGAAGGGCCGAATGGTCTCCTCCTGCACCTATTTTCTATGTTTCTATGTTTCTAAGAAGAGAGTGTAGTAGTGGTGAAGTTTCTGCCCTGCAGTGCCAGAGACCCAGTTCGATCATGATAATAATAATAATAATAATAAATTTTATTTATGGGCGCCTTTCAAGAGTCTCAAGGACACCTTACAAAAATTGAGCATGTAGAGGAAAAACATGTAAGGGGAATGAAATAAATAGTAGAGACATGACTAGTACACAAAGTAAAGACAGAATTCAATACAAAACACAGTATGAGGCAATTAATGCACAGATGAAAAGGGACGGGGACGTGTGTTGTCTGTCTGGTGTCTGACACCAAATGGGTTTTCTCCAGGTGCTCCGGTTTCCTCACATGTTCCAAAGACGTGCAGGTTTGTAAGTGTAGGAAGGAACTTCAGATGCTGGTTTAAACTGAAGGTAGACACAAAAAGCTGGAGTAACTCAGCGGGACAGGCAGCATCTCTGGAGAGAAGGAATGGGTGACGTTTATAGTTTAATTGGCTTCTGTAAATTGTCCTTAGTGTGTTGGATAAAACCAGTGTATGGGTGACCATGGTCAGCATGGACCTGGTGGGCCGAAGAGCTTGTTGTCCACGTTGTATCTCGAAAACTAACGACATATCTTCTCATTCACCTTATAAAGACCCCTCAGGATTTTACCTAATAATGTTGGCAATGGAGAGCTACATTTCAAACAACAAGATTCCACGATAGTATTGGTATCATTATTACCAGAAAGATGCCAATAAATTGGATTAGTTAATATTACTGTTCGGTATACTTTGTGATTCAATTTCAATGAAAACAATTACTTGTAAAGTTAAATTGACTTACTAATGGTTTCATAAAGACTGCTTTTATTTCTGAATTCTCTTGAAGATTAATGTTTGAATGCATGGAGAGGTTTGGACATGCTACAGAGGCATTAAACATCTGGATACCACAACTCGAATTTTGAATCTGAATGTCATCAAACTGCAGATATTGTGGGTCCCTCACTCAATAGGTCATAAGGTCATAATTGATAGGAGCAGAATTAGGCTCATCCAGTCTACTCTGCCATTCAATCATGGCTGATTTATCTCTCCCTCCTAACCCCATTCTCCTGCCTTCTCCCCATAACCCGTAACACCCCTAAACTAATCAAGAATCTATCTACCTCTGCTTTAAAAAGATCCATTGGCTTGACCTCCTCAACCTTCTGTGGCAAAGAATTCCACAGATTCACCACCTGGATCCAATAGCCACCCTTGACAATGTTCATGAGGGTTGCTTCAGCCATTATTCCCAGACCACAGAGACTAGCATTCGAAAATTGACTCAGGAATGTCATCTGTATGTAAGATACTTACTTGTCCCATTGGATATCTTATCTGGCTCTCCATGTACCCATTCAATTGTGAGCCCATGCACCTTAACATGCAAGACTTGTTGAACCGTTATCCACACCTGTCTGTTACCTTACCCCAAAGTTCCAGACCCCTCCACCATGCTAAACTAACCCCCGAGCCTGATCCCCATGACCAAAGCCCGACTAATCTCTGGCCCAGGACATTCCCATCACAGATACTAACTCTAGCTCACCCGGCAATTCCATCAGCTGACTCTTACTTTGACCCCTCTACTAACCCCCAGCGCCTAACACCACTTCCCGCTTCACAGCAGATGCTTGGCCATTCTCAGGGATCCTCTCCAGATCCTCTTCAGTTAGCAATTCCCTGACGTTCCCTCAGTTGCCGGTGACCCAGGTCCCCACATGGCTGAGCTATTTTACATTCTCCTCCACGGGTAAGAAATGTATATGAAAAGCCCATTACTTACGTACAGGCATGTTCCCCTCTTTCGGCCTCTAGCGCCAATGAATTTTGTAGCAGCAGGTGGTGGAATGAAACATTCATTTGATCTCCTGCTAATTGCAACATTAGCAAAACCACTCAGTTCAAATCCTGGTCCATCTGTTTCATTGCTGCTGGTCGAGGACAGGTTGGAGACTGGAGACTTGAGAAGAAACTGCTGCTCTCTCACTGGTGTCACTTAGAACATAAATCAGAACAGCACGGGAACAGGCTCTTTGACCTACCATGCCTGCACCAACCGTAGTGCCAATTCTAAACTAGTTCCACCTACTTGCAATCCTGCACATTGTTCTTCTGTTCCCTGCCAATTCAGAATTTGTGGAATTCCCTGCCACAAAGGGCAGTGGAGGCCAAATCACTGGATGGATTTAAGAGAGAGTTAGACAGAGCTCTAGGGGCTAGTGGAATCAAGGGATATGGGGAGAAGGCAGGCACGGGTTATTGATTTGGAATGGCGGTGCTGGCTCGAAGGGCCGAATGGCCTCCTCCTGCATCTATTTTCTATGTTTCTATGTCTGTCTAAATACCTCTTAAACATTACTATCGTATCTGCTTCTACCATTTTCCCTGGCAGCCAATTCCAAAAGGCCACCGCTCTGTGAAAAAACAAGACCCCACTCACCTTAAACCTGTGCCCTGGTTGGCTTTGTGAATCAAAAACAGAATGCTGGGAAAACCCAGCATGTCAGGCAGCATCTGTGGAAAGAGAAAAAAATCAATATTTTGAGTGTGCAGCCATTTGTCAGAACTGGGAGAGAGATGCAAGTTAGTTTTCAGTAGAAGGGAAGATGGCAGAGAGAAGTGTAGGACCAAAGGGACTGTTTGTGACTCAAAATGACAGTGGTTACCAGCACATTATGCTTTGTCCGGTCCACACCTCTCTTCCAGCTTTCTCACCCCACTATTACAATCAGTCTGAAGAAAAACTTTGACAATCCATGTTCTCCAGTGATGCTGCCTGACGCGCTGAGTTAGACCAGCGCTTTGTCCCTTTAATTATGCTTTACCGTCTGCCTCAGAGGGCGGTGGAGGCAGGTTCTCTGGATGCTTTCAAGAGAGAGCTAGATAGGGCTCTTAAAAATAGCGGAGTCAGGGGATATGGGGAGAAGGCAGGAACGGGGTACTGATTGGGGATGATCAGCCATGATCACATTGAATGGCGGTGCTGGCTCGAAGGGTCAATTGGCCTACTCCTGCACCTATTATCTATTGTCAGTCTGTGTACAAGTTGTTAATGGTTGTGTGACCTGCCCGGAAGGTTAGACTTATACACGTAGGATAAACAACACTGAGCCAACATGATACAGAAACAGAAAATGGAAAATTATGAAAATACGAGGCATGTCAGGCAACATCTGAGAAAAGAGAAACATCTCACTGAAGAAGGGCTTCATCTCATGCCATCCAACTGTAAGTAAGGCTTATGTTGAGCAAGTACCAGCAAATGTACAGATTAATAAGATCACAGGTTCAGTTTTCTTTGCTACTAAGTGTGTTATTTCAGGGGACGTATATGTTGGAAGGAACTGCAGCTGCTGGCTTACACTGAAGAGAGGCACAAAATGCCGGTGTAACTCAGATGGTCAGGCAGCAGCTCTGGAGAAAAGAAACCGGTGACATTTCGGGTCGAGACCCTTCTTCAGACTAGGTCTGGACGTTATGTTAGTTTATTTCCTGCTTTAGGATGGAGAAAGTTTAGTCGGATTTCGCTCCTGCTGATGAAACTCAGGTTCCTGGGAACGTCAAGCTGAAACCAAGATGACAATAGCAGCTAAACCTTCCCTGCGTTAGCGGCGGTCTTTGTACTTTGAGCTGATACGGACAACTTCATCCCAATGGAATGCATTGTTTGAGTAAATAAATCTTCACAGACATTCAATAAGGCATCACTTTATGGAATTGCTAGCTAAAACGTGTTGCCCTTTGTATTACAGGGGGAGTGTGGATACAGGAGGAGTTGCTGAGCACCAGTGGGCAGACTGCTGGCAGATGTTTGTTCTCCACACTGGACCCAAGTTGACGGAACGTAACGGTAAAGTTTGCTGATGACAGGTAATGCGTAAACAGGGGACAGTAACAGACTCCCGAAGGATAGGCACAGGCTGGTGAATCATGCAGGCGTCAGATTGTTCACTTTAGTGCAGCGAGATGTAATCTCTCAGGGGTTTTGCCTCACAGATTGTTGAGCACTGGACCAATTATCACCAGAGCTTCCTACAGACTGCTGAAGTGAATGCATGCACACAAATTTCAGAGGAGTCCAATACACAGCTGCCACTTCATTACATGTTTAACGCTACAGACATCAAGGACATCAAAAGGACCAGTGAGGCTTTAGTTTTACCCAGCAAGTTGTTACAGCCTGAAATGGTTGATTTCATTCAGACTGATTCACTCTTCACTTTCCGAAAATGTATTTAGTAAAAATTTGAAGAGTTTGTTTTTGCAGATCTGTCTGCAAAGAGCGGGTGGCTGGGATAGAGCAGATAGAGCATTCACAGAGCTAGCACAGGAATGATGGGGCCGAATGGCTTCTTTCCAGCCTCTCTCATTCTCCAACTCTGCGAAATCTCTGCTTTGGGTCTTTAATGCAGGCGACTGATTACTGATGTTACCTTATGATCACAAGGTAATTCAAAAATATAGTTCAATAGCAGGTGGGAGAACAAGCTTGGTGAACAGGTTCAGAAAGATAAATGGAAGATGTGGCATTTGTAAACATCTCCCACATTCCCATCAGGCCATCCCATACACTTCAAAACCAATGAAAAGCTTTTGAAGTTTAGTTTAGTTTAGTTTAGAGATAGATCGTAGAAACAAGCCCTTTGCCCACTGAATCCACACTGACCAGTGATTCCTGTACATTAACGCTACCCTACACATTTATAATTATACCAAGCCAATTTGCCTACAAACCTGAACGTCTTTGGAGTGTGGGAGGAAAACGGAGCTCCTGGAAAAAACCCAAGCAGGTCACGGGGAGAACGTACAAACTCAGTGGTGGTGATGCTGTTGAACGTCATGTGTAGGTGGTTAGACTTCCCTTTCTGAAGATGACCATTGCCTCATGCATTTGCAGTGTAAGTGCAACTCGCTACTTATGAGCCCGTGCCTGAATGCTGCCTTGGCTTGCTGCATGCAATCACACGTTGCCACATTAATTGAGGAATTGTGAAAGAAATTGAAGGCTGCTCAACAAACAATGAAAATCCCCATTCCTGTCCATATGATGGAAGCGAGGTTGTTGATGAAATTGCAATGTTCCAGTGTAGAGATGATCAAAAGTTTTCATCTACAACTATCTTTCGTTTTGCAAAGTATGAGGAGCCTTTGGAGTGTTTTGCCCTTGATGCCCATTGACTTTAATTTTACCAGATCATCAAGGGATGTGAACTTCATAGGCTGAGCCAGTATTTGATGGCACCTCACTAAATGCCCTTGAGAAGGAGATTGGGAGCTTCCTTCTTGGCCTGTTGTCGTCCTTGAGGCGTAGATTTAACCACAATGTTGTTAGGATGATAGTTTCAGGATTTTGACCCAGTGAAATTGAAGGAAATGCTGCCTGACCAGTTGAGTTACTCCAGCATTTTGTATCTATCTCACATGTCAATTAATTTGCACTCAGTAGCCTGCCTCATGCATCAGTCTGATAAACTGCAATTATATTGGGCCGAGATGAGATTGTATCTTCTATTGTTTGGTTTAGTTTATAGATACAGCATGGAAACAGGCCCTTCGGCCCACCGAGTCCATGCCGGCCAGCGATCCCCCCGTACACCTGCACTATCCTACACATTTGGGACAATTTGCAATCTGTACCAAAGCCAATTAACCTACAAACCTAAATGTCTTTGGAGTGAGGGAGGAAACCGGAAACGCCCTGAGAAAAACACCAACGCAGTCATGGAGAGAAGGTATAAACTCCGTACAGACAGCACCCATAGTCAGGATCAAACCCGAGTCTCTGGCACTGAAAGGCAGCAACTTTACCACTGCGCCACCGTGCTGCCTGTTGTCTTTCTACGACTTTGATCTCACCACTGATGGAACGCAATGAAGATTCACCAGTCTGATTCCTGGGATGGTCCCGGAGCAGATAAATGGCTCTTTTTGTCACTTAGTTCAGCAGCAATTGGGCAGACTGGTTCTTATATGAATCATTCTGGAAAAATCAATGCACTTTCTGGTTAGTGTCTGCAGAAATCCGCCAAAGGCCCGGTTACCGATTTTGTGACACTTTAAATGGCTCAAGTTGAGAATCTAATTGTTGCAGATTGATGAGTTTGGTCGGATGTGAGGCCAACAGGAACAATGTTTTGTAAAAATCGCTGTCGGCTGTATTGTAATGAATGTCTGTACCAGATGAGTAAAGTCAAGGCTCAGGACTCTGAAAGACTCCTCATAGAGTACCATTTCCAAGCTATTAATTCACACAGAGAATGATTGACTATGGAATGAGGACACGGGAAACAAAATTAATATTTCGCACGGTATAAGATACAGAAAATATCTCAGAAATAATAATGCTCACAGCATGAGGAGATTTAAAAATACTGAATTTGCATGTTCTCCCTATGACCGCGTGGAATGTTGCCTGGGTTTCAACAACTAAGTTACAGAGATAGGTTGAATAAGTTAGGTCTTTATTCTCTGGAGCGCAGAAGGTTAAGGGGGGACTTGATAGAGGTCTTTAAAATGATGAGAGGGATAGACAGAGTTGATGTGATCAAGCTTTTCAGATTCAAACAAGAGGACATGACTTCAGAATTAAGGGACAGAAGTTTAGGGGTAACATGAGGGGGAACTTCTTTACTCAGAGAGTGGTAGCGGTGTGGAATGAGCTTCCAGTGGAAGTGGTGGCGGCAGGTTCGTTGGTATCATTTAAAAATGAATTGGATAGGCATATGGATGAGAAGGGAATGGAGGGTTATGGTATGAGTGCAGGCAGGTGGGACTAAGGGAAAAAAGTTGTTCGGCACGGACTTGTAGGGCCGAGATGGCCTGTTTCCGTGCTGTAATTGTTATATGGTTATATGGTTATATGGTTATATGGGTGCTCCAGTTTCCTCCCACATCCATTAAGACATGCAGATCTGGAAATTGCCCCTTTGTGTGGGTGAGTGGTGGTATTTGGGAAAGGCTCATGGGAACATGTAGAGAATGAAATTGGCTTAGTTTTCCACAGATGCTGCCTCACCTGATGAGTGTATTCAGGATAAGTGAGTGAAGCAGCTCTTTAGCAGGAGCCAAGCAAAGAGGTTGAGAATATGGTCAATGTCATCTCCAACAGATAAATCTGAGCCACAAGGAGTTTAATCATTGAACCCAGAGCCAACTATCTTAAACATTCCCGATGCACGGGTGACATTCAGAAGGAAAAACAAGTCAAAATTAAAAGGTTATATATCACACATAGGTCAATGACACACACACACACAAATGCACAAATACTGACACCAACACACATGCATTTATGCACGTTTTTCACAGTGGGTGGTGGGTGCATGGAATGAGCTTCCAGAGTGGTAGATGCAGATCCAATCAGAGCGCTAAAAAAATCATTTGAATGGTACACGGATAGAGAAGGATTAGAGGGAAATCAGCACATGCTGTAAGTGAGATTAAAATTGATAGGCATTGCGATCACAATTGTGCTAAGTGTGAAACTTTGTCTTATATCCCTCCCACTAGTTCACATTGTTAAAAGAGTGATATCAATCTAAATCTGAAGAGCCTGAATAGAAGTCCTGACCCGAAATGTGTTTTCCAGAAGGGTCCCAACCCGAAACCTCACCTATCCATATTGTCCAGGGATGCTGCCTGACCTGCTGCGTTACTCCAGTACTTTATATCTCTTTTTGTAAACCAGCATCTGCATTTCTTTGTTTCTATATCAATCTAAATCTTTGCTCTTTGAGTATAATTAATATTGGTTTGCACCTATATTGGTTTTGACAAGATGTGAATTGGTTTTACTGAAGAGCTGTCACTAAGGGATGGCACAGTAGTTCAGCGGTAAATTTGCTGCCTTACAGTGCCAGAGATCCGGGTTTGATCCTGACTACGACTGCTGTCTGTACGGAGTTAATACTTTCTCTCCGTGACCGTGTGGGTTTTTTTTCTCTGGGTGCTCCGGTTTTCCCCCACACTGCAAAGATGTATAGGTTTGTAGGTTAATTGGCTTCGGTAAAAATTGTAAATTGTACCTAGTGTGTGGGATAGTGCTAGTGTACGGGGGGGGGGGGGGGGGATCGCTGGTCGGTGCGGATTCGGTGGGCCGAAGGGCCTGTTTCCACGCCGTGACTCTAAACAAAACCAACCCAGATAGAATCTCACCTCAGCCCTATATAATTGCAGTTTATCCCTTCCCTGTGGCCGTGTGAGTTTTCTCCAGGTGCTCCCACACTACAAAGGCAGTTTTGTAGGTTAATTGGTTTCTGTAAATTGTAAATTGTAAATTGTCCCTAGTGTATAGGACAATGCAAGTGTATGGGGTGATTGCTAGTCAGCACAGACTCGGTTGGCCAAAGGATCTACTTCTGTGGATCTGCTGATGAGGAATACACCGGAGGAGGCGCTGTCCTGCAGCTGTCCGTTTTTTTTCCCTTCTTTTTTATTATTTTTAGTACGTTGAGTGTGTAGTCAGGGGGCCTAATCTTTTTATGTGTGGGGGGTGGTGGGGGGGAAGGGGGAAACTGCTTTTCGAGTCCCTACCTGGTCGGAGGGGTTGCCTTCCTCCGAGCAGCGACTTCGACCTGTCCTCGCGGCCTACCAGCCGGTCCTGGAGCGACGTTTCCCTGAGGGGACCTGGCAAGAACATCGGCTTTGGCGGCGGCGCAGAACATCGGCTTTGGCGGCGGCGCAGCGCTGGAGCGCTGTTGCGGAGCGGGCGATGCCTTTCCTGGGTCGCCGTGCTGGAACTCCAGTATGCTGGGACCGCAGATGAGAACATCGTGGAGCCGCGATTCTGTGGAGCGGCCAGCTGCGACGCTGAACGTTACATCCCGGAGCCTGGGATCTCTTGCTGAGATCGCCAGTGTGTGGAGCTCCGTTCGGCGCAGTCTGTTGGCTTGGAAGCCGCGGTCTCCGGTGGGAAGGCGGCCGTTCCTGGCACCCCAAGCCGCTGGGGGTTCTCCCGACGCCGGAGCACCATCACCCGGCGAGAACATCGGGCGCCGTGGCGGCGACTGTGGAGGCCTCAATAGGCCCGACTTTGGGTGGACAAGAGGATGGGGACTGGACTTTGTGCCTTCCCCCACAGTGGGAATCACTGTGGGGGGATGTTTTTGTGTTGAACTTCTTTTTGAATCTATGTTGTATTTTTATTAGTGTGCTGCAAGGACATCAGAATTTCCCCTGAATAAGGGGATTAATAAAGTTTAATCTAATCTAATCTAGATCATGGGAGAATGTCAGGATCATGCAGGCTGTGGGATGGATGTTGGAATCAAGAGCTGCCTTGGCTTCTCTTGCATTCTGATCTCTTTGCACTGGCGTAGGTTCTTACACTTGGAACCCTGGCTGCTGTGCATTGCAGAGTGTTCCCCAGGATGGTGCTTGCAGCACACTGTCATGAAGGCAGAGTGGCCCTGGTGTTCCATGACGGAACAATATTGGTCAAAGTGGAAGGAAATGCAGCCAGACCATGGGAGGAGACACGAAGCTCCTCACACCAGGGCTTCAGATCTCAACTCATGAATGGTGATCAATATCCCCAGTTGCTTCTGGCCCTGTTGGTACGTTCTCCCCAAATACAGTGCCCATTTTTAGGGATAGTGTAACAAATCATTCCCATGTTATTCAAATACAATCAACTTGAGTGTCATCTGTAAGCTGAGATATTAAATCAAGGCCATGTCTACGTAGATAGATTTCACTGCCTGTAGCAACTTGTAGATGTAACAGATGCTGTAACATTTGTTACATCTGTCTCATTCTCTCTTTACAGAACACAAACATCTAGAAACTTGCAAATCACAAACGAATGTTCCATTGGACATTTGTTCGTGATATGCAATTCAAAATTATTATCTTTTTCCAGTGTGAAAGGCAAAATTGAGCATTACTATCTTTGCACTCCTATCTGGCATTTTGGCAGCGCACTTCTGGTGAAGAGCCATGCGTGCAACCCTGCTGTTGGATCTTGAATCCTTTGAATCCTTTATCCTTTATCTGTCATTCAGACCTTTCGGTCTGAACGAAATGTTGTTGCCTGCAGCCATACATGTAATAATAACAACACACAGTAAACACAAATTAACATCCACCACAGTGAGTTCACCAGGCACCTCCTCACTGTGATGGAGGCAAAAGTCTTAGAGTTACTGTCTCTTCCCTCCTCTTCTCCCTCTGCGCTGAGGCGATACTCCACCGGGTGATGGTAAGTCAGTCCCGCGGTTCAAGCTCCGCGGCCCGGGGGTGGTCGAAGCTGCCGCCCTCCAGTCCAGCTGGGAGCACATCTGTGTTGGGTCACAAGGGATGTTGGTGTCTTTCTGCAACTCTCTTTTCAGAGCATGGGGGGGGAACTGGGAGCACATTGTTCCCAGGCCACTGGTGGTCGGGAATTCATGCGACAACTTGGGTCTTCCTCGCACCCATCCCTATTTAACTTCCTCTTTAAGGCACTTTGACGATGGTACGCACATGGGTTTTAAATGCTTGGGTGTGCTTAAACCCGTGACGTTCACAGAACCAGTGCTCAGCCAAATCTGCGACAAAACTATTTAAAAATTGGCCAAAGCACAATGTTGTGAGGGTTCTGACCCAAAACATCATCTGTCCATTCACCTCCCCAGATGCTGCCTGACCCACTGGGTTCCTCCGGCATCTTGTGTTGTATTACACTGTTGTCATGGTTTATGCACAGATCCGTGCGTTGAAAAGATTTCCCAAGTGGTTCCAGACTCAACTGAATAGATTCCTTTAATTTGCTTTGTCTTTCAGAGGCACATTCTCCATGGTAATCAGATGCCGTCAACACAAGGATCGCCATGGATGAGAGAGGGGCTGCATGGGGGACAGAGAGAACCCCCCGATTTAGTGAAAGGGACCTGACCTTCTTATCAGTGAGATGAATGCCAAGAGGAAGATCCCCCCAGGACCTGCCAGACCTCCATTCAAAGAACCTAGCAGGAGGTGACTCCGGTTGTGAGAATGTTCACTCATTCATACAGTGTGCAACGGTGGTACAGCTAGTAGAGATACAGCCTCAAATCTTCTGTGATCAGAGTTCAATCGTGACCTTGGGTGCTGTCAGTGTAGATTTTGCATATTGGTCTTGTGAGCTCGGGATGCTTCCACAAATAATTGCCCACTACTGGATGCTCCTTGTGAGTATGTACTTGACAAAATCTAGGCAGAGTTGATGAGTATGCGGAGAAAACAAATAGGACTAGTGGAAGTGGATGGTTGGTGGTCAGTATGGACTCCGTGGGCCAAAGGTCTGTTTTCATGCTGTTTCTCCATGACTCTACAAGGTGTGATGCTGGACAAGGGAGTACGGAATAACCAAATACTGGCTGTAATAAAGATATGAATGAGAGTTTGCGAGGAAATGTTTTGAGTCGGGCAACATCAGGGAGATCAAACTGAGATTAGTGAGTGGACTATCTTAGGTCATAGTCACTGATCCATCTTCATAACAGAACAGCGAACCAAAACCCATGTACAATTGGAACAGGGTTCTTGAACACACACTATTTAGAAAAGCAGATTATTATAGAATTCATTAGTAATTTGTTGTTGACGTTCTATTTCTGGTTCACTTTGGCTGTGATCCATTTCACATCACAGAGTTAAACGGCTCGTTCCTCCCACAATTGAATGCAATCTCTCGAGCTGACAAACACTAATAGCTTTTAGCTTGCTGACTTGCTAGGCTAGAAAGGTCGCCTCCCACTCATGTACTTCACTTCATTTGCTCCTTTTAATATAATAAATGTCTTTTAAGTATGAAGGTTTAAAAAAAAATAGATGAATCATCTCAAATTGCATGAAGCCTTTTCTGTCACGCTCTGTCATTAACAGTAATATGTGTTCAAATTGATCTTCTCTCTGCTTGCTAGCAGGACATATTTTTATTTAATGGAATAAACAAAGAGAAAATCTAGTAGTAATGTCCCATCAACATCACATGTAGCAACTTTGCCTAATTCCTATTATATTCAGGGGATGATGGATTTCTACTCAGGCATTTTGCATTGGGATTGCGGCCGAAATTTCAACTCGGTTTCACTTATGCTTAGTTTATTGTCACACAGTGAAAAGCTTTTGTTGAGTGCTAAACAGTCACCGGAAAGGGAATAACGTTTTGTGCAAGATAAAAGCCAGCAAAGCCAGATCAAAGATAGTCCGAGGGTCCCCAATGAGGTGGATAATTGATCAGGACCGCTCTCTATTTGCGGTAGGATAGTTCAGTTGCCTGATAACAGCTGGGAAGAAACTGCCCCTGAATCTGGAGGTGCGCGTTTTCACACTTCGATACTTTTTGCCCAATGGGAGAGGGGAGAAGAGGGAGTGGCCAGGGTGCGACTCGTCCTTGATTATGCTGTTGGCCTTGCCGAGGCAGCGTGAGGTGTGAAGAGAGTCAATGGAAGGGGGGTTGGTTTGTGTGATGGTCTGGGCTGCGTCCACAATTATCTGCAATTTCTTGCGGTCTTAGATGGAGCTGTTGCCAAACCAAGCTGTGGTGCATCCCGATAAAATGCTTTCTAAAATACTTTCAATTTAAATATCATCCTTCAATGAAACAACAACTTAAAAACCAGCATAATTACAACATTGAAAAGAACAAATAAATGAGGAATGTGGGCATTGAGATTGGGGCACATGTCAGGCAGATTTATCATCATCCAATCTAACTTCCCACTCACCACCTCAAGCCCAGGGTAAAACCTGCTGCGCTCATCTCTGAGAGGGTTTGTCCTGAATCCTTCTAGCTGACCTGAACATCCCTCTAACTCTACGATGTTTAAGTAGGTGGAAGGAATGCTAACCAGGCCAGGGGTTCCCAGCTTCCTCTTGAAGTCACTCATGTCCGAGCCAGTGCAAATCATTGCCAGCGATGCTTCAGTAATCTGTAAGCTGTAGACAATTGTGAATTATTAAAATATGATCATTTCTTATTTACTTTCACCTCATTCAACATAATGTCACATCTTATTCAATCAGTGTATAACGGTGCATAATTACTCTCGACAGGCTTGTAGCTGGCAACTGCCCACTGCTGTCTGTAGCTGTTTGCTTCGCATCTTCTGTATGTTCGTTCTTCCTGGGTTCAATCCCTTTTTAATTGGAATGGGCATTTGTTACATTACTAGTGTCACATACAGCTCAACTTCCTTCGTAAAGAGTGCAGGAGCTAATTCCATACATGACATTTTATTTATTTCATGAAAATAACTCAATTAGCATCATTAGTCCCAGACTACCAGGGTAGCAAAAAGTAAAATAGATGGTACCTTATCGTGTTCTTTTGCCCAAGGAACACAGAAGTTGGCCCTCATCTCTTCGAGCTTGTTCCGCCATTTAATAAGACAAAGGTTGATCTGATTCTAACCTCAATTCCACATGCCCAGCTCCCCTCAATAACCTGACATCCCAGTTTATCATGTCTATTTATGTCTTAAAAATATTCAAAGGCTCATGGTCCACCAAACTTGAAGGAAGAGAGAGTCCCAAAGATTTAGGAATCTCCAATAGAAAAAGAATGTCGACATATCTTTGTCTTAGAACACAAAGTAACCAGAGTAACTCAGCAGGTCCCAACCCGAAACATAATCTCTCCATGTTTTCCACAGATGCTGCCTGACCCACAGAATTTCTCCAGCACTTTGTGTTCTGTGCAAGATTCCAGAATCTACTGTTATTTGTTTCTATCCTTGTCTTAAATGGCAACCCTTTATTTTTTAACAGTAACCCTTGGTTTTAGATTCTACCACAAGAGGAAACATCTTCTCCACATCCTCTGTCAGGATCCCTCAGCATCTTATGTTTCAGTCAAGCTGTCTCCCACTCCTTAAAAGTCCAGTGGATATAAAACTTGCCCTCACCTTTTGCTACCAAACTAGGCAGCCACTATGATGTTAAAATAGCTATTTTGAGAGAAGAGGCAACAACCTGCCCATTCCAGATATTAGTTTAGTAAATCATCTCTGACTAGCTTCCAATGCATTAGCATCCTTTCTTCAATAAGAGATCTGGTCTCACTGATGGTCTTTCTGCCCCCTGAGGTGATCCTTTCCATCTCTTCCACCAAGATTTTCAGTGGAGATTTGACACTCGGTCTCTACAGTGGCTTAAAGTTATTAAATGTTGACAGATCCTACGCCTTGAGCTATAACGCCATATTAAAGCAGTGCATCATTCCAATTGTTGTTGGTATTATTGATTCAAGCCGTCATCCATTAGGTAATGCAGCCGTCCCTCAGAAGGAAGAAATCAACTTACGTTTATGATCACAGGATGTCTCCAGGCACTGTGCACCCACCTTATTGCTTATGAAGTGTAATCACTGTTGTTTTTCTTTAGGCAAACAACATCTAATTTTACACACAGCAGGGTGCCTCAAACACCATAGAGGTGAGCGACCAGATAATCATTGTAATTCATCAACTGTGAAGCACTTTGGGATGTAATGAGGATTTACAAGATGTTATGTAAGTATAAGTTCTTCTTTATTTAATCTGATTTTACATTTGCCAGGGAGGGCAAGTGAGCCCAGTTTAAGCACAGGCTCCAGACCAGCAACGGTCCCTCTGTGCCACACACCAAAATGGCCATGCACTAGGAAATAGGAGCAGGGAGTAGACCATTTGGCCCCTCAAAACTGCCCCACCATGACTGAACTATGCTGCCCTCAACTCCTCATCTGTTCCTGTATGCCATAACCCTCAATTCTTCGATGTTCCAAACACTTATGCATTTTCACCACAAATAAATCTAATAATCTGACATCCACCTCTCTCAGGGGCAGAGAATTCCAGAGATTAACCACTACATGAGAGAAGTCATTTCTACACACCTCAGTTTCAAATGCCCAGCTCGAGGCTTTGTCTCATGTTCGGGATTATCACATTTGGAGTGTTGTGTGCAGTTCTGCTTTCCCAGCTATAGGAAGGATGTCATTAAACTAGAAAGGGCGCAGTAAAGATTCAGCACGATGATAGCAGGTCTTCAGGGCTAGAGTTGTAAGGACAGTCCGGACAAGTTGCGGCTTTTTCCCTGGTACATAGAAGAATGAGGGGTGACCTTATAGAAGTATGTGAGAAATATAGATACGGTGAATGATCACAGTCTTTCTCCAAGGGTAGAGTCATCCAGAAGTATAGGCTTAAAGTGAAAGGAAAAAGATTTACAAGGGACCTGAGGAGCAATTTCTTCATGCAGAGGGTGTGTCGGTATAGAAATGAGCTTCCTGAGGAGGCTGTCGGGGAAATACAATGGTGACATTTAAAAGACATTTAAATGGACAGGTACATGGACAGGAATGGATTAGTGATAGGGGCCAAACGCAGGCAAATGGGATTAGTTCAGCAAGGATGAATCGGGCTGAAGGGCCTGTTTCATGCTGTATGACTGTGTATCTCTAATTCAGCATCCCTCTATCAAGTCACCCAGTGCGGCATTTGTCGGCTGTCTTTTCATTGGGTTAGAAACAAACGCAGGCGCTTTCCTTTGTCTCCCTGCCACTTCCACATCACCCGACAAGGGCAGTGTAGAAGAAAAGCCAAACTTCTAATTCATCAGCAACGATCTGTCCCTGAAAGCATGCCAACTCCTCCCTCCGAGCAGAGGTAGTAAACCTTCCTTCATTCACTAATGTGCTACGACTAAAACATTACAGCTCTCTTATCGATGAGAATGCATTGAGAAGCTGGAGCAGCCTGTCACTTAAGCATGGATTAATTCCTCTTTTATATGCGATGGTACATTGGGGACCTCGTCACGGTGCTCAGAATTTGTAATAGAATGGGTGGGCGATGCTAATTTGCTCAACCTAATTAATTGTCTTTAACCTTTGGATCTTGATATTGAAACTAATTCAGGCAGTTGGGATGAATGTCCTTAGCCATTTGTGACAACATAATGGCCCAGCTGCACCACATCATAAAATGTTGTCACTTATAGCTTCTCATATTAATTTTTCATCAGAGTACGACTGGAAAGAACAAAGTGAAGCTATAAAGAACTTTTACACCTTTGCCTTATCTTAAAAGGTTTCACAGACAGAGGTGATATTGTTTGGCCCCAATGGCTGCCGTGAACCTCCCCTTGTTGACTTGGGTCCACTGGCACGGTACGTGAAGCCAACAGTTTTGGACCTAGGTTTTAGGATGGACAGCGATTTTAAATTAGATCATCAAATAGGCGCGGTGGTTAAGTCCAGCTTCTTTCACCTAAGGAAGCTGGCAAAGGTGAAGCACATTCTCGAGCGGCAGCATTTTGAAACAGTGATCCATGCCTTTATCACGTCTAGGCTGGATTACTGTAACGCACTCTATTTTGGAGTTGCACGATCTTCACTGGCTCGTCTCCAGTTGGTTCAAAATGCTGCTGCTCGCCTTTTAACTGGAACTCGAAAGAGGGAGCACATAACACCAATTCTGGCCTCCCTCCACTAGCTCCCGGTGTACTTTCGAGTTCATTTTAAAATTATTTTATTTGTTTTTAAATCTCTAAATGGGCTCGCCCCGCCTTACCTCTCTGAACTGCTCCACCCATACGCTCCTGCCCGGTACCTCAGGTCAACTGATCAGCTACTCCTGGAGGTACCGAGGTCTAAGCGGAAGCTCAGAGGGGATAGAGCCTTCTCTGTTGCTGCTCCGGCACTCTGGAACACTATGCCGTTGCACATCAGACAGGCCCCCTCTCTGTCCATCTTCAAAACCAGTATTAAAACACATTTATATTCCTTGGCTTTTGACACTGCTTGAGACTTTGCTCCTGTTTTTAGTGCTTTTAATGTTTTTAATTTTATTATTTTTACTCTTTTGTTTAATGTTTTTATTGTTATGTAATAATTTCTTGTCCATGATTAGTCATGTACAGCACTTTGTTGCAACTGTGGTTGTTTTTAAAGTGCTCTATAAATAAAGTTATTATTATTAATATTATTATTATAATTACATAGAAACATAGAAAAATAGGTGCAGGAGTAGGCTATTCGGTCCTTCGAACCAGCACCGCCATTCAATATGATCATGGCTGATCATCTCAAATAAGTACCCCGTTCCTGCCTTTTCCCCATATCCCTTGATTCCTTTAGCCCTAAGGGCTAAATCTAACTCTCTCTTGAAAACATCCAGTGAATTGGCCTCCACTGCCTTCTGCAGCAGAGAATTCCACAGATTCACAATTCTCTGGGTGAAGAAGTTTTTCCTCGTCTCAGTCCTAAATGGCTTACCCCTTATTCTTAAACTGTGATCATAAACATTTCGAATCTAATTGCTGTTGTTTCGTGTGCAAACTGAGGACATAATTTTGCATACATATCAATTCTAAAATAACCCCAGTTTAGTTTAGGATTAGTTTAGAGATTCAGTGAGGAAACCCACCGAGTACGCACCAACCAGCGATCCCCGCACATTAATACCAGCCTACACACACTAGGGACAATTTACAATTATACCAAGCCAATTAACCTACAAACCTGTATGTCTTTGGAGTGTGGGAGGAAACCAGAGATCCCAGAGAAATCTCATGCAGGTCATAGGGAGAACATACCAACTCCATACAGACAAGCACCCGTGGTCAAGGTCGAACCCGGGTCTCTGGTGCTGTAAGGCAACAACTCTACCACTGCACCACCACGCTGCCCCCACTGTGCCACCGTGCCACCCTTGCTAGGGCAATTGCACAAGCTGAGTATAGGAGGCAAGTGGAGTGAGGTGAAGTGGGACAATGTGGATAGTCCTTTCAAAGAGATAGCCCTGACATAAAGTGTGTTCGTTCTGTGTTGTACTATTCCGTGATTCTATGCGCTAAATTATCGAGGACAAATAAATCAGATGACCTACTGCATTTCTCAACATATGTAATAAGTGGTTAAGTTCGGTACCTAAAAGCAATCAACTATGAAGAGTGCAAATCTGAAACAAAAACAGAAAAAGCTGGCAAGAGTCATCGGGTCAGACAGCATCTTTGTAAAGAGAAACAGTACCAGTCCGTCAGTTTATCCCAAACCATCCTGTTGTCTCTCACTTAAATTCTCTGACCCAGTTCCACCCCTACTTCTCTCTTTGTTCTGTAACACCATTCTAGCAAAGCCCAACAAAAGACTGAGTAACAAAAATTTGCTTTCTGTCTCGACATGACGCGGGCATTTCAGATAACCAGCATTTCTGTTTGTGCCAAAACTGGTTCATTCTGATGTAAAGCCATCCATCCATCAAATTAACTCATTCTTTTGCGCTATACCTGCCGCCCGGCCTGATATCTTTCATATTTCCACTAATTGCTCCACAACTCACCCTTTCAGCATATTGTTTTTTCCTTCACTTCTCTGTCCTCGTTCATCCTAGTCTATTTACACCTCCTTCAGAGGTCAGCTCCACCATCCTGGGGTGGAAGATTGCAACCTCACGTGGTCAGCCCTGTTTCGACCAATGCAATCAACCCGGCGTGCACAACCAAATAAGATCAAATAGAACAAGTTGTCCTACAACTTTAGGCTGTGCACGCCATACGCAAGAAGAAGAAGCTCCACCATCATCATTCAGCAAGCAACAATGGCATTTATATCACTCTGAAGAAGGGTCTCCACCCTAAACGTCACCCATTCCTTCTCTCTAGAGATGCTGCCGGTCCTGCTTAGTTACTCCAGCATTTTGTGTCTATCTCTGGTGGAAAACAGCATCTACAGTTCTTATATATGGCATTTATATCATTTGCCTTCTCTTGGTCTCCCCACAACACATTGATTTCCTCTGTGCTCTCCCACCACCTTGCAATTTAAAATGCACTTGTTTCCTCACTCAATAGGTCATTGACTCAAAGCATTAACTCTGCTTTTCTCCCTATGGATGCTGCCTGAATTGCTGAGTCTTCCAGGATATTCTACTTTTATTGGTGAATTACAAGGGTTGACCAATGCTGCTGTTGAACAGGTTTTACAATTGTGCAGAGAAGCATGAAGGCAAAAAATGGACAGGGTGTGGATGTTTGGGAGGGCATAATGGAAGACTGACAGAGGAAGTAATCTGAGTGATTATTTGTGTATCCATTTAAGACTTTAATGGTGATTGGCAGTAAATTAGTCATCCATGGCAGAGTTTCCCATTAATAATGGCCACTGTCCTCTAACACCCACTTTGATCTATTGCTGAAACCCAGCCTTCAATCTCCAAAACCAGGAACATGCACGCTGTTTCCCCCCAACAGCAAGCCCCCTCCCACATGCACACACGCATACACACTCATGCACACACACACGCATGCACACACTCGCGCTCACACATGCACACATACACGCATACACACACACCCGCACATGCACAAACTCACACTTGCTCTCGCACACACACACAAACACACACACACACATACATACACACACGCTCGCACATACAGACACACACACACACACACACACACACACACACACACACACACACACACACACACACACACACACACACACACACACACACACACACACACACACACACACACACACACACACACACACACACACACACACACACACACACACCTCTTGTGCAAAGTCCTGCCATAACGCCTAGAAGGAATTCAAGCTGGGCAAAATCTTGTAATAACAGTAATAAGTTGATGTTCCATATGAAATAAGAAACTGAGACCCGGGGGTTAATTGATTAGTTGGTTGCTGACTAGGTAGAGTTTAGACAAATTTGTAGCATAAATTTAAGACTCATGTTGCTGTAGAAAATGTTGACATCCCAATGGAACAAACTACAAACACTAGTCATGTGATTGTTGGCAGAAACTTGCCCTCATTTATCAGACTTCAGTAGAATATTAATTGTGCAAAAGTTCAGCATTACAGATTTTATCTCTCTTTTGATTACTGCTTTGTACCTGATCGTTAGATATCATAGGAATTTACAGCAATCCCTGAATGTTCAAGTACCCAAAAGACAAAGCATTTCTCTGAAGCACTTATTGTGTTTACTCCAGAGTTTGGGTTAACCAAAGACAACACAAACTTCACAGACAGACTGAGTTTGTTGAGAAGTGCACACAGTGAAATCCCTCTGTGTAAAGAGAAATGTGATGCCTGACTAGGATGTTTAAAGGTAGATGATGAAAATTGGAAAATTCAAAGATTTAATGACTATGACTAAATCCGACCCTATGTAGTATATCTAGTGTATCCCTAGAGAGATGTACGGTGGGTAGGAAGACGAACTAGCTTTTCTCATCTCATTTTCCAAAATAATGATGACTTTATCGCTTTCCATTGCAACGTTCAAGTGTTTTGAGTTGCATGAAATGCATCGAAGAACTTCATAATTCTACCAAGACTATCCTCTCAATAGTGGTCAGTCGTGCTTCGAAGATATTCTCCTAATTGTCTGCTCCAGGTTTTATTACTTTAAACGCATTTCATTACTTTAAGCACATGATCTTGTAACTGGAATTTGTTCTTGAGAATCATCAAATCCAAGATGCTGCTTCATACGTTGTACCTTTCCATAATATCCTCAGATCAGTCACATCCTTGTGGATTGCAGTGCCTCGGTTATCTCTCGTAATTTCGTTTTAGTTTAGTTTAGTTTAGAGATACAGCGTGGAAACAGGCCCTTCGGCCCACCCAGTCCATGCTGAACGGTGATCCCCGTACACTACACTATCCTACACAATAGGGACAATTTACAAACTTTACTGAAGCCAACTAACCTACAAACGTCTTTGAAGTGTGGGAGGAAGCTGGAGCACCTGGGGAAAACCCACGCAGTCACGGGGAGAACATACAAATTCCATACAGGCGGTACCCATAGCCAGGATCAAAATCAGGTCTCAGGCAGCAACTCTACCGCAGAACCATCGTACCACCATTCATTCCATGTTTCATCTTTCCTATCAAATTCCATCACCTGCAGCCTCCTTGAAGGCCCCATATATCACCTCCCAACCTCTCTCCCGATCCCCACCCTTCCCTGCCCCATCAAACTCCATCTCCCAATCTTAAGGAAGGCCTCCTTAAGGAAGGCCTCCTCAGGAAGGCCCTCAGCATCCATAAGGACTCATCACACCCCTGCCACGGTCTGTTTCAACTACTTCCCTCCGGCAGACGTTACAAGGCCTTCTACGCCCGAACCTCTAGACTCAGGAACAGTTTTATCCCAAGAGCTATAGCGGCTCTGAACCGGCCCTAATGAGTGCCCCCCCACCCACTCCCTTTGGACAGTCTCCCTCAGATGGTCACGTCAATCAATTCAGCTTGCTTATTTATGTATTGTATTTATTTACCTTTCTTGTACATCAGTGGAGCTGCACACTAAATCTCGTTGCACTGACGTGCAATGACAATAAAAGATATATTATTATTATTATTATTATTATTACTTCCTCACCTGGATCTACCTATCATTTGCTAACTCATGCCCCACACCTCTTTATACTGGCTATCTCCCCTCTACCCTTTCAGACCAGATGAAGAGTCTCAACCTGAAACGTTGACTGTCCATTTCCATCCACAGATGCTTACTGATCGGCTGAGTTACTCCGGCACTTTGTCTCGATCATCGGTATAAACCAGCGTACGTAGTTCCTTTCTACATATGCTTTCTGATTATTTTTGTTGTCTTGCTTTTATGGATTGCTTGGTGTAGGACATTGATAAATATCTTGGTGATATTAAGTTACAAGGTGTCGAGTGCATCCTTGGATTATATTCTATGCTTTAAATTATCAACAGAATTACAAAAGGCTTTCAATGAAAGTTTTCTCTTCAATTAGGCATTCAGACTATTTGCCTGAGGGAATCTAATTAATGAGTCTCGGGCTATTTGTTTGGGATGGATTATGTGGGAACTTCGAAAGAAAAGGCACAAGGGGAGGAGAGAGAAGGATAAAGTAGTTATTTATATAATTATTCTAAAGGAAGCGCATCATATTGTGTAGGAAGGAACTGCAGATGCTGGTTTACACCACAGACACAAAATGCTGGAGTAACTCGGTGGGAAAGGCTTTGCTGGACTATCTTGCACTAAACGTTATTCCCTTTGTCCAGTATCTGTACACTGTGGATGGCTTGTTTGTAATCATGTATAGTTTTTCTGCTGATTGGGTAGCACGCAACCAAAAGCTTTTCACTGTACCTCAGCATATGTGACAATAAACTAAACTAAACAACAACAAAAAATTGGAGGTTACGGCTCTCAGGCACCTATACCTTCTTCCCGGTGGTAGCAATGATGTGAGAGTGTGGCCAGGGTGGTATGGATCTTTGATGATATTAGCTGCTTTCTCGAGGCAGCGCTTCCTGTAGATCTCTTCGACGGTGGGGAGGTCAATATCCGCGGTGACCTGGCAATGATCGCAGGCCTCCTTCATTCCTGAGCATTCCTCTGCCCTCATCCCTTGTTCTGTTTAACACAGGTTCCGGATCCCTGTGAAATTCTTGTAAACCCGAGAGATAAAATCAATGAAAATGGAGAATTGTAAAAGTTGCAAAAAGAAAACGATAAAATCTTAGTGAAACAATTCCAGAAATCCTAGGAGAAATGGCTTAGTATGAATGTGTGATTCATTATATATTCTTTGGCCATTTGCAACTATACATTCAACTGGATCACCCAATGAACTGGTGGTGTTCTGTCCCATTGAGTCCCCATAGTTGCTGATGATACATTTGCCTGAAATCCAAGGCACCAGAATGCCGTGACACTGAGTTTCTGAATGGTCTATTGCTTTTGATATACGTCAGGTTGACAAATTGTCATTCTTCACTTTCGGCACAGTTTTGTTTAAGTTTTGTTTCCAGAACCAGAGGATGCCTGTCTGTGTGTGAGACTGGAGAATGTACATGCTCATGCTGCTCGTGTTCCGCTGCTCATCCCCGCTGTACAGTCAACATAACACGTTGACAACAGCATTATGCTCAAGAGCAGAAGGCCACATTAAAGGTTGATATTGTCTCATTTTGGTTTTTCTCCAGCAGAGAACAGCAAGGTGCTAAATCCTGCATTTCCAATGGGCTCATTAAATCGCAGTAGGCAACCTGTAAACAGTATTAGAGAGAGTAAATAAACACAACACTTTGTTCAGTCGTATTTTTCCAGAGCTTATTATAAGCAAACAATGGAGAAAATTAGACTGAACAAACCAGCCCCTCCACACAGCAGATTGATGCACATTATGTATTTAGAAGCCTAAAGATTACTTCAGTTTGTGCCAGCAGAGGTCACTAGGCAAATAAATCGGTAAAGAACAACACTGTTTTCCAAACATTAGGCAGTGTGCTCTGACCTACATTCTCTTGTCAACTCCCAACACTTTAGAGCACGAGCAACAGGTACATCCTGGACCGAGGACTGAGTCTGAAGGGTCTTGAGGGTGGGGGCTCCATCAGTCAGGTATTTCATAGCAAAAGGATTTGAGTATAGGAGCAGGGAGGTTCTACTGCAGTTGTACAGGGTCTTGGTGAGACCACACCTGGAGTATTGCGTACAGTTTTGGTCTCCAAATCTGAGGAAAGACATTCTTGCCTTAGAGGGAGTACAGAGAAGGTTCACCAGACTGATTCCTGGGATGTCAGGACTTTCATATGAAGAAAGACTGGATAGACTCGGCTTGTACTCGCTAGAATTTAGAAGATTGAGGGGGGATCTTATAGAAACTTACAAAATTCTTAGGGGGTTGGACAAGCTAGATGCAGGAAGATTGTCCCCGATTTGGGGAAGTCCAGGACAAGGGGTCACAGTTTAAGGATAAGGGGGAAATCCTTTAGGACCGAAATGAGAAAAACATTTTTCACAGAGAGTGGTGAGTCTCTGGAACTCTCTGCCACAGAAGGTAGTTGAGGCTAGTTCATTGGCTATATTTAAGAGGGAGTTAGATGTGGCCCTTGTGGCTAAAGGGATCAGGGGGTATGGAGAGAAGGCAGGTACAGGATACTGAGTTGGATGATCAGCCATGATCATATTGAATGGCGGTGCAGGATCGAAGGGCCAAATGGCCTACTCCTGCACCTGTTTTCTATGTTTCTATGTTTCTATGTATCGTGTTGTGAGTCGGGCAGGTCTGACAGGGTGGTGAATCAGAGGAAGGGGAAGGCCACTCCTATACAACTAACGGAGATTTAGGTGAAAGAGCCAGTGGACCGTTCCCACAGGTCCTGTACAAAGTTCTGTCCCCAACGCAACAGGAGGTCAAAGAAATTTTGTTTTGCAAACCATACGCTGTGATTGAGGAACATTAAGTTAGTGATTCGAGGGATCATTAGATCTGATGATATCAGAGGCAATGGACCTGGCAATGCAAAGGAAGCTGGTGCTCCCAGGGCTGATATCTGCAATTGGCCCGTTTCATGTTTGTTCAGATGGCAAATGGACTTATCTTCTTTCATTCCCTCAGCCAGGCAGGCACTCTCTCTATCTGCTCCAAATTAGTCTCCTTTTCTTCTCAAGGTGAAAGCAATCATCGGCCTGAATACCGATCTAATGATTAATTGCACATCAGGTGTTCTAGTTGATTCTTGGTCACCAGGCTAATGGAAAAGATGTCTCCATGGGACATGCAAATATACAAAGGATATTGCAAAACACACTGAAAACACACTTCATTCTTCATTGTCTGTGCAGTGTGACATAACGGAGTTACCCACATACCTGAGGTTGATTCAGAGGCTGAGCAAGTTTCGGGGGGGGTGGGGGGATTGCAACCTTCATGTGTTTCGACGAATGCAATCAACCTGGCATGCACTATCAAATAAGATCAAATAGAACAAGTTGTCCTGTTTAGGCTGCGCACACCATACACAAGAAGCAAGTTCCGGGATCAAATGTGTTCAAATTGGGGGAAAGAGATCCAGACAGGTCAGGAACTGATCAGCCAGGGGCTCCAGACAAGAGAGGGTCTATCCAGCTCAGGGTCCAGGCAGGACAGGAACTGCCCACTCCAGGGCTTCAGAGAGCACAGGGACCACCCACTGCAATCTTGCAGACAGGATAGGGATCGTCAACCCCAGCGCCCCAGAAATGAAGGGGCCATACAAGGGAAAGTTGCAGATAGGACAGGAAGCAACAACACCAGGCCTGCAAACAGGAGGTCACCTTGCAGACTGATAGTCTGAAGAAGGGTTCCAACCCAAAATGTCACGCATCTTTTTCCTCCAGAGATGATGCCTGATCCGCTGAGTTACTCCAGCACCTCATGACTATCTTCGGTCATCTTGATCATAGGCAGTTCCAAGGAAGATGCTGTGCCTGGGGGACTGTGACTCATAGCAGTTCAGCTCCAGAGTCATGGCGATATGCAGACTGAAACAAGCCTTTCAGCCCTTGGTCCAGAGCTTTCTTTACCTTGTTGATTCGGGTGTTCATCCAGATGTTTGCTAGATGCCGCACAAGAACCTGCCTCGGCCAACATCCAAGGCAGTGCTTTCCAAACCACCTCAAATGAAAAGATTTCTTCATAGATTCCCTCCACACTACTCACTGCCCACAAAACAGAGAGTTGTACTGTATGGAAACAGGCCCACAATGTCCATGGCGTACATGACGCCAAGTTAAACTAATCTCCTCTGCCTGCACATGATCCAAATCCCTTCAATCCCTGCATATCCATGTGTCCATCCAAAAGCCTATTAAATACAACAATAGCATCTGCCTCCACCACCACCCCTGGTAGCGTATCACAAACACTCTGTGTAAAAAAACTTGTCCCACATATCTCCTTTAAATGTTTCCCCATTAACATTAAAGCTATACCCTCTAGTCTTTGACATCTCTACCCTGTGATAAAGGTTCTTACTATCTCTCCTATCTATCTTCCTCATCATTTTATACACTTCTATCAGCCCTCCTCTTAGCCTCTGATGCTCCATAAAAAATAATCCAAGTTTGTCCAACCTCTCCTTATAGTGAATACCCTCTAATCCAGGCAGGATTTTGGTAAAACTCTTCTGCCCCCTCTCCAAAGCCTCCACTTCATTCCTGCAATGGGATGACCAGAACTGTAAACAATTCATTAGACAGGTACATGTACAGGTCAAGTTCGGAGGGATATGGACTAAACACAGGCAGGTGGGACTACTGTAGATGGGACATGTTGGCGGGTGTGGGCAAGTTGGGCCAAAGGGCCTGTTTCCACACAGCATCTCTCTATGACTCCAATACTCCAAATGCAGTATTACCAAGGTCCTTCAAAGCTGCAACATTTTAAACCCAAGTCTTGTCAATGTTTGCCAACGGGAAGGGTTTCTCACTGTCCACCTTTTCTGATCCTCTATTTCTGTCAGGGTCCCCAGAACTTCCTCCATTCCAAGGAAAACAACATCAGCCTAGCAAATTAATTAACTGCTACCTAATAATTAGTATTAAACATAAATAGCAACAATAGCATAATGTATCTTGATACAGCTGTTACTGGATCTTAACTACAGGTTAGTATCATAAAATAGTTATACATAATCAAGAATTCCTGTACGTACAGAGATTATATGTAGAAACAAAGAACTGCAGAAGTTGGTTTATACCAAATATAGACACAAAGTCTGGAGTAACTCAGCGGGTCAGACAGCATCTCTGGAGAAAAAGGATGAGTTACGTTTCAGATCGGGACCCAGTAGGTCCATTGTTGGCTAAGGAAGGCGTGATCTCAGGAGAAACTATGTGGAGAACTGTGGAACTGGTAAAATGACTAGGGTGGAGGAAAGGGGGCAAGGAGGGCGGGGGGAGGGGAAGGGTGTGTAAGATGAAGTTACTTAAAATTGGAGAATTTAAGGGGCTGCCCCACTTGGGCGACCTAATCCGCGAGTTCTGGCGTGTTTCCCCTAGACTCATACTCGCAGCATGATCGACACAAGGTCGTAGGAGGTCTTTTTAACTCTCCTTCATGCTCGAGAGTAGTCCCCGTGTACTCCAGGCCCCGTGTACTCCAGGCCTCAGCTAGGTCGCGGCGTGTTTTGCAACATGTTGAAAAATTCCCACGTGCAAAAAAAAGGTCGCCATGGAAAAAAGTCGAAATTTTTTTTAACTCGTAGGTTTAGTCGTAGTAGGTCGGCATGTTAGTCAAAGGTAATCGAAGATAGTCGTAGACAGTCTTCATCATAGTCGAAAGGAGGTCGAAGGAGGTCGTCTTCATTCTTCACTATTAGGTGTCCAATTTTCCCGAAGTTAGTCGTAGCTAGCCTAGGGGAGGTCTGCTACTTGACATTACTGGGTTGTATGCAAATCAAAGCATTTGTCTGTACCTAGGCACATGTGACAATAAAATCTCATTGAATCATCGAACCAGTTCAAATGTTGACCTCGCTGTCAACATCCGTCCTGAAAAGGACGCAAGCTACCAGCGACAATCGCAATTCCTTTCGACAAGGTCCCACATAAGAGATTAGTATACATACTTAAAGCACACGGTATTGGGGGTTCAGTATTGATGTGGATAGAGAACTGGCTGGCAGACAGGAAGCAAAGAGTAGGAGTAAACGGGTCCTTTTCACAATGGCAGGCAGTGACTAGTGGTGTACCACAAGGCTCAGTGCTGAGACGCCAGCTATTTACAATATATATTAATGATTTGGACGAGGGAATTGAATGCAACATCTCCAAGTTTGCGGATGACACGAAGCTGGGGGGCAGTGTTAGCTGTGAGGAGGATGCTAGGAGGCTGCAAGGTGACTTGGATAGGCTGGGTGAGTGGGCAAATGCATGGCAGATGCAGTGTAATGTGGATAAATGTGAGGTTATCCACTTTGGTGGCAAAAACAGGAAAGTAGACTATTATCTGAATGGTGGCCGATTAGGAAAGGGGGATATGCAACGAGACCTGGGTGTCATGGTACACCAGTCATTAAAAGTAGGCATGCAGGTGCAGCAGGCAGTGAAGAAGGCGAATGGTATGTTAGCATTCATAGCAAAAGGATTTGAGTGTAGGAGCAGGGAGGTTCTACTGCAGTTGTACAGGGTCTTGGTGAGACCACACCTGGAGTATTGCGTACAGTTTTGGTCTCCTAATCTGAGGAAAGACATTCTTGCCATAGAGGGAGTACAGAGAAGGTTCACCAGACTGATTCCTGGGATGTCAGGACTTTCATATGAAGAAAGACTGGATAGACTCGGTTTGTACTCGCTAGAATTTAGAAGATTGAGGGGGGATCTTATAGAAACATACAAAATTCTTAAGGGGTTGGACAGGCTAGATGCAGGAAGATTGTTTCCGATGTTGGGGAAGTCCAGAACAAGGGGTCACGGTTTAAGGATAAGGGGGAAATCTTTTAGGACCGAGATGAGGAAAACATTTTTCACGCAGAGAGTGGTGAATCTCTGGAATTCTCTGCCACAGAAGGTAGTTGAGGCCAGTTCGTTGGCTATATTTAAGAGGGTTAGATGTGGCCCTTGTGGCTAAAGGGATCAGGGGGTATGGAGAGAAGGCAGGTACAGGATACTGAGTTGGATGATCAGCCATGATCATATTGAATGGCGGTGCAGGCTCGAAGGGCCGAATGGCCTACTCCTGCACCTATTTTCTATGTTTCTATGTTTCTAATCAGTGGAAGCCATCGCTTGTCGCAGTAGATGATGGTGGTAGCAGATTTAGCTCGGGATACTTCCAGTTTCCAGCCCCGCGACGTGGACGCTTCTGCTCTGGGCCCATTGAACCGGTTGATGCTCTGCAAAGGATCGAACCTCTTCCTTCTGTTGAACACCGATGGAGATCCAGTTTTACATGGTCCATTTTCAATCCGTTTTTGTCCTGTGCTGGAAACCTTCTTGGATTTGTCAAAAGGTCAAACACTTCAGTGACATTTACTTGCGAGTTTCAATATAAAAGAACAGACAGCAATGCATTACTGCTGCAACATCGCTTTATTAAAACTCAGCCAGCCCCGATGCTCTCAATTATTAATACCGTGGCTGCGTTGAGGACATTCAGTGAGAGGAAAAATACAGAAGTTTTTAATTTAATAGTTCTGAAACATATCTAAGTATAACAAAAACAAAGTGTTCTATCCATAGTTTAACTGATGTGTATTTGGTATCCACAACAAGCTACAGCCCACTTAATGTGTTGTGTATATCATGATTACTTGAAAGGGGTATTTTAACAAAATCACAAAGGTTGCAATGTGTGAGGAAGGAGAAATAGCGAGGAGCAAGCAATTCAGGGCAATGGTAACATTTTGGAAAATATCGAAGCATATTCCTGTGAAATCACATTCTCTCCATCCTTCTCATTTAATGTCCAGAGCTCCTTTGCAGACTGATCAAACCACTGTAAATGTGGAAAAATGTAGAAACAAAGATGCTGGTTTACACCAAAGATAGACACAAAGTGCTGGAGTAACTCAATGGGGTCAGGCAGCATCACTGGAGAATAAGGATGGGTTACATTTCAGGTCTGTACCCTGCTCCCATCTTTCTCCCCCCTCTTCAATTAGTCTGGAGAAGGGTCTCGACCCGAAACGTCACCCATCCTTTTTCTCCAGAGATGCTGCCTGACCCGCTGAGTTACTCCAGCACTTCTTGTCTAATCTCAGGAGAAAAGGCAGACTGGAACCATGGCTAATTGTACGGCAATATTTGTGGCAGTCTTTTGGTTTATGATTTCAGGGATCGTAAATCTGATCATTTGAAAAGCAATTGGATTTGATAACTCGGAGGAATTAAATGTTCTCAGTCAAGCCATGGAAAACATCGAGCTGGATTAATCCATCTGCAGATATAAATATCAGCTAACTCATGCGTGGACATTCAGAAATACCTTACTCTTAAGAGTGGTAAATCAGGGTGCAGCATCATGCTGACAGCTAATAATTGCTGCTTAACTTCACCTTCAGGAGACTAACCTTGCTGGTCACACCCTGGGAACAAGAAGTTAAGGATTTATTTTTAATGTCATTTTGTAACCTATTCATTAAATGGGACAATGCCATTGCAAAGCTAATTGTTCCTTTTATCAGAGGCTTTTACAAATTCTGGCCTTTTTGGAAGTTGCAGGTTGGAACAGAAATAAAAATAACCTTAGTAACAAGGTTTATTTTTCATTTCTGCAGAGAATGTCTAATGCCATGGAGCAAGGGACATCTCAGCCAGTTTTCCAGGTAATCTTGCAATCTCCTGCTTGGCTAAGGGATCAGGAGAGCCCTTCACTGGGTTAATGTTAAAAAATGGAAGTATCACTCAAACCCCCACCCCCCCACCCCCCCACCCCTCCCCTCCTTTAAAGAGGCTCGACTGGGATTTCAAGGAACTGCAGATGCTGGACTCTTGAGATAAACACAAAGTGCGAGAGGAATTCAGTCAGTGTCTGTGGAGGACATGGATAGGTGACATTTCAGGTCTGGAGCCTTCTTCAGGCCTGACCCAAAACATCTCCTAATCCATTCCCTCCACAGACTATGAGTTTTGTTCAAGTTTCCAGCAGCTACAGTGGAATGGACAGTGGACAGTTATGATCAGGACATTCTGCAGCTAATCACTGGAGTTAGCTGCTTGGAATCGATAGGCTTTATAGATGGCAAATTTCTATTACAGTTAAGTACCTTTAAGAAAAACTAAGAATAAATACAGAAGAGAAAATGCTCCTGGTAATTTATTATTATCCATTTGCAATTTGTTCTGGAAATGAGAGATAAAGGTGAGATATAAATGTGCATGTATGCAGTGTCCTTCACAACCTCCAGACAAGCCAAAGAACGCTGTAGAGCAAAAGTATTTTTGAGTCTATATTTGAACTATAATGAATGTGTCAGTCAATTGCCATTCAACAAATGATAACATTTCTCGCAAGAAATAGGGAAGTGAAAATAATCAGATAATGTGCTTTGGTGACAAAAGCTGAAGTTTAAAGGAACTATATACAGGTGTAAATTGTATATGCATGGATGGGGAAAGGTCTGAATGGTTTAACATCGAAAATGCGAAACAGAGGACATAGGTTTAAGGTGAGGGGGAAAGATTTAATAGGAACCCGAGGGGTAACTTTTTCACACAAAGGGTGGTGGGTGTGTGGAACGAGCTGCCAGAGAATGTAGTTGAGACAGGTTTAAGAAACAGTTAGACAAGTACATGGATAAGACAGGTATGAGCCAAACGCAGGCAGGTGAGAATAGTGTAGATGGGACATATTGGGACATGTGGGCAAGTTGGGTCGAAGGGCCTGTTTCCATGCTGTACGACTCTATGATGCCATGACTCTAAGTGGGGCCAAGAAGTGGTTCAGCTGCGGATGAGCTCTAAGTTAGAATGCAGGACCACAAAGGTAATAACCGAGCTAAGTGAAAACTGGCATTGGGTCATGAATATCAGAGGGTCAAAGATTGATGTTGGATAAATGGAATTAGATTGATGCAGCAGTTGCCGTGGCAATGGAGGAATGTGACAACAGTTCGGACGACGTGGCCTTTACTTGACTTGGTCTGTGACCAGGAACCTGGCCAGTTGAATAGTTTGGTCTGTAGATAGGACTTTAAACTCAAATGTTGGTCTGGTAGTGGTTGTAGTGGCGGAGGGGATGTAGGTAAATGGAAACAAATGAGGGGAAGTTTAGAAAGTTAAATAGAATGGACATGCTTACAATGCAGTGTAGCAAACATATATGATAATCAGAGTTTTAAAGGAAGGGTCATACTTCATTTTCTACCTATCCACTATTTATGTGGGTCAGGTCATGAAAGGAATATGATGGAATACTCTGCAATTGCCTAAATGATTATGGTCCTAATACTTGCCAATAATCTCATCACCATCATCCAGGACAAAGCTACCTGTTTAAATGGCACCTCATTCATCATCCTGAACTGTCAACTCCTGGTGCAGTGTGATTGTCCCAAACCAACAACCATTTCCACCAAGAAGGATAAAACCCCGTGGGTGCATGAGAACACCACCACCTGCAGGTTCCCCTTCAAGTTGCATCCCATCCTGACTTAGAAATACATCATTGCTCATTCAGCATCCCTGAGTCAAGATGCTGGAGCATTTCGGGTCGGGACCCTTGTGTCTGAAGAAGGGTCCCTCTCTGAAACATCACACACCCTTTGTCTCCAGAGATGCTGCTTGACCCGCTGAGTTACTCCGGCACTTTGTGTCTATCTTCGGTATAAACCAGCATCTGCAGCTCCCTCCTGGACATAATGCTCCTTAGCACCATTTAGTACAACTGTAACATAACATCCCAACTTCTACACTCAATAGCCTGACTGATGAAGATCAAGGTACCAAAAGCCTTCTTGACCACCCTGTCTACCCGTGATACCCCCACAATCTACCCAGTGTTCCAGATCTTTGATGTATGGTCAGAAATGGAAATAATTGGAAATGAATGTGTTTACAAATGCAGAGAAAGGAAGATGGAGAGATCAAGGGGGAAGATGTGTGATAGATTGGAGATGGGGAGAGAGTATGACTGGGGGTGGCATGACTGGGAGAGAGTGGCGAAGATGGGTGGATATCAGAAGGGGTGTCTGTAAGTGAGAGGGGTGATATCTGAAGCCTGAAATAGCAGAAGATGAGATGGGGAATACTGAATATTGGGAAGGTGGAATGGGACACTGGGATGTCTTATTATGTAACATCGTTGAAGTTGTAAAACCTCAGTCAGAAGATGCTTTTCCCTCAAGCAGCTTGAAATATCAATGACCTGAAACATTATTTCTGTTTCTCTCCTCTCACCTGCTGCCTGACCATCTGAGCATTCACAACAATGATTTCAATCATTAAAGGAATTCTCTGTTGCACTCTCCCATGTGTACAGTAGGACCCCAGATGAAAGGAAGGAACTCACACACACATACAGACAGACACTTGCACAATTTGAGGGCATCTCAATGCCACACTTAGTCAAATGCTGCGAGAGATGTTAAAAATAACAGGCTACTCAACACTTTGAGATCTAAGGAAACGGGCATCACTGACCAAGTCAGTTTTTGCTTTGTTCTGGCCTGTTCCCTCCCCTATACTTCCAGCCTGACCCGAATTGTCACCCAACCTTTGTCTCCAGAGATGGTGTCTGACCCGCTGAGTTACTCCAGCACTTTGCGTCTAACATTGGCTCGGTTTCTCTCTCCACGGATGCTGCCCGACCTTCTGAGTATTTCCACCATTATTTTGGTTTGATGTCAGATTCCCAGCATCTGCTGCGTTTTGCCTTTGTCTTAGCAATGGTTGAATTGTTTCATTCCACCGATTACGCTGCACAGTCAGGCTCATAGAATTGAGCAGTGTCGCTGAAGAATGTAGCAGTCCTTTTCGTACAGAGAGTGATTGCGTTACCTGAATTAATTACACCAGCTAAGCAAGCAAGGAAAGGGCAATTTGTCTTTTCACATTTCAGTGAAGAATGAGGCCGTTCTGGGCTGGCATGTTGATTTAGTCCCCGTTCCTCAAGTAATCAAGCAACCACTGGATTTCCACGTGGTTTAGTGTAATGGCTTCATTTTTCAATTGTCTGTTCCCGGAATCACGAGTGTTCTCCTTCCAACAACAGCACAAGTTGAATCACTCCTCATTAATTCACTTTCACCCAAAGACTCTGATTAATAAAAACAAAGATGATTATTTTCTATGGTGTGGTCTGCATGGATCATTTCCCAGAAGTCTGGAAAGCAACATTCAACACAACTCCCTAGATCCCATCGCTTAGTGAGCAGCACGGTGGCGCAGCGGTTGAGTTGTTGCCTTACAAGCGCCAGAGACCTGGGTTTGATCCTGTCTGTAGGGTGCTTGACCTCTGTGGGTTTTCTCCAGGATCTCTGGTTTCCTGCCACATTCCAAAGAGGCACAGGTTGGTAGGTTGGTCTATTTGTAAATTGTCCCTAGTGTGTGTAGGACAGGGTTATTGCGTGGGGATCGGTGGTCGGCGCGACTCGGTGGGCCAAAGGGTCTGTTTTCGTGCTGTATCCCTAAACCAAACTAAACTAAACTAGTTACATAGTTACAGATTAATCGCCTGGTCAAGTGGCTACAATGGGCCAGTAGGAGTGTGAGTTGTTTCCAACAGCAGTAGTTAAAGCCATACTACATAACTTAAAATATAGAACAGTACGGCACTGGTACAGACCCTTCAGCCCACAATGTCCATGCTGAACATGATGCCAATTGAAATTAATCTCCTCTGCCAGCATATGATCCATTCCCTCCATTCCCTGCATATCCAAGCCTCAAGTGCCACCGCCATATCTTCCTCCACCATCACCCAGCATTCTCTTTGTAAAGAACTTGCCCCGCACATATCCTATAAACGTTGTCTCTTTCATCTTTAAGCCATGCCCTCTAGTCTTTGACATCTGCACCCTGAAAAAAGCTTCTGACTGTCGGTCTTATCTATGCCTCTCATAATTGTATATATGGAATTGCATATATTTCATACAATGCTCAGATACAGCCAGAGTACCAAGATACTGCAGCTGCCCTTAGAAACTGCATCTGTGCTGAGAAATGTAGAAACAGGAACTGCAGATGCTGGTTTACAAAAAAACACAAAGTCCTGGAATGACTCCAGATGTAATGTTGAGGCTCTATAATGGCAATGGTCAGACTGCATTTGGAGTAGTGCGAGCAGATTTGGGCCCCATATCTGAGGCAGGCCATTCTGGCCCTGGAGAGGGTCCAGAGGAGGTTTACAAGAACGATTCCAGGAAAGAGTGGGTTAGCATGTGATGCGGGTTTGACAACACTGTGCCTGTACTCTCTGGAGTTTAGGTTGAGGGGGGACCTCATTGAAACTTACAGAATAATGAAAGGCATAGATAAGAGTGGATGTGGAAAGGATGTTTACACTGGTGGGAGTGTCTAGGACCAGAGGGCATAGCCTCAGAATTAAAGGGCACTCTTGTAGAAAGGAGGTAAGGAGGAACTTCTTTAGTCAGAGGGTAGTTAATCTGTGGAGAACAATGCCACAGAGGGCTGTGGAGGCCAAGTCAGTGGATACTTTAAGGCAGAGATCGACAAATTCTTGATTAGAATGGGTGCCAAGGGTTAGGGGGAGAAGGCAGGAAATTTGGATTAGGAGGCAAAAATTAGCCATGATTGAATGGTGGAGTGGACTCGATGGGCCGAATGGCCTAATTCTACTCCTATAACTTGTGAACTTGTGACTCAGCAGGGCAGGCAGCATCCCTGGAGAACATGGATAGATGAAGTGTATCGACCCGAAACATCACCTATTGGTGTTCTCCAGAGATGCTGCCTGACCCTCTGAGTTACTCCAGCACTTTGTGTCTGCTTTTGAAGCTGTAGCTGTACCGAGAAATTAAAGCAATGCAGAGAAACCGCAAATGTACAGATCAATTGGATTTATTTCGGGAAACCGCTGCTGTACTAAGTCCCTGTAGATCTATTGAGGAGGAGATGATGTACTGAGATGTGGATACAGGTGTGCCGAGAAGAAGCCACAGCAGTGAGTGGTATGTGGGGTGGGGGACAGGTTTGCAGTGGTGATACAAGTCTACACTTCACCCACCTTTACCTGTGTGTGTGGATGTAATTATGTGAAGCACTTTGGGGTCAATGCAAGTTGACTAAAAATGTGCTATATAAATAAAGAAATTTAATTTAATTTACATTTCCCTGCAAGTCTGCAAAGCAAATTGTACCATAACTCCCTACATTTAGTTAGATGCCAATCCTTCTGTTTAATCAAATAAGTATTATATCAGATCAACTTATTATGTGGTGAGTTACAAAACTCTTCTCATCAATCCTCCCCGTTACATTAAAGTTACAGTAACTTCTATAATGTTCTGCTAATCAGAGTTTAACAGGAGGACTCGACAGTGTTGCAAAGGCCCACTCACGGTTCACATTCATTGATGTTAGAGGATGCTGTGTAGTCATTTCTTCGTGTTGTGATCCAAGTTATCAGACAATTTGCTACCTGAATCAATTCTGTCACAGGCTCTGTTCCCTGCTGGTTCTTGGTTTCTTGGTCCTCCAAAATATTCCAAATGGAATTTAAACTGGAGGTGGTGGAGGGAGGACTTAGGCTTTGCAAGACAAAGCCCCTCTCTCCTCCCCACGTCAGTTGCTCCAGCATTTCCGTGTCTATCTTCGATGTTCTACGGGCCGAGGTTCTCCGCACGGGAGCTGGGTCCTGCGGCGAGATGCTTTGTGCGGTAAAGGGCCCCCTCTTGTGGAGAGCTGCTGAATCCCAGCTGACAATCAAAAACATTGTTGATGCTGCAAATCCCAACTAAAAGGTGTCCCCGATGCACAGAGTCACAAACCGAATTCACCAAAACATTCCCATTCCTTCGCCTCCACAGATGTCGCCTGACTCACTGAGTTCCTCCGCCAATGCATTGTTTAGTACTGAAAACAGATAAAGTTGCAAAGCTTCAGCAGCTCAGGCCACAGCTGTGAAAAGAGACACAAAGTGCTTTAGTATCTGGTGTTTAAGAAGGAACTGCAGATGCTGGAAAATCGAAGGTACACAAAAATGCTGGAGAAACTCAGCGGGTGCAGCAGCATCTATGGAGCGAAGGAAATAGGCAACGTTTCGGGACGAAACGTTGCCTATTTCCTTCGCTCCATAGATGCTGCTGCACCCGCTGAGTTTCCCCAGCATTTTTGTGTGCTTTAGTATCTAGTCTGAAGAAGGGTTTTGACCCGAAACTTTGCCTATTTCCTTCGCTCCATAGATGCTACCTCGCCCGCTGAGTTTCTCCAGCATTTTTGTCTACCTTCGATTTTCCAGCATCTGCAGTTCCTTCTTAAACAAGTGCTTTAGTATCTTTCGGCCCAACTTGCCCACACCAACTCGTCCCACCTTTCTGCATTTGGCCCCAATGCCTCGAAACCAATCCTATCCATGCACTTGTCCAAATGTGTTTTTAACGCTGTGAAAGTGCCAGCCTCAACTACTGAACCGCTACCTACCTGCCTACAACTATCGAGTCCTTGAACCCAAGTTCTAGCTCGACAACGGAACACTACAGATCACCTCTAGCACCACCAAGGACTGGTTTCACAATTCCAAATTATGTTTAGCACCAATGCTTTGTTTTTTCAGTCCTTTGTTGTTTTTACCAAAAAAATTGCGATTTATTAACAATTTATGCCTTTGTCTGTTCTCTGAGTATATGCATTGTTCTCTGAGTCTGTGTACCTGTGATCCTGCTGCAAACAAGATTTTAATTGTATTTGTGGCAGTCTGTATTTATGCATATGCCAATAAACTCAACTTGTCTTGAGTCTGTGCAAACATCCAGCAGAGCACTTTCATTAATGGGCGGCCATGGTGGCACAGCGGTAGAGTTGCTGCCTTACAGCACTTACAGCGCTGGAGACCACAGGTGCTGTCTGTACGGAGTTTGTACGTTCTCCCCGTGACCTTCTGGGTTTCCTCCGAGATCTTCGGTTTCCTCCCACACTCCAAAGACGCACAGGTATGTAGGTAAATTGGCTTGGTGTATGTGTAAGCTGTCTCTAGTGTGTGTAGGAGAGTGTTAATGTGCGGGGATCGCTGGTCGGTGTGGACTCGGTGGGCTGAAGGGCCTGTTTCCTCGCTCTATCTCTAACCTAAACTAAAAATTAATCTCAATGCCCACATTTCCCTATCACTTTCCTCATCTGCCCATCCGCTCCTAATAACCACCCCCTACTCTCCTTCCGTGCACTTACTCTCGGGGCAATTTGCAGTGTCTAAATCACCCATCGGCATTTCCCTGGCCAGTGGGAAGGCAATGGTTACGGGACAGCATGCAAGTTCCATGTAAACACGAATGTGGGAAGAAACCAGATCACCCAGAGAAAACCCACGTGGTCACAGGGTGAATATACAAACTCTGTATGGACAGCACCCATAGAAACATAGAAAACAGGTGCAGGAGGAGGCCATTCGGCACTTCGAGCCAGCACCGCCATTCATTGTGATCATGGCTGATCGTCCCCTATCAATAACCCGTGCCTGCCTTCTCACCACATCCCTTGACTCCGTTAGCCCCTAGAGCACTATCTAACTCTCTGTTAAACCCACCCAGTGACTTGGCCTCCACTGCCCTCTGTGGCAGGGAATTCCATAAATTCACAACTCTTTGGGTGAAAACGCTTTTTCTCACCTCAGTCTTAAATGACCTCCCCTTTATTCTAAGACTGGGGCCCCTGGTTCCATCCGTAGTCAGTATTGAACCCGGGCCTCTGGCATTGTAAGGCAGTAACTCTACCGCTGCGCAACTGTGCCGCCCTATGTTTTATGTTCTAACTCTCCCCTGGTTCTCCTCTCACCTCTCACACACAAGTGGCAATTTACTGACCGCAATTAACCCACCAGGCAGCACGTCTTTGGGATGCGAGAGGAAACTGGAGCACCTGTGCACAAGAACGCAAGTTAATAAGAACAAGAGTAAGACCTACAATCCTACCCCGCCATTCCATCAGTTGAGTTGCCAGGGCTTTACACGGATGAAACATAACAGTGACAGTGAAACTCAACACAGGCAACACCTGAGAACAGGCTCGAATCTGGGTCACTCTGGTCACGAGCTATCAACACCACCTGTTGTACATATTGAACACAAGGAAAGTCTTACAACTGTGAGAGGAATAGACCCACAGAGTCTCCTGCCCAGAGTAGAGGTATCGTGAACCAGAGGGCACAGTCTTTATGGTGAGGGGGGAAAGATTTAAGAGGAATTTGATGGGCAACTTTTTCACGCAAAGGGTGGTAGGTGTACGGAACAAGCCGATGGAGGAGGTAATTGAGGCAGGTACTAATGCAACTTTCAAGAAACATTTAGATAAGTACATGGATAGGAGAGGTTTAGAGGGATATGGGCCTGGGACTAGTGTCGATGGGACATGTTGTAGATAGAAACATAGAAACTTAGAAAATAGGTGCAGGAGTAGGCCATTCGGCCTTTCGAGCCTGCACCGCCATTCAATATGTTCATGGCTGATCATCCAACTCAGTATCCTGTACCTGCCTTCTCTCCATACCCCCTGATCCCTTTAGCCACAAGGGCCACATCTAACTCCCTCTTAAATATAGCCAACGAACTGGCCTCAACTACCTTCTGTGGCAGAGAATTCCAGAGATTCACCACTCTCTGTGTGAAAAATGTTTTCCTCATCTCGGTCCTAAAAGATTTCCCCCTTATCCTTAAACTGTGACCCCTTGTTCTGGACTTCCCCAACATCGGAAACAATCTTCCTGCATCTAGCCTGTCCAACCCCTTAAATTGGGACATGTTGGCAAGTTGGGCTGAAGGGCCTGTTTCCACACAGTGTGACTCTATGACTGACCACTTTCTGATATCAGCATTGCCCCTGAACTTTCCCTTATAAATATGTTCAGCTAGTTTACCGCGCCTTTCCCCTGTATGTCCACAATAAGCCCAATGCTGGGAAAGCTCTGATAAACGCCTCACTGCTTCAGACTGCTGTTGATGATTGTTTGGGTTTTACAGTGAGTCCATCTGCATGAATGGAGAGATAGGGTTTGTGTTTCTGCCGCACAATCAGTTTCTAATTAGTTATCATCAGCCTTTCTCAAAACAAGGCGGTTTCTAGATAAAGTAATTCTCAAAACAAAGCACGATAAACAGGAAGGCTTGGGCCCAGTTTCTCTGTGCTTCCATTTCCTCCCTCTCCAGAGGATGTCTGGTTTTCTCCAGACATATGATATCTCTCTTCGAAGTTACATTTATCCCGATCTTTACACCAGGTGTGCATATAATTTCAGAGCAGACTGGCCTCTGATCATTAGGGTTCTAACACTTCGGTGCAGACAAATCTTTGATCATGGAACTGACCGATATATTGCTGAATTTCATGTTCATAGTTTCTAGGAGCAGAATAAAGCCATTCGGCCCATCAAGTTTAGTCCGTCATTCAATCATGGTTGATCTATCTTTCCCTCTCAACCCCATTCTTCTGCATTCGCTCCATAATCATTGACACCCTTACTAATCAAAAATCTGTCAATCTCCGCCCTAAAAATATCAACTGACGATGAATTCCACAGATTCACTACTGTCTGACTTCTCATCTCCGTTCTAAAAGCACATCCTTTTATTCTGAGGCTATGGTCTCTGGTCCTAGACTCTCCCAGTGGAAACATCCTCTCCACATTCAATCTATCCAGGCCTTTCACTGTTCTGTAAGTTTCAATGAGCCCCTCTCCCCTCACCCCCATCCCCTCATCCTTCTAAATTCTAGTGAGTACAAGCCCAGTGCAGTCCAACGCTCATCTTATGGTTACCCAATCATTCCTGTGATCGTTCTCGTAAACTGTTGCTCAACCCTTCTCCCTTCCGCATCTGTAACCCCCTCAGGCCCTAAGGTCCCTCCATCAGAACTCCTCTGTCTGGCCACATCCACAAAGTGAGGAAGACAAGGTTACATTGTCAGTGGGGACTGACCAGGCATTATAAATCTGAAACTGATCTGTTTACAGAAACTGCCTAAGTTCCTGGGTATTTCCTCCACTGTCAGTCAGGCCACACGCAAATTGGAGAAACAGCACCTCATATTTTGATTGGGCAGCTTACAACCCAGCGATATGAACGTTGATTCCTCTAACTGCAAGTAACCCGTGAATTCCTTCCCTCGCTCCTCCGCCACCCTAGTCATTCTACTAATTCCACTGTTCGCATCCTTGTATCTCTTTGTTATCACCTCTTCCCCAGCCAACAATGGGCCATTATGGGCTCCACCCTTCCTTGGCCATCTGTTGCCAGTCCTGCTTTGTCCTGGCCTTTTCTTACCCCCAGATCCCTCCCCTCTCCTTTCATTCAGAAGAAGGGTCCCGACCCATAGTGTCATCAATCCTTTTTCTCCAAAGATGCTGCCTGACCCGCTAAGTAATTAAAGCACTTTGTGTCTATCTCCAGAATTTCCTGCTAGTACTTTGGATCTATGTCATCAAAGTATTTTTATAATTGCTTCCCTGTCTGTCTGACACGAGCCTCTTGCATCATTCCCTATCTGCATCACCAGTCACTGTGCCAGCAGTGCAGTCAGGCATTGAGGTATTGCTGCTTGAAGTTCCTACTGCTCTGCTGTTCCCCACTCTCACTTCCTTGTAGCTTTTCCCATGAGTTTTCCAGCTTCCTCCTGCACCCAAAATACACGCAGTAACTTACCCCTCTGAGGAGCCAAACAGCAAATGGAATTAAAGAGCTAATGAGCATTGCAGGTAAGAATAAGATGCTGGAGTAAAGGGAAATTAAAAGAAAGATTAAAACGGATGGGATTGCTCTCCCTGGGAGACAGCATGAACCCGATGGGCCGAATAGTTCCATGGGGTCTGGAGCCAATGTTGAGGCTTCCTGGACCACCCCTTCCTGACTGTAAACCAAGGAGGCATCATCACTAATGGGTCTCATAAGGTCATAAGTGATAGGAGCAGAATTAGGCCATTCAGCCCATCAAGTCTACTCGGCAAACACTCGCCAGCCCCGGCTCCCCGTCCGCATCTGCCCCCGCCGCTGCTTCTGTTTCCATCCCTCCCTCCGCTCCAGCTCGCCAAAAGCCGCGGCCCATGCAGTTGATATTAGTTTTGAAATTCTCGTTGATCACAGAATTTCTCACGACAAGAGCGTGAAAAACTGTGTGATCAGCGTGAGAGCGCGAGAATTGGGCAAAATGCGCGAATCTCACGCTCAATGCGTGAGAGTTGGCAGCTCTTCATAAGGTCAAAGTGAGAGGAGTAGAATTATGCCCTTCGGTCCAACAAGTCTACTCTGCCATTCGATCATGGCTGATCTATCTCTCCCTCCTAACCCCATTCTCCTGCCTTCTCCCCATAACATCTGACACCCGTACAAATCAAAAATATATCTATCTCTGCCTTAAAAATATCCACTGACTTGGCCTCCACAGCCTTCTGTGGCAAAGAATTCCCCTCTGACTAAAGAAATGTCTCATCTCCTTCCGAAAAGAACGTCCTGGTGTATTTGACAATAAATTAATCTCAATCTGCTCCAGTTATTGATATTTGAGGTGTTTTACACTGGAAACTAAAGTGCTTGGAAGAAAGAAAATCCCACGAAAAATGGGTAATAAGAATCCCAGACAACAGTAATAATGGCAAAGAGCACCACCTACAGTAGATCTCGTTCAGGTTAATGCAACCTGCATGTCACAGTGTTTTCCTGGACTGTTGAATATATTTCTGGCCCACTGTGCGAGGTAACTGCCCCTGTAACAGGACTGCACCCGAGTCTGCTTGTATCCAGTATCACCGATTTTCCGGCAACTGGTGGCCCAGTCTTTAATCCAGACAAAATTATGAAAATTAGGAGAAATTAGGAGAAAAATCCCCCCTGGAAGTCCCCCCAAAAATCTGGTGCCGAGGACAGGTGATGCGGCCGATCTCGACCTCATCAGGAGTTCTGCGGCCGATCTGAGTCTAATTGGCCCCCTGTAGCCGGGGCTCTGGAACTCCGACCCGGCCGTTCTCATCGCCGACTTCTGAAGCTGAATTTGCGTGCCAGTATCTCGCCCCCTTTACGGCCTAAGCGAACCCTCCCGGTACCGTTCGACTCCTCTCGGAGGCCGTGACCTCTGCAGGTCCAGCAAAAGGGACAATCCTGCAAGCCTCTGGAACCAAGGGTGCTGGAAAATCGGTAGCGTACCTGTACCGTGCATGGCCTTCTACCTGTGCCAGGTGTGGTACTGTTCTGTGCCTGCACTGTGTCATCATGCTCTGCCTATGTCTGATGTTGACAACCCTCTACCTCTTGAATCCAGCATCTACTTGCAATTTGATTTTTAGCTTTCCCCGGGCCGTTTCACTGACAATACCTCATATCAAGTTACTGGAGAGGCCAGGATCTGGGGGGGATAATTAGCTGCAAATAATCGGACATTTGAATATTTCACACTGGGGCTGGTGATTGAGTAAAGGGGTAGCCTCTTCCTCTCAATGCTTACTGCCCTCGTGGCCAGTAATGGGCTGACCTGAACATTTAAACAGTGAGCTGAAGGACAATGACAAACTTGTAATCCTCAAGAACTGATGTTTTTAATTCCTAAAATCAAAGACAAATTCCTCTCCAGTCAGAAGGAGGACAGTCTGATCTTTCATCTCGAGGGGTGGTATAAACAGTCTGAGAGAGTAACCCTGAGGCTGTAAACCTGCTCATCGAATGGTAGGAATTTTCTGCAGTTTTCAGCCAGACATTCACTTAAAGATACTGTAAATGTCCATCTCGGGAATTGAATGTGTCACAAGAGCTGAAATAAGTAGGAGCAGGAGTCGTCTAGCCAGGCCCCTCCAGCCTGCCCCGCCATTCAATATGATCAAGGCTGATCTGTGCTGGCCTCAACTCCTCTTTTGTGCCAGTTCCCACATAATCAACAATACCTCCAAAGACACAGGTTTGCAGATTAATTCGCTTGGTAAAATTGTAAATTGGCCCTAGTGTGTCGGGTAACGCTAATGTGCGGGGATCGCTGGTCAGCGTGGACCTAGTGGGCTGAAGGACCTGCTTCCGTGCTGTATCTTTAAACTAAACTAAAATTTCATCGATGTTTCAAATATCCATCTACAGTGGCATGAGGGCATAACAGCTAGAACTGCTGCCTCGTAGCTCCAGGGACCCAGGTTTAAACGTGACACCTTGGGTGCTGTCAATAAGTATATCCTCCACGTGCTCCACATCTCAGAGATATGCTGTTAGTTTCATTACTGCAGCTGAGTCGCAGAGGAATCAAAGGGATGTCGATAGCCACATGAAAAGGAATGTGTTGTGGTGATCAGAGGAAACAGGGAGTTGGGAATGGCACTAATGAAAGTGTCTTGTTGGAAGCTAGCAAGGGCCAATGGACTGAATAGCTTCCACCAGTGCTATAGAACATTTCACAGCTCACCAAGTGCATCAGGAGCTCATCCAGCATTGTGAACAAGGCCAGAGCCCACAGAGATGTTCCTGTTTTGAATACAATCCAGTTTCCTCCCATATTCCAAAAAATGTGCAGGTTTGTAGGTTAATTGGCTTCTGTAAATTGTCCACAGTGTGTAGGATAGAACTAGTGCATGGGTGATTTCTGGTCGATGCCAACTCAGTGGGCTGAAGAGCCCGTTTCCAAGCTGTATCTCTAAACTAAACACTGGGGGAGAGATCGCAGTGAGATCGCAATGCGCAAACAACAGGCAAGTACGACCTATGATAACCAATGTATCCCTTATTCATGGGATGGCACCCATTACTGAATCCACAGAACTCCTCAATAAAGCATTGGCTGAAAGCTCAAATTCTGGAGTATCACACAGCTATTCCCAGACAGGAGAGTCAGTAAACCAACCAAGCCAGCGCGCCAACCAGGAGCCAGAGTTTGAAAAAAACACAAAAATAAATATTGAAGAATATTATATCAAAGAGTACGGAGGGATTGGCTCTGCAAATATTTGCAGTTATGGAGAAAACTAGCAAAGGCCTCAGCTCAGAGCGAGGGAGACCGCGGAGCAGCATTGAATGAAAGAGCCGAGCAATACAGAACAGACCATTCGGCCCTACCTGTCCATGCCGACCAGTGGGTACTCTTTACGCCCAACACTGGTCCATAGCTCTTCATGTTAAGAGAAGCAAGCGGTCGTTTTGATACTTGTTAAGACCCGACTGTCCAAATTTTGTGCCTTCCACCACAGTGATGAATGCTGTGGTGGATGTTTGTGTTAAATTTGTATTGTATTTTTGTGTGTTCTTTTTCATTGTACCGCTGCTGGCAAATTCATTTCACTTGCATTTTATGTGCAAGTGACGAATAAAACTGATTACATGATAAAACTGATTGTAAGTGCTCTCAGTTACCCAGCTTCAATCACTCTGCCAGGCAATGCATTCCAGATGCTTAACACTCTCTGGGTGAGATAGCCCTCCTTATATCCCCTCTAATCTTTTCCCCCTTACCCTAAACCTGGTGGTCTTCAGTGCCACCGAGCTGTGGTAATTAAGGCACGCTAACATACTTTATTTGGCCATCAGGATGATAGTGGTCTTCTTAAAGCATGTGGGGATCTCAGAAGGGAGTGGGGAGGGATTAAAGATATCCATGAATACACCCCTCCGAATGTTATCACCTCAATCAGCTCCCCCCTGAACCTCCTCTGCAGACCTAGCTTCTCAAGTATCTCCACATAACCAAATTGACCAAATCCACCCCAACCAACATCCTGCATATCCCTCTTCTTCAACACTATCATATCCTTCTATTACTTTGGTGACCAGAACCACACACAATACTCCAGTTGAGGAGTGTTCAAGGTTTGAGGTGACTGAAACAGAGGTCTGAGTGATATTGAGCAAGGTTTGAATTTCGGTTGAAACTAATCATAAGATAAGGCATTGCACACGGGAGCTTTGAGTAGTGGAATTTATGATATTCATTGCACACCTCTGCATTTTTCTGTTAATTCCATAGCAACCTGAATTGGAACAAGGAAACACAAGAGACTACAGCTGTAAAACAAACTGCTGGAGAAAGTCAACAAGTCAAGCAGCAGCTGTGGAGGAAAATGGACAGACAGCGTTTCAGATCAGAAGCCTTCTGCTGGACTGAATAAGAACATGGCTTGACATTAAAAAGACAGTCAGTAATAGAAATGAATGAATTGTATCTAGAACATGGTGAATTATGACACAGCTGCTGAACTGACCGTTTGTGCTGTGCGAGATACAAGGGATAGCTAATTACTTTAAAAATTTGAACGGCATACTTTTAGGTGAGGTGAACATTTCCTGAGACACATAGAAAATAGGTGCAGGAGTAGGCCATTCGGCCCATCGAGCCAGCACCGCCATTCAATATGTTCAAGGCTGATCATCCAAAATCACTATCCCATTCCTGCTTTTTCTCCCCATAATCCTTGATTCCCTTAACGAGTTCAGCAGAGTCATTAAGCAAATATGATCTACACATGTAACGTAGAGGAACTGCAAATGCTGGTGTATACCAAAGATATAAACATGCTGGAGAAACTCAGCGGGTCAGGCAGCATCTCTGGAGAAAATGGATAGGTGACATTTCGGGTCGGGGTTAGTCTGAAGAAAGGTCCCGACTCGAAACATCACGTATCCATTTTCACCAGAGATGCGGCCTGTCGCGCTGAGTTATTCCAGCAATTTGTGTGCATCTATGATCTACCGCATGGTTCTAAGGATGAGGATGTTACAAGGTTGAGCTATGTGAATTAGGGTACGCATATAAATGGCAAAAGCTGCTGTGGTAGTATTAGTTGTCATCAAAGACAATTCAGGCAAAGTATAACAGTAAACAGGAGTACCACCAGCCAGTAAAGGCAGCGTTTGGTGGTTCAAATCATTTCAAAGCGATTGGAAAATACTTCTTTCAAGATAACAGAATGTGCAGATCAAACCAGACAGAGGAGTGCAAGGAATGCAGTGAATTAATTGACGAAAGAAGTGCATGTTTTACAGTCCAGCTACGTGTGATTGGTTGGAAGCTTTTGTGGACACTTTCCATGTCTACATTCGAGTGTCTTGCTTTCCAGTCACCATGTTGTTTGTCCATTTGAAAGCATCCCTACATTTTAATTGTAAAGTTTGAGTCCCAGCCCTACACAATGTTACACAATTAGTTAATGCCTATTCTCTGTTTTCTATTTACCAGCCCATATTCCATCTGTATTTCCTCTTACACAATGAGCGTATATTATTTCAAATGATCTTTGATGTTGCACCTTATCAATGCCTTCTGAAAAACTTTCCATCTATTTGCCTTAAGGTGCAGCACATTATTTCTTCAAAGAATCTAATAAATTGGTCAAACATGATTTCCCTTTCATAAAATCAAGTTGACTTTGCCTGATTGCCTTGATGTTTTTCTAAGTGCCCTGCAGTAACATATTTAATAACAGCTTCTAACATATTTCCCTTTGACAGATATTAAGCTAACTGGTCTGCAATTTCCTGCTGTCTCCCAACTCCTTTGAAAAAATAAGTAGCAGACACAAGAGTCTCAGTTGTTGGAATCTTGAGCAGACACAAAATGCTGGAGAAACTCAGCAGGTCAAGCAGCGTCTGTGGAGGGAATGGACAGGCGACGGTTCAGTGAAGGAACCTTCTTTAGAATAAGTGTCTTGTCACAAACATTTATACAAGTTTAATACAATAAGAAGTCAGCAGACCAACCTCGATAAGTGTCCAACCAGGTTTTAATTGAAAAACGATTACGTTGCCCAATATTATTCTGCAAAATGTGCTACTCCATAGACATCAGCTTGTATATTGAGTACTAATGTTTTTGGTTTCCAAGCTGAAACTTCTGTCTGAGTGCAATATATAAATTGCCCAAGTAGCAATGATGCCAGAAATGGAGGCTAAGTAGCAGAATGTAAAATTGTAAATTATCCCTAGCCTGTAGGATAACGCTAGCATACCGGGTGATCGCTAGTCGGCACAGACATAGTGGGCCGAAGGGCCTGTATCTCTCAGCTATACCAGAGTTCAATGATGGAATTAAAGAAGAACAGCATGCATGAACTCAATGGTACTTGCTTCCAATGGAAAGTTTCAAACAATAAGCTAATTTCACATCCATAGAGCCACTGTGCTGAGTGCGCTGTTTGCCCAGGTTATTATCAATTCACCACCTTGCCTAAACTTGCTCTGCTTTTATTCTCCACCAGAAATTATCAAGTAATATGTGGTCCCAATATTTTCTCAGTCATAGTAAAACAACAAAGTTAAAGTATATTGACTCACATTGAAACCCATCAAGTGGATGGGGTCACGACCACTGCTGTTAACATTTTTGCAGCACTTTATTATATAAAGAAATTATCAATATGTTCCTTTTCAATTTAACTATGGAATTCTATAAATCAATAGTCAACCAGGCCAAAACGTCAGTCAGGGGGGAATTAAGCAATTTAGGGTGATAAGTGAAAACCACATTTAGACGTGAGATTAAAACCTGAGTAAAAAGTGCCTACAATTCACAATATACTGGAGTGAAGCATGGGATCGGTAGTAAAGAAAGCAAACTCAATGTTAGCATTTATTTAAAGAGGGCATATACAAAAAACAGGGATGTATTGTTGAACTCTATAAGGCGCTGGTAAGGCCGCATCTGGAATATTGTGCGCAATTTTGGGAATCATATCCAAGGATGTGCTGGCTCTGCAGAGGGTCCAGAGGAGGTTTACAAGAATGATCCCAGGAATGAGTAGGTTAACCTATGATGGGCGTTTGTCAGCACTGGGTCTGTACTCGCTGGAGTTTAGAAGAATGAGGGGGGATCTAATTGAAACATACAGAATAGTGAAAGGCTTGGATAGAGTGGATGTTGAGAGGATGTTTCTACTAGTGGGAAAGTCTAGGACTAGTCATAGCCTCAGAATTAAAGGACGTTCTTTTAGGAAGGAGATGAGCAGAAATTTCTTTAGCCAGAGGGTAGTGAATCCGTGGAATTCTTTGTCACAAAGTGCTGTGGAGGCCAAGTCAATGGATATTTTTAAGGCAGCGATAGATAGATTCTTGATTAGTACAGGTGTAAGGGGTTATTGAGAGAAGGCAGAAGAATGGGGTTAGGAGGGAGAGATAGATCAGCCACGTTTCTTCAGTCCTCATGCTCGATGACACTTGAAATTTTGAAACTATGGTAGCAAGCTCAAGCATGTGAATGAGTTTATCAAAATATATATCTTCCTTATTCAGTTTGCTCAGTGCATTCAGTTACAATTTTCACAAGCCAAATATTGAAAGCAAACACTTAAAGACTGATTACAAGGCAGAATGAAAACCAAATTGAGATAACTCGAAAAGCTATTAAAGATTATATTCAAAGAGCAATGCCAAAAAACAGAGGCCCTCTCGCCAGGATAGAACAAGCACCTTCCTGTTAAATGTAGGCCAAAGTTGTGCCTCACCATTTTGCGAAAGTGTTCTCCTTTTCATTTAAATACAAGGTTCCTTATCAGCTTTATGCTTAACTGGTCATAATTTTGCAATGGGTACAAATGCAAAGAACTACAATGGATCTCCCTGCTCTCCACCAACAAAGGTCATTGCCAAGATCCCCAAAAAACAGCTTCGCTCAGCCATGAAGGACTGTTCCACAAATCAGTCTGGATTCCATCAAAGCAGAAGCCCAGCTCTTCGCACAATAACTTCATGGGAGACACCACCCATGAATGGTCTTTTTCACACTAGTGCCTTTGATTTAAACAGACCACCTACCTGAAATTCAGCTGACATCTGCATCTTACATAGTCTGAAGAAGGGTCACTTATCCATGTCCTACGTAGACACTGCCCGACCAACTGAGTTACTCCAGCACTTTTTTCTCAGCACGTCAGGCAGCATCAGTGTAACAGTTTCCAGTCGGAATTGCACTCTGAGTTCCGTCATGTGAAGAGATTTCCAGATGAAATGAAAAAAGTGCCACAAGGTGTTCAAAACTTCTTTGAAGAATGGGAGGATGGGGATAAGGCAGGAGAATGGGGTTGAGAGGGAAAGGTAGATCAGCCATGATTGGGCCTAATTCTGCACCTATAACGCATGAACTAAGAAGGCTTAGTTGGATGTGGAGAGGATGTTTCCACGAGTGGGAGAGTCCAGGACCAGAGTTCATAGCCTCAGAATAAAATGATGTTCCTTTCGGAAGAAGATGAGGAGGAATTTCTTTAGTCAGAGTGTGGTGAAACTGTGGAATTAATTGCCTTATAAGGCTGTGGAAGCCATCTATTTATATTTTTAAGGCAGTGATAGATTCTTGATTAGTACAGGGGTTATGGCGAAAAGACAGGAGAATAGGGTTGAGGGAGTGTTAGATCAGCCATGAATGTATGGCAGAGTACACTTGATGGGCCGAATGGCCTAATTCTGCTCCTATCACTTACGAAAGCTGAACATCAAGTATATCTGTGCACCAATGAACTAATGAAGTGGAATATCCTGACGGAGTCGTAGGAATCTCAGACTGCTTAAACTGGTGAAGCAGCATTTGGGATCGTATTGAGAATCCCAAGTCCATGCACCGGGAGCAAAAGGGAGGCACATACAGTGGCTTGCAAAAGTATTCATACCCCTTGAACTTTTCCACAATTTGTCACGTTACAACCACAAACGTAAATGTATTTTATTGGGATTTTATGTGATAGACCAACACAAAGTGGTGTATAATTGTGAAGTGGAAGGAAAATGATACATGGTTTTCAAATTATTTTACAAATAAAAAACTGAAAAGTGTGGCGTGCAAAAGTATTCAGCCCCCTTTACTCTGATACCCCTAAATAAAATCCAGTGCAACCAATTGCCTTCAGAAGTCACCCAATTAGTAAATAGAGTCCACTTGTGTGTAATCTAATCTCAGTATAAATACAGCTGTTCTGTGAAGGCCTCAGAGGTTTGTTAGAGAACATTAGTGAACAAACAGCATCATGAAGCCCAAAGAACACACCAGGCAGGTCAGGGATAAAGTTGTGGAGAAGTTTAAAGCAGGGTTAGGTTATAAAGCAGCCTTGAACATCTCACGGAGCACTGTTCAATCCATCATCCGAAAATGGAAAGAGTATGGCACAACTGCAAACCTACCAAGACATGGCCGTCCACCTAAACTGACAGGCCGGGCAAGGAGAGCATTGATCAGAGAAGCAGCCAAGAGGCCCATGGTAACTCTGGAGGAGCTGCAGAGATCCACAGCTCAGGTGGGAGAATCTGTCCACAGGACAACTATTAGTCGTGCACTCCACAAATCGGGCCTTTATGGAAGAGTGGTAAGAAGAAAGCCATTGTTGAAAAAAAGCCATAAGAAGTCCTGTTTGCAGTTTGCCACAAGCCATGTGGGGGACACAGCAAACATGTGGAGGAAGGTGCTCTGGTCAGATGAGACCAAAATTAAAGTTTTTGGTCTAAATGCAAAACGCTATGTGTGGCGGAAAACTAACACTGCACATCACCCTGAACACACCATCCCCACTGTGAAACATGGTGGTGGCAGCAGCATGCTGTGGGGATGCTTTTCTTCAGCAGGGACAGGGAAGCTGGTCAGAGTTGATGGGAAGATGGATGGAGCCAAATACAGAGCAATCTTGGAAGAAAACCTGTTAGAGTCTGCAAAAGACTTGAGACTGGGGCGGAGGTTCACCTTCCAGCAGGACAACGACCCTAAACATACAGCCAGAGCTACAATGGAATGGTTTAGATCAAAGCATATTCATGTGTTAGAATGGCCCAGTCAAAGTCCAGACCTAAATCCAATTGAGAATCTCTGGCAAGACTTGAAAATTGCTGTTCAGACGCTCTCCATCCAATCTGACTGAGCTTGAGCTATTTTGCAAAGAAGAATGGGCAAAAATTTCAGTCTCTAGATGTGCAAAGCTGGTAGAGACATACCCCAAAAGACTTGCAGCTGTAATTGCAGCGAAAGGTGGTTCTACAAAGTATTGACTCAGGGGGGCTGAATACTTTTGCACGCCACACTTTTCAGTTTTTTATTTGTAAAAAAATTTGAAAACCATGTATCATTTTCCTTCCACTTCACAATTATGCGCCACTTTGTGTTGGTCTATCACATAAAATCCCAATAAAATACATTTACGTTTGTGGTTGTAACGTGACAAAATGTGGAAAAGTTCAAGGGGTATGAATACTTTTGCAAGACACTGTATATGCATTGGATAGAGCAAGCTACGTTACGGACAACCCAGCCAGCCGCAGCATCAGGCAGTTCCTGCCCCAACCCACCAGCAAGTCTGTAGGCCACGCATTTGCCTCCTTAGCCATCATAGATTCCATAAAACTGGAGTGGAAGCTAATCAGCTTTGATCTGGGGGTCTGCCTAAAAACGAGTTTAAAACAGGCCCAAGTTTGATCAAGCTCTCATACGAGTGTGCACTCACCTATTTCCACTTCCGTTCAGCCCAGGTGATTCAGTGGTCCAGGCACAGGAAAAGGAAAATCTGCCTCATTAAATTTGGATTAAAATCTACAGGTTACATTAAAAAAATATCATGGTAAAAAGGCAGGATTCACAGTCTGATGGATGAATTATCAGCATAAATTACAAACTGTACTGAATGTAGTAGCAGGATTAAGACAAACATCCATCCATTCAGTCTAGCCATTGCTTGATATATTCCAAAGCACAAACTACACAAACTACATGGTATATTTTAATGGTTGATGAATTTAAAGCACATTTGGGCTTTAGTAACTTTACATTAGTCTCTGGACATCCATCCATACGGTGGAGGTTTTAATGTTTTTAAAATGCAATTTGAGGCCTCTCTCCAATGAGAAAGGAAAGTGCTCACTCTTCGCTCACTAAATGTAATAAAATATTCACTGGAGACAAAGGAGTAATGAGCAAAGATGCAATTTAGGCTCTTTTTAATTGACAGTACAACAGACACTTTTCAAAGTACTCTGCAGGCCAAGCAAGAGATGTTCCTGTTGGAAGTGGTCACAGTCTGATGCACAGTCAGCAAACTGGTTGCTTCAATCAGGGCTTCAATCACAGCACATACTTGATCCAAATCAACCGCGTGGGCTGTAGGTGGAGATATACAACGCAACACCATTTTTAACATTCCCAAAGCCACATTGATGACATCTGGAGACCATTAAAACTGTAAAAGGCAATTTGCTGCTTTATAATAAATACTGGCTCAAACAGCAACAATGAAAAATCTTTAAAGGAGAAATTTAAAGTATATTTACAGTCCCATTTCATACATTGTAACGTTTCTTTGAGAACAATTGTTGAGTGAACTATATTAGGTGGGGATTAGGATATCTTGCACACATGCCAAGCAGCATTGCTAGGAACCCATTTGAGCTATGGCAGATGGATGGATGTAACAGTTATAGAGTATCTTGCGATATGGTTGAAACTCTCTGGTCAATGGTCCGGCAACTGTGGTCTGGCATGTTTCGATTCTGTGGTTCAGATCTGCACTAATTAACTAATTCTATCTATGAATTAATGAAAATCTAAAAGTGAACTAAAATCTGTTTAAATCTGTAGCTAGATGAACCTTGTAATGCAATTTTTGCAATCTCAGCTGACAGTGTTTCCACTTTATGGAAACTTTGGTTTACAGAACCACTCCCCAGGGACGGTCTGTACTTAAAAACAGTTCTCCTACTTGGAGGAAGATGATCTGGGAGCAAATGATGTGGTCAGGCACCAGTTAGGTCCCAAGGGTGCCAGACCAGAGGCTCAACTCGTATTGTTTAAAATTATTCATGTTGTAGTTACAGCCTGATGCCAGTGGTGTCACTGTGTTGCCACTGCTGGCCAATTGCTTAAAGCGAGGTCCCACACATAACAATTGTATTCAAAGCAATGTTAAAGGAGAAATAAATAATGGCATGACACAAGAAGGCAGGAGGGAACTCTCACGCTTTCTTCAAAATTGAGAGGTGAGATAACATGAACCGCACAAGTCAGACTCGGAATGGATCCTAAAGGAACTCTGGAACAGGAACCTTTTTTACACCTTGGAATTTGGACTCCAAGAAAATAGAGCATTGCATAGTTAGTGCCTGGCCAGCTTCTGAAGCATGTGTCACAGCATTCATAGAATTCTACCTTTGACAGATTCAAGGACAAAAGGGTTCTATTGAGAAGTACAGCTTTTGAAGCTGCCACTAGTTGCAATTATATGGGGATGGTTGGGCAAAGAGGTAGCTGCCTGCCTCAAAAAAATCTTTATCAATGTGCAGACCGATACATTCTTCTCTTCCAGGTACAAGGAAATAAAGTTCATTGGAATTCAATATTTTATTATTTCTAATCAGAATTATTAGTCTTCACCATGTCTTTGATCAGTCTTCCTCTCAGAAACAATTGGAAGCTGTGTAGCTAATTGCGTGCACTGGATTGTTCATCAAGTTTATCGGCATTCTGTAAATTATTTTAGATGGATGGGCTGAAGAGAGGGGTCAAGATCAGACAGCGATGAGTCAGACAGAGACTTGGTCAGTTTCTCAAGGAAATACTGATTGGTTCCTGTAGCAGACTGCATCACAAAGGCATCTGCTCATGTCAAGTACTTGAACGCCAAGACCATGATGATGCAGGTCACGACCATTCCACCGATCATAATGAACTTGTCCTGGAAGGCCCGTTTCTCAATCAGACGCATCACGGTGTTCGACATTCCCAACATATTTGCTACATCGAGGATCTTCTTTTGTGCTCCCTGTAACAAAAGAACACAATGAATAGACATACTTACAATCAATTTAATCCCATAAATCAGCAGCTCAGGTGTGTCTTGCACCATTTGGTTCAAAGCTCAGGCAAATTTCTCCTGCCATTCTTCATATTTACTCTTCAACCTACAATGAAAATGTCTGAGTTGGCTGTGTATCCTTCCCAAGAGAAATTGGCTGTCAGTGGCCGAACAGTAAGACAAGTATTCATAATAAATGCAGACATAATATGTATATTAAGGACAGAAGGCAGGAACAGATCAACCATTTAGAGCCCAATTCCAGTTGAAGAGCACATTTAATCTTGATCCCTGAAGCTCAGCATCACAAAAGAGAAACCATTAACAAAATAACACCCACACATATTGCATTTGCATGGCTCCATACTTTGAAAAACCAAAGCATAACACAGTAAAATACACTGTTGGGAAGAATCAGCTCATCTGTTATGTTTCCACGTGATAAGCTATTGAGTACAATAGGTGGATATACTAATAGGCAAGTTTGCATTTGTCAAAGCACTGAATTAATTGTGCAAAAAAGTGTCTGCAGGGTGACACCAGGCGCAGCTAGTAGAACCCAGAGTGTCGGGTTCAATCTGACGCATGCGTGTGTGTATACATTTCCCTATTGGGTAGGTGAAGGGTAGAATCGAATGAGGGGGGAATGAGACGAAGAGGGTGGGTGGGGAGTTGATAAAATCCATAGAAAATGGGAATAATGCAGGGTTAGTGTAAGTGGATGGTTGATGTGGACTCAGTGAGCTGGATTCATGACTATAGTTTTGTTTAGAGATACAGCGCAGAAATACAGCGAGATTCAACACTATCCTACACACACACTGGGGACAATTTTACACAAACACCAAGTTAATTAACCTGTACGTCTTTGGAGTGTGGGAGGAAACCGAAGATCTCTGAGAAAGCCCACAAGGTCACGGGGAGAACATACAAACTCCGTAGTCAGGATCGATCCCTGGTCTCCAGTGCTTCAAACGCTGTAAGGCAGCAACTCTACCGCTGCACCACCCGACTATACTGATATGTTAAATTGTATCTCAACTTTACAAACTAATAGAAGTAAATTGATTGTAGTTTTGGATGCAAGGGAAATAGAACATCACCTTGATGGATAAATCCAATGATTGGTATTCAGAAATAGTTCTACAGAAATGATTCTCCAAGGGAACTGGCTGAAAAGAAAGCCCTGATAGCTGATGGCTAGAGAGGTGATGGGGATAGTAGGCTCTGCTTGTGACTGATAATTCAAACAACATGGACAGGATCGAAGATAGACACGGATCATCTAAGCTCCATGATTCCACGAGATGGAAATAAATCATGCAAAATTCAACTGCATTTGCAAATAGTTTGAATGGACCAATAATAAGATTGTCTGCTTAACTATTTAATATATTTGGAATTTAGATTTGACAAAAACATATTTCCCCATGCAACTAAAACTACGTTCAATGTGTTTCCATTAGTTTGTAAAGTCAAGATTCAATTTAGCGTATCAGTACATGAAATGCCTCAGCAATGTAGGTCCTTCACATCTATTAGATTGCTTCAGTTATCAGCAGAATCACATTATATTATAAGGTCATTAAGTAAATCAATTTGCTGACTTCCTGCTGTTAAAACTAATTTTGGCAAATCTTCATTCGTTCTTGCTGGGGTTCAATTATGGAACTCTATATCCATCAAATAAAATTATCTCCAAATCTGCACTTATTTAAAGCAAACAAAACTGCCAATTTTTCCCACAGCAAAAAGTACAAATCATGAGTTGGCATAAATTATAACCTGCAACACTCAAGGATCCAGATGTGGATGAATGCAAGGCTGCGCACAAAGGAACAGAGAAGAATATATATATAATGGCGAAAGTGTTCAGTATTGATCACTCTAGACTGACGGTTATCAATTGAAATTAGAAAACTGTTGAACAAAATTGCACTGAACAACCATATCAACCTGTGCCAGGTATATCTTACTGAAACAAATGGTTTACTCTACAGACCATATCCTGTTGATATGAAGCATTTATTAATAAATTTCAATGGCATTTGGTGTTTTACATAAATCAGTTTCCCCTCATTCTCATTAAAATAGTGTAAAATGCTAATGACCTGCAGGAGTAAAACTATTCATAGAAATGAATAAGTACAAACATAAATGAAAATATCCTTACTTCTGACAGCAGTCATTAACAGGCAAACCCCTACATACTGGGGTAACACACAGTTGCAGCAAATAGAACTGGTGCTTTGCAGCACCAGAGATTTGCATTCAGTCTTGACCGTAAAGCTTATACTTTTTCCCTGTAACTACATGGCTTTTCTCCAGGTACTTCAGTTTCTTCCTACACCCCAAAGACGTGTGGGTTGACAGGTTAAAAGGCCATTGGAAATGTCCCCTTGAGCGTAGGTGGTTGTTGGATTAACGTAGAATTAATATAAATGGGTAAATGATGGTTGGCGAGTCGAGAAGTCAGTTTCCATATTGTATCTGTGTCCATGACTCCAACTCGTGTTCTGTAAAAGATCCTGTACAGAAACCACCATCCTTCCTATATGCCCCCCTCGCCAAATACATATTCTTCTTTAGCCTGGTAAACCCCTAGGCACTTACAGACACAGTTTTGTGTTCTTAATAATCTCATCTTTGTGTAATGCCACACAGCCGATGAAAACTGCAAATGCTGGAAACACTCAGTGGGTCAGGCAGCAACCGTAGAAAGAGAAACAGAGTTAACACTCAGGTAAAAAAAAAAAACCTTCAACAGAATAGCACATATTTTATTCTATTGTCTTGGCAATAATGTTGCACAGAGCGCATCGGGACAGCATTTCAGTTTTATCAGCGCAACTCATACTGAGTTTTGAAAACTCTTCCTATTCAGTACGTTAAGTCTATTAATAATTCCTCAAGTTATAGAGGTAGTATACTACAGTGATCTGTCTAAAGGGGAGAGTTATTTTGAAAATCGAAATCTAACTAGATACTGGAAGTCCAAAACAAAAACCAAGTGCTGGAAACACCCAACAGGTCAGGCAGCATCTGTGGAAAGAGAAAATGTTAACTTTTCAGGTCCAACTTTCAACAGTTACCCACCATATTAGGCCATCTAGGCCGTCAGAAATATTCTCTTTGTTCTATCCATTCCTCCAACACCGTTTCTGCTACCTAGATCTAATTTGCTTTCTTTTTTACATTACCAAGTCTGATAAAGGGTGACAGACCTGAAACATTAATGTTTCTCTACCCACAGATGCTGCCTGACCTGCCGAGTGTTTCCCCGCATGTTCCTTTTCTGTCGATGACTAATTTTGATGACTTGCAGCTACACCATTCCAGGATTTGAAACATTACAACTGATATTTGCCAGGTAGGTAACAGGTTTAACAGTACCAAGTATCTAAAGCTTCTTACTGACACCATTCAGGGCCATTATGGATGAGGTTCATTGAGTTGCATTTCAACTAATACCAGATATGGAACACATAATGGCTTCTCACAAATTGTCTCAATTTGTGAGACAATAATGAGTAAACCTTATCAGTTTTACAAACACCAATGAACAGTCAATGGGAAATGCAGTAATATGGGAGGGTGCCAGAAGATTGGAAACCTGCCAATGTAACTCCCTTGCTTAGAAACGAGGGAATATGGAAACAGTGGAACTATAGGCCAGTTGGTTTAACGTCTATTGTTGGCAAGAGGCTCGAGTCAAGAATCAAAGAGGAAATAACGAATCATTCAGGAAAGCTGATTATAACCAAACCTAGTCACATGGTTTTATGGAAGTTAAATCATGTTTGACAAATGTGCTCAATTTGTTTGAGGATGTGACAGAGTTGATAGAAGGAAACCTGTAAATGTAATGTATTTAAATTTCCAAACGGCATTTGACAAGGTCCCATATAAGAAGATAGTGTATAAATTAAGAACCTGAGGTGTTGGAGGAAGTGGACTGAAAACTGGCAGTCACATGGAAAGCAAAGAGTTGGAATACATTTTTATTTCAACTCTACAAGCTGGAGAGAATACCCCAAGGAGCAGGTCTTGGCAGAGAAAGCAAAATGCAAGTTTTCTGTGATACAAAAAAAAATAAGTGCAAAGGCATATTATATTGAGGACATTGATTCTGCAAAACACTGTAGAAAGATTGACAAAAAGCTGGCAAATAGAGTTTAATAGGGGAGGCAGGAAGGGGGGGTGCAATGTCATGAACTTTAGTAGGAGGGAGATGGCAGATTATTACCAAAATGTACAAAGAATGCAAATAAGTGAATTAAGTGATTTTAGGGATCGAGGTGTTCTAGTGCACGAATCACAAAAAGTTAGCAGGCAGATCCAACAAGTAATTAAGGAGGCAAACATGTTGGCCTTTATTGTAAAGAGTTTGGAGTTTTAAGAATAGGAAGATTGTGTTATGCAGTTGTACAGAATATTAGTGAGGCCAGATCTGGTATACTGCGCATTATTCTGCTCCTCTTAAAGGCGTTAGTAACATTGGAGGCAGTCCAAAGGAAATTCACCAGGTTAAATCAGGGGATAAGAGGATTGATTATCCTATCAGGAGAGGCTAGATGGCTTGGAACATTTTGACATTCCTTTGGTTTTTGAAGAATGAGGGATGAACTTATTCAAACATATATGAGCTGACTTGATAGGGAAGATATTGAGTTTTCACCAAGTGAAGACATCTAGGTAGAGTGTCACAAACAAGGGAACATAAAATAAGGGGCCAGTCATTTCAAACTGAGGAGCATAGACATTTCTTCTCACAGATGGCAGTGTTTAGTTTAGTTTAGATACAGCAAGAAAACAGGCTCTTTGGCCCACCATGTCCACGTCAATCAGCAATCCTTGTACTCTAGCATTACCCACGTGATCACGGGGAAAATGTACAAACTTCGTACAGACAGCACCCGCAGTCAGGATCGAACCCGGGTCTCTGGCGCTATAAGGCAGTAACTCTACCACTGCACCACCGTGCCGCCCTCAGTGAATGTCTGTAATTCTCTGCCCCCGAGGATGATGGAGGCCAGATATACTTACAGTGGACTGAGATGAATATTTGGAAGTTCGACAAATTGAGGATTTTGGGAAACTGGCACAGAAAAGTATTGGAGCTAAATAGGCCATGATATATTGAATGGCAGGGCAGGCTTGAGGGGGAGCCACAACTGTTAATCCTCTTATTTTAATTTACAATTTTTGGTAACTTATCAAAGGTTCCCACACCGAACACCAGAACTAAAAGCAAGAGTTCACACAAAAAAAGTTTCATAAAAACTGGGAGTAAAGAGTAGAGTCAGCATTCAAAACAGTGCAAGGCAAAGTCAAAGCATTCATAGCCTCACAACATTAAACAATGTGTTTTACAACATGATAGCGGTCTAAGAGCATTATACACAGCATTATTCTAGAGTGGTGTAAAAAACCCAGTATTAATCAGTAAATATTCAATTAACTATAATACAAATCATCTGGTGTAGATTGTTCTAATGAAACTAGAAGAAAGGGAGCACAGAATAAATAGATTGCTTTTTATCCATTAATCAAAGGTTGCCCCTAAGGTATCAAAAAAAAAATCACTCAGAAAGTAGTGGGTATATAGAATGAGTGCCAGAGAAGGTATTTTGAGGCTGGTACCATAACAGTACGTAAAAGATACTTGGACAGGTACATGAATGGGAAAGGTTTAGTGGGATATGGGCCAAATTAAGGCAAATGGGCATCTTAGTTGGCATGGGCTAGTTGGGCTGAAGGGCCTGTTTCAGAGCTTCATGACTCTAACATCTTCAATGTTTATGAAAAAGTATGACATTTAATACTTACATTTTGTTGAAATACAAAAGATTAATGTGCTGAACACAGCAGAATAAAAAAAAAATCCATAGATATGGAATTATAAAGCATCAAAGCAATTATATTTGGACTAAAGTAAATAGAACCTCAGCTAACTTCCCCAAAATGTTAAGCCTGTTTAACTAATATCAGAACCAGAAGCACAACACTTTGAGTGTAATGTATGCTACACTTGAATCACCTTGGGACAAGGAATGCATCAGGTTTCATACATGTGGAAAGAGGTTGACAAGATCGCTAACACTGATTACAAGAAGAGCTGGGTGACTAGATAGTGCCAAAAATATGTATCCTTGAGCAATGAAATCCTGAAGATTTGCTGGATCACCTCTAGCTTTAAACCCATCAATGAGGTGACATCAATAGCAGCAATCCCAGAATTCCCCATGTAACAATTTGCTCCATACTATGTGCTGTCAAGGCACAATGCAAAGGATGCTCCCATATCCCCAAAGACGTACTGGTTGGTAGGTTAGTTGGCCACTGTAAATTGCCAGTATTGTGTAGATGATCGGTGGAATGTGGTGGGAGTCGATGGGAACATAGGGAGAATAATAAAAAAGGCTCAATGTAGATTGATGAGAAAATGGGTGGTTGATGGTTGGCATGGATTTGTTAGGAGGTAGGGACTATTTCAAAGCTCTACAAAAGGAAGGTATTCAGGTCACCTAAACATAATAGTCAACCTCACATTTCAGCTGTGTGGAAGTGAGTGCCACCTGATTGTTTCCCATTTTACCCATCATTTTGCAATATCCATTTCCAGCACAGGTACATCACTGATTTTCTGCCACCCTTGGTTCCAGAGCCTTTCTGGATTATCCGTTTTGCTGGACCACAGAGGTCATGTTCTTGGGAGGCAGAGATATCAGCCCGCAGAGTCAGCCACAGAAATCGGCAACGAGAGCCGTTCTGTCGGCTTCGGCACGAGTTCTAGAACCACAGCTGCAGGTGGCATATTTGACCCGCCGATTAGCTGCGGAAGTCCCTGAAGAGGTCGAGATTAACCATCTCATTCGGCCACATTTTGGGGAATTTTGTCCGAGTTAAAGGGGGCGGATTATCAGTTGCCTGATAATTGTGGATCTATATGCAGAACAAAGCAAATTGCTACATGGGCACCAATCTGGTTGCACTCGGTTCCATTTGACTGAAACACGGGGTTAATTGCCGTGTTAACTCAATTAACTCAAACAGACCAATCTTTGACGATGCAAAGACGCCGCTGCCGTTTCTCAGAATGAAGGAAGTGGAAGATGACATCATTGTGTTTTTCTACAATGCTGACAAACATGTCAGTGTGCATACTCATCAAGTAGCTTTCCCCAAAAACTTGGCTATACTGACAGCCACGCAAGGAGATAAAATAAAGGCAACAAATGATTGCCTGCATTCAAAAATTGCATGACCAATTTCCAACTGAATACAAATGGGAATAAGTATCAGAAAATCTTTCATGGCAAATATTATCTGACCAATGTAAAATGAACCATATGCAAACATTGTGTTGCACCCATTCAATTGTCATTAAATGCTATCCGTTGCTTGAAATGTTGAGTGCTTAGATCATTTGTGAATCTGTGTATGTAGTCCAAGGACACAGATGTTTTCTATCTGGAGGATAGGATACATAAAACATCAGTGTGGGAACCAAGCTCTGGTGATCAGTAGATAGCCTGGATCTGACCCATCCAATTACAAATTAGCATCAAATTCAAAACATCATTTTTTAGGAAGGGTGGGGTGAACAGAAAGTATGCATTCTGGTTTTCATATTGTTATAATCTTATTTGTATATCCCTGACCATGCAACTGAGAACAGTCGGGGCATATAAATTGGCAGGAATATCCTGACCAGCTGTGGAAGCTTCAGTGCAAGTGATTCTGATTTTACTTAATTCCCGACAGAAGCGGGTAGGGCTTGTATTTCTTGCAGCTCCACGCTCTGCTCTTCAGTTCCCAGCGACCACACCTTAGATAAAGAGGCTGACATGATTTCCACTGGCAGCCAACATAGATAGAGAAAAGGGCAATGGCAAATAGGGAAACAAATTGAATTGAACGTGGAACAAACAAAAGAAAAAGCCGCCAAGTCACTTTCATGAAGCCACCTTTACAGCTGGGGAGGCTTTTGGTATTCGCTACAATAGAAAGTTTGAAAAAAATGTCAAACTTCAGGTAATCTTTTGTCTTCATAATCGGCAAAATGCCTGCAACATAAGTACTGCAAATGAGTAGTACATTGTTGAGAACCAGTGTGAAAGTTACATTGCTTGATAAGTATTACCGCAAACATTTTTAGATAGGCGTAAAATGACCCTTATCGCTGAGGTTGATGGGTGGAACGCACCGCTCAAAGTTTGACATTCAAGATTCATGTCAAGTCTGTCAAAACAGGCTAAAAGTAACCATCGCGCATGTGACACCTTTTACAGGGACTCTTGCCCTACAAGTATTAATCCAAAGAAATATTCACTCCATTTGATAAGTAATCTTCTGTTTGGGCAATGCTCCCAAAAGCAAATTCTGCAATAATAGCAAGCAGTACGTCAGTTCATAGTTTGCTTTGATGCCAGCAATATATTATCACGATCTGTTACAGAAGGTTTACAAAATGAACATCGTCCCATCCATCGATTGGGAAAGCATAAACCAAATCCCTATCGGGATCCATAGCAGATTAGTATAATTGTTGAACATTACTCGTCTTTACTTTACTAAAATGCACCAATTAGGGACCATTGTCGAGCTCACAAAGTTCAGTTAGCAAGCAGAACCACTGGACAATCTGCTCAGAAATAACTGCTGCAGAACTATAGGGATTGGAGACAGCTAAACCAGCAGCATTAATGTAGGGTATAGCATAAATCAGGAACTCGGAGATGAACAGTGTGAACAAAGCACAACAATCATGGGGTATTCAAATCAATATGCCGATGGTACAAAGCAATTTAGTAGTAATAGTGGCCATTTATCTGAGAAGGTGATCCGAGTCATAGGGAAGCAGGCCTTTCAGCTCAACTTACCCTTGCCGACCAAGATGCCCCATCCATACTAGTTCCAGCTGCCCGCATTTGGCCCATATCCCTCTAAAACGTTCCTATCCATGTATGTGTCCAAATGCCTTTTAAATGTTATATTACCTGCATCAACTACCTCCACTGGCAACTCATTCCTTATACCCACCACATTATGTGCAAAAGTTGCCCCTCGGGTTCCTATTAAATCTTTCCCCTCTCACCTTAAACCCATGTCCTCTGGTTCTTGATTCCCCTACTAACTCAAAGATAAAGCTAGCCATAACATTTGGGAACAATTTGTTGCTCTTCAAGACGGTGCCATGGGATTATTTTTATGACCATTTGGAAGAGCCGGTCGCCCCTAACTTTAGCATCTAAAAGATGGCACCTCCAACAATGCAGCACTCCCTCATTCACAATTTGAAAAGTCAGTTGAAATGTGTAGTTGTGTCTGTGTGGGACTTCAACACGTAACGTCCGATTCAGACAATAGATAATCCACCAACAACAAATACAAAAAAATAATTCTTATCATTCAATTCATTTGCAATCTATACAGTGTATAAGAATACATCTTAAGCAACTTCCAGCAACATTGCAGTCACTAACACATACGGCAAAGGTGAAAGATGAGTGATTGACGGCACTGGGCCTGTACTCGCTGAAGTTTAGAAGAATGAGGGGGGACCACATTGAAATGTACGGAATTGTGAAAGGATTGGATAGAGTGGATGTGGAGAGATTGTTTCCACTAGTGGGAAAGTCTAGGACCAGAGGTAAAGTGCATTCTTTTAGGAAGGAGAGGAGGAGGAATTTCTTTAGCCAGATGGTGAATCTGTGGAATTCTTTGCAACAGAAGGTTGTGGAGGAGAAGTCAATTAATATTTTTAAGGCAGAGATAGATAGATTCTTGATTAGTATGATTGTCAGGGGTTATGGGGAGAAGGCAGGGGAATGGGGTTAGGAGGGAGAGATAGATCAGCCATGATTGAATGGCGGAGTAGACCTGATGGGTTGAATGGCCTAATTCTGCTCCCATCACTTATGACATTATGAAAGCTGAACATCATGCATATCTGTGCACCAATCTGCTCCACTGTATCAAATAGTTCACAAATCTTCAAGTATATATCTAGGGCAGTGAAATTAAACGAGACAATAACCTGCTCCCAACTGACACGGCACACCTTTGGTCTTGATTTCTAATAAAGAGAAATGGCATCTTAGCACTTTACAGAGCCCCGAGCTAAAACTGTATTCTACGTATTCAATGCATTTAATAACATACAGAAGTCTTGCTTTGTCTCGAGTCTGTCAGCTCATATACCTTCCCTATTGTTTGTAAGCTGGAACAATTTATTTTAAAAAAGCCCTGCAAACTCAATGCCCTTTATAATGACTGCATCCCTCTTGTATCAGATCAGTTGACCTACATCCACAGCAATTTCCATTTTTTCCTTCAGTTTCATTTTATTCAAGTTTCCTTAATTAGCTAGCTCAGCTTCTGTAGTAGAAATTGGATTGTGTGGCACTGTTTTATTAAGCGCTAAACAATCCAAAACCAATTTTGCCTGGAGTGAATTGTACTACCTCCGGATGAAATTGCGGCAAGTGCAAAACTGGATCAAACATTTCTGATGCTGACATTGTTTATGGTAATGCACATTCTCACCCACATCAACATAATTGGAGATCAAAGCCCCACATTATAATCATTTAGAAATCGCCTTGGTAGAACTGGGATCACTCAGAACCGGCTATTCTCAGTTTAAAGGGACACACGACAAGCATTGGGAAACCTGACTGGGCAGTTCAATTGTGAACACAAGACTTTACTAAGTCCCCTATGTCAATAACCAGCAGCAGATGCTTTTTGCAGCATTTAGCGCTAAGATGCTCATTCACTGGCTACCTTTACAGTGACACAACTGGTAGCATCCCATTCTCGGAACCAGCATGATGGGCCATTCAGGGCCCTTGTGCCAGAAGACAAAGAGATATCCATCTGTGATGTGCCAATTCTCAGAGAGGTCCTCAGGGACATCACATCCTGTCTGAACAAGGCTTATCCTCTACTACCAAGGTTTCTCATGTCAAATGGAATAGCGAGCATTGCTGTGACAATACAGCAACCATGAGCATCGGAGTGAGAAACACCATTGCTCTCCTGAAGATAAGATTCTGCTCTCCTGAAGATAAGATTCCGTACGCAGTCCATGTCAACCACAGGCGCAGTGTTCCTCGCGGTGTTCTGCAGGCTGCACAACCAAGCAGATCACAAACAGGCCCTGCTGGTGGAAGAGCATCATACTGACCAGGAGCCAGGGATCCATGAACCGTAACCTGAACACCTATGTAATCAAAACTAGGAACACTGAGCAGGCTATCAACGGCCTCTTCCATCGGGTAGGTTAATGAGAAAGGTTACAAAAGCCTGTTCAACACTCCAATTATGCACAGCTACACTAGATATAAATAACACTGCACTGTAGAGCTCAGATGATGCACAAACGTCCCTTACAGTGTCCTTACGCTGGAAAGAATGCAGAGAAGATTTACATAGGTGTTGCCTGTAGAGGTACTGAGCTATAGGGAAAGGTTGTGTAGGGTAGGATATTATTCCTTGTGAGTGCAGGAGGTTGAAATACGATCTTGGAGAGATGTATAAAATCATGAGGGGAATACATAGGATAAATTTACAGAATCTGGCAACAGTGATTTAAGGTAAGAGGGGAAAGATTTAATAGGAACTTGATGGGGGTGCTGGGTATATGGAATGAGCTGCTAGAAGAGGTAATTGCAGCAGATACTATAACAAAATTCGAAGGGCAAGTACATGAACAGGAAAGAAAGAGGTATATGGGCCAAAAGTGGGCAAATGGGACTAGCTTAGATTGGACATCTTTGTTGACATGGACGAGTGGGCCTTGGGGGTCTGGTTCCGTGATGTACAGCTCTATGACTCTGACTTCAGGTCAGAGATCATTCGTCGGAACTATTAAAAAGTTCTTGTGAAGTTCACAGTTCGGACAAAGGATCGCGAATTTAATATAAATTCAGTTCCTCCGTCCACAGATATTGCCTGACTTAGATTTTTTTTTTGATTTGATTCCTTTATTATCATTCAGACCTTTCGGTCTGAACGAAATTTTGTTGCCTGCAGTCATACATATAATAATAAATAACAAAACATACAATAAACACAAATTAACATCCACTGAGTGTTTCTAGCATTGTAGACATAAGGAACTGCAGATGTTAGTTTACAACAAAAAAAACGAAATACTGGAGTAATTCAGCAGGTCAGGCAGTATCTCTGGAGAACATGGATATATGACATTTTGGGTTAGGGTCCTTCTTCAAACTGATTGTGGTGGGAGGGGGAAAATGCTGGACGAGAGCAGTGGCAGGTCAAAGCTTGGCGAGTAATAGGTGGACAGCTGACACCAGGTCTCAGCGCTACAGATTTCTAGCATCTGCAGACATTTTGAATTTCACTAATTTTGCTATCTTTTGAGGAGAACCCGACTTGATGTCAGCACTGTGCAACAGACCTATGCACCAAAAATGTTTGAAATCCAATTACTAGACATGTTAATTTATGTGGAACCTGTAATGGTGAGTTTTTGGTACTTTCACAAGTTCTTCCAATATTGGTGGTGAGACCACATTTGGAGTATTGTGTACGGTTTTAGTCTCCTAATTTGAGGAAGGACATCCTTGTGATTGAGGCAGTGTAGCGTAGGTTCACGAGATTGATCCCTGGGATGGCGGGACTGTCATACGAGGAAAGATTGAAAAGACTAGGCTTGTATTCACTGGAGTTTAAAAGGATGAGGGGGATCTTAGAGAAACATATAAAATGATAAAAGGACTAGACAAGCTGGATGCAGGAATAATGTTCCCAATGTTGGGCGAGTCCAGAACCAGGGGCCACAGTCTTAGAATAAAGGGCAAGCCATTAAAGACTGAGGTGAGAAAAAAATTTTTCACCCAGAGAGCTGTGAATTTGTGGAATTCCCTGCCAAAGAGGGCAGTGGAGGCCAAGTCATTGGGTGGATTTAAGAGAGTTAGATAGAGCTCTAGGGGCTAGTGGAATCAAGGGATATGGGGAGAAGGCAGACACGGGTTATTGATTGGGGATGATCAGTCATGATCACAATGAATGGCGGTGCTGGCTTGAAGGGCCGAATGGCCTCCTCCTGCACCTATTTTCTATGTTTCTATTACATACTGTGCATTTAATTCCCTATCTGCAATTGTTTCAGTGACAAGGAATTTCTACAGTTAAATTTTTGAAAAGCCAATTCTTTCTTTGCTCATATACAACCATTCCCAAAGCCTTACTTAGGAAAACTTAACTGCCTTCGAAAGTACCTTCTCTAAATGTTGAAAACTTTGTTTTGAAGTGCCGTAAGCACTGACCACACATGACACCAACAAAACATGGCATTTAACAAGGCAAAACAACCCAAGGCACTTCACGGATGAAATTATTAAATAAAACTAGACATGGTGCCACACAAGGAGCTATTTAGACAGTCTGTCAGAAGATTGATCAGAGAAGTAGGTTTTAAGGAGTACCTTAAAAAGTGGAGCGCAGCTGAGGTGTTTGGGCAAGGGATTCTTGAGCTTAGGGCTCCAATCACCTGACATAGACTGCTGCCCACACAGTGATTAAAAGTAGTGCTACAAAGGGGAGCCTGTAATGGCAAGCCAAACCTTCAAGGTTTTTGGAATTGAAGTTGCAAAGAAACAGAAGGATATAGAGTCACAGAGCACAGAAGCAGACCTTTCGTCCCGCAGAAACTATCAATCACTTGCAATGATCCTACACTAATCCCATTTAAGTCATCTCATATTCGCATCAGCTACGCTAAGCTTTAATAGTCACCTACACATGCACGCGTGCACTTTGGGCAATTTGCTTCCCCGTCTGCACGTCTTTGGGATATGGGAGGAAACTGGAGCACTCAGGAATCCCAGGCAGTCACAAGAAAAACGCACAAATTCCCACACAGACATCACCAGAGAATCAGACGAAATGTGTAGGAAGGAACTGCAGATGCTGGTTTAAACCGAAGATAGACACAAAATGCTGGAGTAACTCAGCGGGACAGGCAGCATCTCTGGAGAGAAGGAATGGGTCTCGACCTGAAACGTCACCATTCCTTCTCTCCAGAGATGCTGCCTGTCCCGCTGAGTTACTCCAGCATTTTGTGTCTATCAACCAGAGAATCAGAATTTAAATGAGGTTGAGAGGCAGAGATGCAACTCTATCTCATAGTGTGCCACTGTACCATGCAGTGAGGCTATAATATTAGCGCGCCACACGTGATTAGGCTTAGAAAGGACTTATTTTTGTTTTTCAATTGGTACAATTTATGAAATTTGAAGCTAGATTCATACATTAACCACACATGTTATATCTTTTCTATTTGTCCAATAGTACTTCTTTCTGGTCTGCTGTGTACTACTGAAAATATCGAACCAACATCATGGTGGGTCTTGATGTGGAGAGGATGTTTCCACTTCTGTGAGAAACTAAAACTAGGGTTCACTGTTTAAAAATATGAGCCAGCAATTTAAACAGTGATAAGATTACATTTTTTCCTCATAAGCTTGCGAGCATTGGGGACTCTTTTCCTGAAATGGCAGTGGAGGTGGACGTTTTGAGGATTTGTAAGGCGAAGGGAGAGTCACAGAGATACAGCACAGACACATGCCCTTCAATAACCCCATTTATACTAATCCCTAATCCATCCCAATTTTTAATTTTCTCCACATTTTCATCGATTCCACACAGACTCCACCTATACACTCCAGGCAAGTTACAGTGGCCAATCAACCTGCCAAACTACACGTCTTTGGGATGCTGGAGGAAAACCAGGAGAACGTAGTCACAAGAAGGTGGTACAACTTCCCCACACAAAGCACCCAAAGTTAAAATTGAACTTGGGTCCCTGGTGCTGTGTGACAGTGGCCCTACTGCCCGCACCAAAGTGCAAGAAGTACTTGAAACACAAGAGGATGAAATTCTTATGTTCTTGTATGACACAAAATTAAAAGTGAATTACTTGTGAGCTAAACAGCAGAATTATACGCTATAAGAAAAAAAAGGGACATCTCGGCTTCAAATGAAACTGAAAATGGTGATTTTTTTTTTAATGAGATTGTTACTGGGTCTGGAGGGTTTGAGTCGTAAGGAGAGGCTGGATCTTTATTCCCTGCAGTTGTAGGAGGCCGAGGGTGATGTTGTAGGTTTATCAAATCATAAGGGGCATAGGTGGGGTGAATCACCAGTCTTTCCCCCAGGGTAGAAGAGTGAAAACCCATGAGGTCATAGGTTTAAGATGAGAGGAGAAAGATTTAATAGGAATCTGAGGGCAGCTTTTGCTCACAGTGGGGTGGGAATGTGGAAAGAGCTGCCAGAGGAGGAAGCCGAGGCAGTTACTAAAACATTTAAAATACATTTGGACAGGTATATGGATAGGAGAGGGGAAAGATTTAAAAGAGATCCCAGGGACAATTTTATCACACAAAAGGGTTGTGTGTTGATGGATTGAGCTACCAGAGGAAGTGGTAGGAGTGGGTACAATTACAACATTGAAAAAGACACTTAGACAGGTACATGGAGTGGAAAGGTCTGGAGGGATGTGCACCATGAGTTTGGCAAGCATGAGTTAGGCCTGTTTCTGTGCTGTAGAGCTCTGTGACTGTGAACAATTTCACACCATATCTGAACTGAAAGAAGCCATTGTGTGAAAATCATTTGGATTCGAAATACAGCATGCAGTAAGAGTGTATTTTTAGAAATATGCTTCTCCAAAAGAGAATATTGTGCATGCCACTCTGTAACTTCCTTCCTAACAACAGTGAATACATTTCAGAAAGACATGATTGGCTGTAAAGTGCTTTGTTACACCCTCAATAACTGATTATAACTGCAGAGTGAGGGAACAAGATGATAATGAAGATAGATTATAGAGAGCAAAAGGACTAGGGCTGTGTCAAAAATAAGCGGAGTAGCAGAGAAGATCTCTATTATCATGTGTTTACATATAAATACATGGGAAAACAATGTTATTGTGGGATCAACCATTCATTCCATAGAACAGGCTTATTCGATTCTATCAAATACAATGCTCATTCGTTTAATAACCCATTCCCCGGAGTAATCATCCCAATTAGTAAGAATTCAAACAATAATATTAGTTAGTTCAGTCAGTTTGTCTGAGGTATTTAGTCATTTATTTTAGGTTAATTCTTTTTTAATGCTTTCTAATTAAAAGGATGGTAGGAAGTCATGTACTTTTCAATAAACAAAACCCAAATGATTCGTATTACCATATTTACAAATGCTATACAATATATATCAGATGTGAAACTCTTCTCTACAGAAAGCGGATTTTCAGAGAAGACAGAAAAAAAAAATCAAACTAACCGAATGTGTTGCCTGTGATTCATGATCTACTGTGGAGATTTAGCACTATTAAAATTACTCTTTGGTTAAATAAATAGAGTACAATATCTGTGAGAAAATACTGCTGTAATGTTCAGAAAAATTGGAAACATAATTGTGGTTGAATATTTTCTCTTTTTAAAATCAGGCTTTAAATCATATGCAGTTTCTTTCCTTTCATTTACAACTGTATAATTATTGAGAGCTTGTTTGGTGCTTAAGACAACATCCTTGCTCTAACATGGAAGAGCTCGGGGCTCTCATGGACATTCTTCAATATGTTGAAAAAACTTCACGAGCTTACCGCGTTTCCCCAAGTACCTGCCGTTAGCGTTACGAGCCGCTAAGAAACGTCCCGAGCTCCGACGTACCCGCTACGTATTTACCACGAGTTTGATTTTTTTTTTTTAACTCGGGAGAGCTCTTGGGTAAACTTGTATAGTGGGACAGGCCCTTTAAGATGAGAATGACTGCCCTTGTCATCAAAGCAACATTTAAACAAATATGTCATCAAATCATTCTGGCGAAATTAAAGTAATTGGGCATTAAGAAACAAAAACCCACCTGTGTTTGAAGAAAGATTGTTTTGATTGTTGGGTCAGTCATCCCAGCTCCAGGAATGTCTTAACCATCCTCATCTTTGTCCTTCCTTACTTTATAAAATCACATTCACCTTCTAACACCCCAACCATTCTACCATCTACAGGACATATAAGAAGAGTAAGAATGAAGGCAATCTACTTGCCTAAAAATTCAGCTTCAGCAAGATTCAACACCACCCAGGAAAAAGCAGCGTGTTTAATTAATAGCCCAGCCACCATCCCAGAGTTATTTCTGTCATCACCAACACATGCTGCGAAAGTGTTCATCACGTACAAAATGCACTTGAATTTAGCTGACAGTGCCTTTAAGCATACAACCTCCACCATGAATGGCAAGGACAACATGCAAGTGTGAATGAACCCACCAATAGTAGGTTTATCTCCAAATCATATCCTCCTGACTTGGAAGTGCATCACTGTACTTTCACTGTTGCTGGATTTATATTCGGAAGTTACCCATTCAACAACATTCAACTGGTGGGATAGTCTAGGACCAGAGGTCATAGCCTCAGAATTAAAGGACGTTCCTGTAGGAAGGAGATGAAGAGGGATTTATTTTGTCAGAGGGCGGTGAATCTGTGGAATTAATTGCCACAGAAGTTTGTGAAGGCCGCCAATTGATATTTTTAAGGCAGAGATAGATAGATTCTGGATTAATACGGGTGTCAGGGGTTATGGGGAGAAGGCGGGAGAATGGGGTTAGGAGGGAGAGATAGATCAGCCATGATTGAATGGCAGAGTAGACTTGAATAGCCTAATTCTGCTCCTATCACGTATGAACTTATGAAGATTGCAGCAGTACCTTCCTTAGAAAAACTGTGAAAACTTAAGATGGTTCAGCGGCACCATTCCAAGGGCATGTGAGGATGTGCAATCAATGTTGACCTTGCTTAAACTTGAAATTTGGTTTTACAAAGAAACTGGAGAAGCTGCAACAGTTTTCCTTAGAGCAGAGAAATTAGTGCCTGTCCAACATAAGTGTTCAAAACCAGGGAGGCTTTTTGTAGAGCAAATAAAGAAAAAATATTTAACCTTACAGGAAGGTCAGTAACCAGAGGGCACAGATTTAAGATAACTGGCAAAAAAACAAGAGGGAACAGATTTTTGAAAATAAGGCAAGTTTGATCTTGAATATTTACATAAAAAGTGATGTGAATCACTTGTCAATGGGAATTTGATGTGAATCAGATTCAACAATGGCTTTTAAAGGGAATCAGATATACACTTGCAAAGGAATCCATTGTTGGACTCTGAAACACCAACAGGGGAATGAAACTAAGTAACTCTTGAAGAGACAGCACAGGTATTATGGGTTGAAATGGAACAGTTTCTGCTACATAACTCTATAAGGTCAGTGTGCATTTTGGTCACAATATTTACAGACCGATACACTACTGTGGTATATATGATGAGGAACATCATGACAATTAAGGTAGGGCATCTGGCATTAGTTGCAGATTCTTGGCAAGACAAAGGAAATGCGGTATCCTGTTTTAGGATTACATCTGAAGGATCATATCAGTGCCATCAACACGTTCTATTTTTCTTATTTGGAAACTATTTATGCAATTGCTTCAGATGCCCCAAACATGATTTACATAAAATCAACCATACTAGTCGCTGCTTGACATCTCAGTGAAGCAGACGGTTGAACATACTGTTAACACTGCCATATGTTTTATTTGAGGCAGAAAGAACTTTACATAAGCATCTTTTTCTGATAATATATGGCCATCTGTGATGGGATGTTGAGATTAGTACTGGTGATGTGTTGTGTAGAACTGATAGACTATTTGTGCAGTTCTGTGTTATTAACAGAAATTTATGGAAGCATTTCTTGGAAATAAAAACTGTCCTAACTATTTAATTTATTGGCTAAACTGGAAGTTACCCAGAACAAGTACTTTCCAAATATCTAGATACAAGTTCACTTAATTTAATATCAACCCAATGGCTACAGATTCACTAAGAATGAGTAACAATGAATTTCACAAATATGTACATCCCAAGTTAATCTCTAGATTGTTTCTCTTGGTTACCACTGGCCAGGGCTGTATTAAGACCTCCAGGGTGTCGTTATGGAGGTGAGAACAAAGTAGATGATCAACAAATTCCATTTATCTAGCACCTTTATTAGATAAGCAGCAAAATTTATTAGATTAGAGCAAAGATATCCAAAAAACAAAAATAAATAACATGAAGGTGAAAAGACCAGGGAAGATGATCAAAAATCCAGTCAAACTGCTAGGTTTCATAAAGCTTTTCAAATCTGAGAGAGGTTTTCAGGGAAGGAATTAGGAGTTGAATCACAGCCATCACATCTAGAACAATGGCAGCCAAGAATGACCAAGAGACCATAATCAGTGCAACGCAACATCTCAGCAGATTATAGGGCCGGAGCGTGGTCACAAAAATAAGGAGGCGAGAAAATGGTAGCATTTGTAAACAAATATACAATTTTTTTTAAATAAGGCATTTTTTAAACCAGGAGCCAATACAGGTCAAAAGTTATGTTCATAAGTTCTAGGCGCAGAGTTGGGCCATTCGGCCCATCATGTCTACTCTGCCATTCAGTCATGACTGACTTATCTTTCCCTCTCAATTCATTTCTCCTGCTTTCACCCCATAACCCTTAACATCCTTCCTATATATTAAAGGGATTTGGCATAGGTCAGAGAGAACTTTGTATGCTCACACATATGAAGGGGACACATGGTGGCCAGCCAAGAGTGCCCACCCTCAACATCGACGCCAGACCTCATGAAGTTCCATGGTATCAGTTCATACCTACAAGGAAATCCTGCTGTTGATTACAATCGACTGCCATTCCTCAGTCAACCAAATTTTACTCTTCAATGTCGAATAGCACCTAGATGCACTGAAGTTCCACCCAGATAGTACTCCCAATGTTCATCACAAATAGCTTAGCAGCACCACCAGTAACTGGGTGGAGAGTCTAGAGAGAGATGTAATGTGGAAAAAAGGGCCTATCAGCCCAATGTGTCCATGTTGATCATTAATCATTAATCAAATTTGTGAGGAACTAAGGCACCTGAAGGTAACCCATGCTGTCAAAGGGAGGACTTACAAACTCCACACAGACAGCACCAATGTCAAGATTGAACACAGCTAACTGGTGCTGTGAGGGAGCAGCTCTACTAACTGCACCACTGTGCCTCATAGGTCTTGGAAAAAACCCATCTGAGAGTCTGTATCTGCAGTGTATATTAAAAAAGCCACTGAAGCTTGTCAGCCACAGATTCATCTATCAATGACCACAATTTGCAAGTGTGACCACTGTCTAAAGTCGCACCTTGGCAATGAAGACAACATTCATCATGTTGTGTGGCACTCCTCTCCAAAAGTGTTATTCTCTACCACCAAGAACAACAAGGGCAGCAAGCACACAGAACACCACCACTCACAGGATTCCCTACAACAACATTCTGACTTGGAAATCTATTGTCATTCCTCCTAACTCGTTGGATTTAAATCCTGGAACTCATACTCAGATTGTGAGAGTACCTTCATCAAAGGGGCTAAGGAATTCCAAGGGCAATTAGAGATAGACAATATATATATTGCCCTTGTGAACATAATTCAAATCCTACAATAAAACTATCAGCACATTTCATAACAATGCCAAGATTAGACCACATAAAACAGAATATCGTGACTTCATAATGTACAAGTCAAGATAGCCAACAATTCCCAAAAAGACAATAGGAGGGATATCAAGGTGGATAAAGTACCCTGCAGCTAGGAGGCAGGGTCCATTGAATTCAAAAAGAGCTTGGACGCACAGGAAGAAGACCTGTGCAATAAATTAAATATAAAATTCATTGAGATTATTAAAACACATTAATTCACTCTATTTCAGAATTAATCAGGCTGAAGAGAGCATAGATCTCAAATAGCTGCAAGAGTTTGGGGAATAGTATCATAGAGATAGAGAAAAATGAAACCCTGCAAAAGAATGGTAACAGAGTCTTCAGAAAATTAGCATGGAAAAAGACTAGACCTGGATGATAATTTCAATAGCAGAGAAGCTAGATAAAAGAAACATTAGAGGTGATGCAAAGGAGAAGGATTTAGGGTCTTAGCTTGAGAGTCCAAGAAATAGGTTACATTTAATCTAGTTCAGTGGCCAAGGATTGGGATTACTGTCAATAATAATCAAGGGATTGTATTCCAGTGATCTGCACAGTTTTAACTGATCAAAGCGGCAGGGATGGCAATATCATTCTACATTCTGCATGACTACTGCCAGGGGATACTGATCAGGTACATTACTGTGACCACTACATAACATGTGGCATCTAGGGAGCACACCATGTAGCTTGGCTCATGTACAATTTTTTTTTAGTAAGGCAATGGAGAGGTGCCAGCATCTATGCAACTGCACACCCACATGAGTCAGTCATAGGGGGAAGAGTGAAATGAACAGATGGTGAGAAGTGTGGGGGAAGTAAATCACATTAAGGCTGTGAACCTATATGAAACAGGAAGGTGCAACACTTCAGAAGAAAGGTGAAACAAGGTGCATACATATCCCAGCACATCATGCAGTAGAGTCACATTGGACAGCCTCGATATGTTCCAGCAGATGAGTTTTGAACTCAAGTTAAGGGGTTTTGAATAATTATTGAACAATACCAAAGTTTATCAAAAGGAATTCTCCAATTTTAGGTAACAGCAAATCCCACATCGTTCTTCCCCCTCCCTCCTCTCCCGTGCCCCACCTGGACACGTACCAACTTCTCCCCTTGCACCTACATTCCTTCCTCCAGCTGCACAATTCGCAACTCTTCAATCCTTTGATGTCACGTCTTATGGATTTTCATCTCTGGCCTTTGTCCATCCACCTGCCCATCAAAAGCCTCTGTATCCACTTATTACTTGCCAGGCATCGTCCTGCCCTTCCTCTCTCCCTCCCTCCCTCCAACCAATCAGTCTGAAGAAGGGTCCAGACCCAAAACATTGCCCATCCATGTTCTATAAAGATGCCGTCTGACCCGCTGAGTTACTCCAGAACTGTGTGTCTTTTTTTAACAAAAAGAACATTTTGTTTTTAATTAATGCAAATTTTAATCCAGACTCTCATAAACGACAGTCTTTGAGTTTATTTTTATAAAACAGGTTATCAGTAACAATTGAGATTAAATCATAGCATGTGTATTGTCTTGAGATTGTTTAATCATTATTTCAAATTATTAAAAACTCAGATTTAAGATGTATTCCACTCAAGTTGTGTAAACTTAAACTGATTGCTCAAAAATTATTCTCAGCAGCAAAACTTCAAGGGAATTTTAAACTGCTATTGAATGAGCGTTGTCATCCCAGAGAGTATGCTTACTATTTGTTGATCTCAATTACATGTGATCATTTAAAAACAATTACATTTATATCTAATTATATAAAAGTTACTCTATCTTAATCTGCAGTACGGTCACATGCCAAAACTGTCAATGTTGCACTGATTATAATTAAACAATAACTATTTCTTCAAGGGAAATGATATATAAAACAAGAATATCAGTCAGTTTGAACTTCCAGTTGGGTTTCTGGCGATTGCTCAGACATGAGAGCTGTGGCATGCCCGATTTAAATTTTATTTGATTAAAGAAACAATAATTCAAAAGATCATTTTCTCTGCAACACACAAGACCCATGAGGTCCCATTGCTAGTATAAACGGTATGCAACAGGACTAAAGGATAAATGAACATCTGCGGATTGCATCTAACTATTTTAGCAATTTCCATTTTTGTACAGGTCCACAACATTTGATTGTAAACTATATCTTTTATTAGCTTTATTTGGCATGTGAAATGTTTATCTTTAAAATATGAGGCATTCTAAAATCAAGCTAAGTATTAGGTCAGTGTATACAGTTAATTATTAAACAGGATAATTGTTAGGAAAGTAGAAAGTGTAAGACACAAATGTTGTACTGAAAAGTACAAGGTCTCATCAATCAAGCTTGAACTTTTCGATTAAAGTTAACAGCTATATAAAAACGCCTCAAGTAATAGATTAGCTCCAAATTGCAGTCAGTTTTCATTCAATTATCAAGGTAGATCTTATCCTTTCAGCTATGGAAATCCAATTATTAATTCTGAATGTGATATCTGCAGGCCGGAGTGAAAATCTGAGATGCTATCTTCCTTTTGCTCATGCATTCAAAAATGATTGTGCACAGTTCACACAGGAAGAAAGGAAGGCAAGCAACCATTCTGATCCAGTCATGTGCACCTTGTACCATTCTGCTACAAAGAGAACACGCAAAGAGCATAGGGCAGGTGCCCAGCTGACTTTCCCATACAAATCTATATGGCAATAAAAATAGTTATGGAGATAGAGCACACTTACTGGGTGAGTTACCGATTCAATCAAGGATTTAAATATAACAAATAACACAACTTCCTCTACTACGAAAAAAACATTTGCACGATGCGGGAGACATGAGGAAGACGTTTATTGAATGCATGTAAATGTCATTAAGAACATGTTGATGAGACATCTTCTTAAACTCCTGTAGTATGCGTAGTTAAGTTACTCCCAGAGTGTTGTTAATTAGGAAACTTTCCTATTTTGTCTCTTTTATCTACTGGCGAGTTTATGTTTCATCTGGCCAAGGAATTTTTCCATTCCTACAATTCCGCACTTTCCCATAAGATAACAATACCAGGCATGGCAAAATGAAACATCTAGATTACAGGAGAGGGGGCTCAATTTAAACTACAGCAAATTATGAACTAGTTCACAGGCTGCAAAAAAAGCTAATGTTAAAACCAGTCAGCTCAATAACCCACTGTTCAGACATACAAGGCAAAACATGGAATTACCCTCAAAGGCATGCAGTTACCCTCAGGTAAAAGGCAGGGATCGGCTACTTGGCCTCAAACACAAGTTTGATCAAACTGAAGCATTCTTCTACCAGCCCTTGAGTTTGCATTTGAGTTTGCAGTATACCCCTGTATGCCAACAAATAACTGGGTGGCAGGTTAATCAGCCGCTGTAAATTTTAAATACAGGGACTTGAGAAAGAGCTGATAGAGACGCTGGAGGAAAAATGTGATAGATCAGATGCGTTGGACCAAAGGGCTTGTTTCCTTATGGATGACTCCATGACTGAACACTCTGCAGGTAACAACACCAGGCCACTTGCAATTTGGAAACTTGACAACTGCACTGCCCATCAATTAACACGAATATAGCAAACATTTGTAGGTTACAAATAGGGCGAGGACTGAACAATTAAAATTAGATTGCTCACCTTTTCGTCTTTAAATTAATTGCTAAACATGTGCTCTTTTTAGTATGGTTTTATCAAACATTAATGGGTAGATTGGCAAGGACAGATTTAATTTTCCCCTTACTAATGACCCTTGTCCCATGGACAAAGAATAATTACTGAGATGGTTTATATTTCTTTGAGGAAGATCTTGACGCTGCGGTAACATCATATGTGATTGATATTCTAGTCCTGATAAAGAAATAGCAAGCTGCAGCAGAAAAACTGGTGGGGGCAGCACAGTGGCAGCTTCACAGCGCGAGACCCAGGTTCAATCCTGACTATGGGTGTGGTGCTATGGAGCACTTTCTATTTGTGAGACAATGGTACGTACTTCTGTTAAAGGGAAAGTAGTGTGTGTGTGTGTGTGTGCGCGCGCGTGTGCGTGTGTGTGAGCATGTGTGTGAGCGTGTGTGTGAATAATAACACTAAGATTAGGTTTGCCATTTTCTTCTTCCACAGTGCGACACAAAGTAGTGTTTATCAAAGTATAATCAGATCTGATAGAACATCTGTTTAGAATATTGAGTATTCAGAAATGCACACTTTTGCTTCTTGAGGCAAGAGATTTGGGGGTAATGAAGAAAGCAGATAGATCAGAGACCCGTTCTTGAATAGTATGGGTATCAGAGGTTGTGGGGAAACATAGAAAATAGGTGTAAGAGTAGGCTATTTGGCCATTTGACCTTTCGAGCCAGCACCGCAACTCAATATGATCATGTCTGATCATCCAAAGTCAGTACCATGTTCCTGCTTTCTCCCCAAATCCATTGATTCTGTTAGCCCTAAAAGATATATCTAACTTTCTCTTGAATACATGGAGGCAGGAGAATGGGGTTAGGAGGGAGAGATAGATCAGCCATGATTAAATGGAGTAGAATTGGAATGTCCAGTCACAATTCTCCTCCTACTAACTGTTCAACTGTTCACTCTTCCTGATACAGACCATGGATCTTTGATGAAGACCACTCATGGCAGGATGTTCAGGTCAACCTACAGCATGTTAATCAAGTTTGAATCTCATTCTAAGGCAAGCCAGTTACTTACCTTGGCATGCTGTGCTACATTGTTTGAACAAGAAATGATTCCCTGGCTTGAGTGATGATAGAGTGGGGTTCTCTTGGCCCATGAAGTCATGGATTGTGTTAGAATAAACTTCTACTGCATCTGGTGACCCAAAGAAGGTATTAGATTGGTTCTAAATCTACCCCATTTACCATCATACAGTCTGGAGACAATGCTAAGGACCCACTCTCCAAACTGATGTTTCCATTAATGGAAGTCAAGGACAGAGATGAGGAGGAATTTGGAAGGAGATGAGGAATTATTTAGTCAGCGTGGGTGGTGAATCTGTGGAATGCTTTGCCACATAAGTCTGCAGAGGCAGTCAATTGATATTTTTAAGGCAGTGATAGATTCTTAATTAGTACAGGTATCAGGGGTTATGGGGAGAAGGTAGGAGAATGGGGTTAGGAGGGAGATAGATCAGCCATGACTGAATGGCAGAGTAGACTGACCTAATTCTGCTCCTATCACTTATGACCACCTCCCAATGTTTGCATGTATCCATGTGTTCGTGAGGAGCAGGACCCAGATGGTCTAGTCTTTATCAAATCCAATACCTAGACTCATGTCAGATGATTATTCAGATGTTATTCTTATCCTAGTTTCTACAGTGTTCCCTTCATCTGGGGTTTGTTTAATCATTTTTAGAATGCAGCGACATTGTTGCGGGCCTTCCTTACATACCAGAGGGTTTTATAAGAGAGCGGGCTATATTATACTTTGCATTGATGATGTACTTAAAAAAAAAAAATTGTCATCAGTGAAGTGTAGGAAAGAACTGTAGATGCTGGTTTAAATAAAAGGCAGACACAAAATCCTGGAGTAACTCAGCGGGATTTTAAACGTCACCCATTCCTTCTCTCTAGAGATGCTGCCTGTCCCGCTGAGTCATCAGTGAAGTGTCTTATTTACAAGTTTCTATACAATTTTTAAAAGGCAACTGTAGTACGGCTTATCTAGCATTATTTCACAGCTACTTTATTTTGTTGACATTCACCGATATATAATTGAAGCTGAAGGCCACCAAAAAATTAGATGCTATGGATTATTAACACCAATGGGTACTAGGAGGATCAAAGTACAAGATAGAAACAACCAGTCCATTTATCTGTTTGACTCATAATCATGTGAGCAATCTTATTCAATAAAAAGAGATATTAGTTATGAAATAAATTTTTAGAAGTTTTAGAAGTTGGCAAAGGGAAAATCAAAATAGAAGGATCACAGACAGCAATGTCTTTTAGAGATTCTACATGCGTTGTAATGTCCCACCTTGAGAGTCATCCGCTGATCCCGTAGTCCAGTGAGAATAGAGGACCCGCTCCCCAGGAGATCATCCATTCCTTTGTGTGCATTGTGTAAAGAAGTTTTAAACTGCAAGCTCTCGTCTATTGCTATTGATGTGTCAGCATCCTGCACAAAAAATGGGAGGTCCTTATTACCCGTTCAAATTCTTCTCAGTATCAATGTACATTTTTACTACTAGGAACTTTTGAAACATTTACTTACTGGGAAATATTGCTTACAGGTTATTACAACTTCAGTTAGGATTATCACTTAATTTGTCTTTTTTTTAATAAACAGGACTGGTGCAGAAATAAATGAATGAAAGAACAAAAATTAAGTGCCTGGATTAGAACATTAACTATCTACAATCATCTGGACCCATGTGATTGTGCTATTTCTAGTAACCCCATTCATTCCCAAACCCATTGAACTTATAATATTTCTTATTTTGCTTCGTATGCTCATTGTGAAAGGAAGTTTGTCTCTATCTCTGCGATCACAAGAACTCGAGCACCTTGGTACAATACTATCGTGGTTAGGTTAGTGAGCTAGCAATCAGACCTCTGGACCATGGATTAAAAATCCCACCTCAGCAAATGGGAAAACTACATTTAATAATTAAATAAAGCTGGAATTTGGGAGACAAAAAGCTGGCTACTGTAACCATGAAATGACTAGATTATCTGGTTCACTAATCTGGTTCAGGGAAGGAAGTTTGCCATCCTTATCCAATGTGACCTCATAATACAGGTGGGAGTCTAAAAGTTTTCTTATTTGGGGGCTAAATGGGTATAAATAATCTATGCTCGCCCTGCCAGTGACACCCATATTTCATTAGAGTGAATTAAATATTGAGGGTGATGTATATATATTTACACTACAAGTGCATGTGTGATGTTTAAAGTTCAATTTACACCACAATTACAACATTGGAGTGAACCAGATTTAACCTCAGCCAATACATTTTAGCATTTTTGTATTGTATTGTATTCAATTTATTGTCATTATCTCATATTTGCATAAAGTAAAAACAATTTTCGCTAATTTAGATTTGGTGATCCAGTGATTTGGATCTTATTAAAATAAGTCAAAATAGTTCAACTAGAAATGGCAGCCAGTTTGTAGTCCCAAAATGTTGAATTTCCATACTGCGGTGTTGGGTCTCACTCAAGGCAGTAAGGAGGATATTAAACCTGGTCACACATTTAGTGTGAGAAGAGAAAAGGTTAAATATTCCAGTTTGCTGTGGGAAGTTTACATATTTTGGCATTGCCAAGGAAAAGACCAGGCCCATTCCTGCTACCCGACACCACCATCGAGCCTCACGTGAAAAATGCTTACTCAAGCAACACGGGGCCCAAGGAATAATAGGGAGTGAAATGGTGGGGAGATATGTTGAAATCCTCTCAAATGTGAAAACCAAACTGCTGAGAGAACAAGATTGAATCTTTTTGGTATTTAAAAGAAAAGAAAACCAAAATGTTATAAGGCTGGCCTTTTTCAACAATGAAGAGATATTTCAAAAGATGTACAGGGTCAGAAAAATAAACCTAACAATATTTTCTGATTTACTTGGGTGATCTTAAAAATAAAAAGACATGTTCAGGGTTATAAAAGAGAGTATTTTCCTCACACATGCACAACAATTAGTTCGACCATATAATACGGACGAACACAAGCCAAATGGACTCTTTAGATTCACTGAGATGGGAGATCATCCGGGTAGTTATTCTGGAAAAATAAGATCACAGTCTGAAGCTGTGACTGCAATAACTCTTGCCTTCTTCACCAAACTAATTAGGTGATTTTGGCTCATGACTGGTAACTTCATGTGTAACTCAGTACGTTATCCAATACTCCAAGTTAACCGTATAGTTTTGTTTTAGTTGATCAGCAAAGCTCCAGAAATTATAATCTTTCTCAAGAGGTTTGCATGTAAAAAGCTTTTCACTGTACCTCGGTACACGTGACAATAAAATACACTCAAAAAGGGTGAGCAGCCAAACTATATTACACAATTATTTTGCCACCAGGATTACAAAGTACATTCAAATGTGGAGAATAAAGACATAAAGTGTTATCAAAGGTCTAGCACTGATTTTCATTGCCCAATTTTGTCTTTCTTACATTTTTAAAATTTTGTCACTTGATAGTTTGTGAAATAAATACCAGGATGTATAGACAACTATAGTTTTGTGACATGCACAGATAATGCTCATAATTCACAGCAAATGTCCTCATCCTATCATAGAGAGAATAACTAAATAATTACATTTCCCAAGTTTAGTTTTCAGTAAAATATATAAGCAAAGAAACTCTGACGTTAAATGGGCAATAATATAGCTCCAACTGAAAAATGATTGATGGCCCTGTGACTTTTACAGTGGAGCAGCACTGTCTGTACGCCTCACTGTTTGGCTTGAGTTTAATAGCCGGAAAAAAAAAATCAAATACTAATGGGTCATGCATTCAAGGTAGCAAGGACTGTCAAGATAACCATGTTTGACAATTGGATGAGGTTGGGAAAGGCAGGGGAGAAACATCAGTGAAAGTAAAAAACACACCAAGTGGAAAGAAAACATTCCAGATGTGTATTTCCTATGATCCTAAGCATCCATGTCCACAATGACCTCACTGTAGTATAGAATTTTCCCTACAGCTACTCTTCTAATCTCTTCCCACAAATCAAGCCTATAACCATAATTTTCCCATCTGGATAGACTTTTTATCTATTTCATCCTGTTCTAAACACAAGAACACCTGCACCATTTTAGAAAGTAACTAGAGGTCTTCAATAACAAACAGCAGATTTCACAGCAAGGGTGAGATGATGGTCAGCCAAACCAAGTATAACAATATGGTAAAGGCCCTTTGTAGAGAATATTTACCAAGCACTTTTGACTCCGATTAGTCTATGCACAGTTTCTACAAATTAAAGGTTAAAGAGTCATAGAGACATCATAGAGCCATGGAAACAGGCCCCTTAGCCCACTGACTACACACTGACCACCAGACACACATTTGTATACATTAATCCTATCATTCTATTAATGAATCCAAAGTGCTGTACTAATCATTCTCTCAACATGCCCTGTTGCCATACATTCCCTATACCCATATCATTGGGCGTACATTGTTTCTATTCTGCCAATATGCATTACTTCATCTACCTCAATATTAAATTTCATCGTCCATGTATCTGATCATTTATGCACCTCTTCCTGCAGTTTACACTAT